>NC_050074.1:44787723-45101809 GCF_009764565.3 Dermochelys coriacea
CTATTTAGGAGTCTGCCACTCTTACTCACGATGAGGAACACCTTACTCTGTGAGTAGTCCTAGGTGCTACTCAACATGGGTCTCAATGGCAGGAAATGGCTCCCACTTCACTTACCCCAATACCATCAACTTCTCCAAACTCTGCTGATCTCTAAAGGCCAGGCTCTGGTACTATTCCACACAAGTAAGGTTATCCGAATCCTGGAGTGGTCCCATTACTACTCAGTGATACCCTAACACTGACTACCTAATAGCATGCTTCCTTGTTCTAATTACTATCTAGCATGCTGACTAGTATTGCCGCCGTAGCATGGGGCCACCCCGTGTAGTACCGTACTATGCAAGCTGAAATCAACAGGACCATTTCTGAATCTGAGTCAGAATGGCAGAATCTGGCCCATTTACGTGTCTGTGAAGTTGTTAGTGTCTTGCTTATGGCCCAGCTCTGCAACCCTTCCTCCTATCAAGTAGTGCCTACTCATGCAGCCATCCCACTGAAGCTCAGGTGCATAGACTGCAAGCTCTGTGAGGCAGACAATATCTTCCTCTAGATTTTGTACAGCACCAAGCACACTGATGGCAGATGATAAACGATAACCATGATACAGTACTGAAGTGAATCCTGATCTTGGGTTATCAGTCCCTTCCTCCCAGCTCTATCCCTATCATTTGTAGAAAGCTCACAATTAAACTGGTTCCTTGGTTCACTTAGAACATTGTACCATCAAACTGAACTCTCCACTGACTATGTTCAGCAGCTTCTTGGTCACCAACATTATGTACTTTCGTTTTAAACTTACTGTACTTTGTGGGCTTTGGCTGCACACAGTTAGAGCACTGCAAAGCTCTGATAGAAATGCCAGCACTAATTAACGCATCTCAGATGTGTCCTTATTTGGATCACAGCAGCTCTCACACGTGCACTGCAATATTCTTCCCCCACTATCTTTAGCGTTTACCTTCCTGTTAACAGCTAAGACACACAATTGCAGCAACTTTATCTCGGCATGCTGAACTCCAGCCATTACCTATGGTCATGTTGGCTCTTTGGAGAGACAGTGGAATGTTTAAGAATTCAAAACCCAGCACAACACTCTATCATCTATCGACATATGAACCCTCAATCCCTTTTGTGATTTATCCTCACCCCTGTGTGGCAGGGCAGTACTATTATTCCCATTTCACAGGTGAGAAAGTGAGAGACAGAGCAGCTAAGTGACTTTCCCAAGGTTAGTCGGGGAGTCTATGGCAGAGAAGAGACTCCAGGTCTCTGGCCATGGCTCTAACCATTTATAATCATGACAGGCCATCCTGGCTGTCAGACACAGTGAGAGGAATCTCTCAGCTCTACAGCACTCTCTCCTCCTCTTCTATAAGGCACAGATTAGATCAATTAGATGCATTGGTGGTATAGTGATGAGCATAGCTGCCTTCCAAGCAGTTGACCCGGGGTTCGATTCCTGGCCAATGCAAAGATGTATTTTTTTAGGGGGTGGGATAGCTCAGTGGTTTGAGCATTGGCCTGCTAAACCCAGGGTTATGAGTTCAATCCTTGAGAGGGGCCATTTAGAGATTGGGGGCAAAAATTGGGGATTGTCCTGCTTTGAACAGGGGTTGGACTAGATGACCTCCAGAGGTCCCTTCCAACCCTGATAGCCTATGATTCTAAGGCACAGAAACTGCAACAGCTGACCGGACCTGCAGAGCTACTCTGATGACTCACCTTGGCAGCCAGATCAGATGGCTCTCATTAGTTCCCACTCAGCAAAGGCAGAGAAGCCTCCCTGAAGCAGAGAGCTAGTGTAACCCACTCTATGTGATGCTCTTTCCCTTTCTGGTGATGACTAGGCCACTGATGAGACTGCTACAGTCTTAACTAACAGAGCTGGTCTTCGAGCTCAAGCAGCAGCAGTTCATGCTTTTCGAGCAGGAAATCTCATTCCCACAATCAATCCCTGCTATTATCCACCCAGGGGTGTGGTGCTTAGGGTGACCTGACACCAAATGTGAAAAATCAGGACAGGGGTAGGGGATAATAGGAGCCCATATAAGAAAAAGAGCCAAAAATCGTGACTGTCTCTATAAAATCGGGACATCTGGTCACCCTAGTGGTGCTACTCCACCAGTAGAGGATGCGCTAAAAAATTCTGCCAGGAAAGCCCCTGTAGCTAACCCATTGAGGCTGGAGCTAGAGTTAACTTTATCTTGATTAGTTTTGAATTGCTTCACATTTTCGAGACTTAAGGCCAGATTCTGCTCACTGTTAAACCACTTTAAATCCATCAATTTATCCCAGCACAACTGAGATCTGAACCCGATCCTGTAAAGAGGACAAGGAAAACAGGAATCTGCCCAACACATCCACAAAGTGTATTACAGCTTAAGCATTATAATGAGCTCGGGGCCAAATTCAAACCTAGTTTAACTGGAGGTAAGGCCAGCAAGGAGGTTTCCCAACTGTTTGTGCTGGATGAATTATTAACCAGCATGAGCCTCTGCTTGTGAGCACTTTCCAAATGAGCTGGGACCTTTTCTGGTGCTAGAGATTTTGTGGCTTGCATGATTAATTGGCATCATGTTAGCAGATGAGCTAGTCAGATGTGCCCAGAAACCTCCCAATACACACAGAGCAGAAAGAATATCTTGTTGCCCACAAAACCAATTAAACTGCAATGTCGTGTCTCTTAAAGTCCTTTCTCATGGCACAGTACATGCTGTGACAAAAGTTCCTCCTCTATTTTGGTGAGTCTTGCACTTATTGAGGGATTTGCTCGCCTTGGAACTTCATGGTAGCCCTCAGTTTGGACGTTTTTATGAACACACAATCCAGGTCGACTCCTCCTGTCTCTGACCAGGAGTTGGGAGGATTTTGGGGGAACCCGGGCCCGCCCTCTACTCCGGGTTCCAGCCCAGGTCCCTGTGGAATGCAGCTGTCTAGAGTGCCTCCTGGAACAGCTGTGCAACAGCTACAACTCCCTGGGCTACTTCCCCATGGCCTCCTCCCAACACCTTCTTTATCCTCACCATAGGACCTTCCTCCTGGTGTCTGATAATGCTTGTACTCCTCAGTTCTCTAGCAATCCTCACTCCCAGCTCCTTACACTTACTTACTTTTTTATATATATACACACACAAACTGAAGTGAGCTCCTTTTTAAACTCAGGTGCCCTGATTAGCCTGCCTGATTCTAGCAGCTTCTTGATTGGCTGCAGTTGTTCTAATCAGCCTGTCTGCCTTAATTGTCTCCAGAAGGATCCTGATTGTTCTGGAACCTTCCCTGTTCCCTTACCCAGGGAAAAAGGACCTGGTTAATTGGGGACCGATAGCTCTCTCTTTGATTACACTCCAGTAGCCCTCTGGCCTAGAGGAAGAAGAAGGGAGAGGGCTACTCCTACTGCTAGGCCCTGGGCTCTTCCTCCTCCTCCTCCTCCTCCTCCTTCTCCAACTGCTAGGCCCTGGGCTCTTCCTCCTTCTCCGACTGCTGTTGCTGCTCCAGCTACTCCCCTGGCTAGGCTAGACAGCACCCACCCCCCTTCTCTGCTACCTGGTTGCTAGCCAACTGCTGGACCCCCCACCCTTGGGTGCTGCTACTGCTCCAACTGCAGCCCCTTGCAGGAGGGAGCTGCTGGCCCACTCCCCAGGAGAGGGGAGTGAGGGACCCCAGCCCCAGCTGTTGCTGCTGTGGATATCACCACCATCACCACCACCTGAGAGGGGTCCTTTCTACCTGCCTGGACCATCACCTGGAGTTCCTGGAGCTGTTGCTGTGGAGCTTGCTGCTTGGAGCTGCTGAAGCCCTGAGGAGGAGGAGGAGGAGAAGAAGAGGACCATCTACCAGTGTGGGAGCACCTCGAGACTTTGCAGACCACAGTAGAGGGGGCTGTAAAACTGAGTAACTTTCGAACTGTGCTCTTGTGGTGGGGGTCCTGACCGTGTTTGTAGGGACACGGGGTGTTGTGTGGAGCTGCTCCCTAATCCATCTGTGTCGTTCCCCCCCCCCCCAGCCCTCACCACCACCACTACTACTACTACTACTACTACCACCACCACCGCTGCCCCCTCCACCACCCCCACTGGCTGTATACCATCTGCCTCAGCTCCTGCCTCTGGACTCAGCTGCTGCTTGGCTTGCCATGCCCTATTTCCACCCTTTAGGCCAGAAGCAGCAGCCAGCCTAAACAGACTTTGTGCAAGCGCACGTGGGTGCACATATCCCTCCCCACAGCTTTGCCCTTTGCTACCTGCCCCATTTGCCCTTTACAGCTTTGCCCCCCCCTTTGGCCCCAGACCCCGCTTACTACCTTCAGTTTGTTTGCCTGCCCCACCCATTTCCTTCTGCAGCCTTTTTTCATTTGCCCCACCCCAGCCTCTGAAACTAGCCCCTTGGTTGCCCTGCCCTACCTCCAGCCTGCTTAGCCCCTTGCTCCATGTGCCCATGCCCCCTCCCATGCACTTGTGCCATTCCCCATTTTAGTTTCAACCCTCTTCACTGCACCCCCAATGTTGTTGTATCCCCCCCCCCCGTGCAGCTAGAGGAGCCGGAATTCTATCCTGTGTTGGCGACTGACCCCTAACATCTGATTGCCCCCATGTCAGCCCACCCTTTTTGGCGCCCTCCTCCCCTGCCTGTAGCCTAGTGGGGAGGAGTGGTCAACCTGCTTCCCCTTTCCCCTCCTTCTTCTGGTGTCTCCCCTTCCCTCCCTGCTCACGATGCTGGGGGATGAGATGGATGGGGCACCTCCAGCAGTCCCAGCTACCCCTCCCCCGCCTGCCCCTCCGTCACCCCCCCCCCCCCAAGCCCCTACCGCCGCTGCCAAACCATCTGCCACCGCCCGCGCTGGGGCACCAGCAGCGACGGGCACTAGGATGACCTCCACTGCTGCCACGTCTCTCACGCCCTCAGATTCTGGGGAGCCCCCCCAGCCGGCGGGAAGGGCCAGGGTAAGAAGAAGGGGAAGGGCCCCGCTAAAAAGACCAGGCCTCCATGGCAGGGGCTGCCCCCAATGCCCAGGCCCCACCACCGGCTGGGGCGTCCCTCCCCGCTGTTCCCTCCACCAGCTCTACGGGTGTCCCTCCCCCGGCGCCCAGGGCATGCGCCCAGGTGGCGGCAGCCCCCCCGCCTGCCGCTACGTCATTTCTCCAGCCCACCGCTTCCACTACCATCTATAGCGGCCGGGGCCCCTTTACCACCATGACCAGGAAGCACGGCGTCCGTTGCCTCCTGGTGCCCGCCTCGCCCCACGTGGAGATCTATGTGCGGGCATTGGCGAGGGTTTTGGGGCCCAGGGTCATTGTGGCGGCCTCCAAAATGTATGGCAAGGTCGTCGTCTTCTTAGCATCGGAGGCCGCCGCCGAGGAGGCGGTGGAGAAGGGCCTGGCCGTAGGGGGTGTCTTTGTCCCCTTAGAACCGCTAGAGGACTTGGGCATCGGCCTGGTCCTGACCTCCGTCCCTCCCTTTCTTCCCAATGCCACGCTATTACCCGCCCTCTCTACCTTGGGGAAGCCCATCTCTGTCATCAGCCCTCTCCCGTTGGGCTACAAAGACCCCGCCCTCCGTCATGTCCTCTCGTTTCACCGGCAAGTGCAGCTTCAACTGCCGCCGGCGGCGCGTGACGGAGAGGCGCTGGAGGGGTCCTTCCTAGCCTCTATCAGGGGGCCCATTACGGTGCATTACTCCATGGGGGAGGCCCGGTGCTACCTCTGCCGGGTGATGGGGCATGTCCGGAGGGACTGCCCCTTGGCCCGGCAAGGAGGGGCATTGGGGACCCCCAAACACCATCAGGGCACCGGCCCCATCATCGCCGGCGCCCTGGCTGCCCAGCGCCCGAAACCACCCCTCCTCCTTCCCAGTCCACCATTGCTCCCGCTCAGGCCTAAGGGGCACCTCCCCAACTATGCCCAGACGAGCGGGAGAGCCCCACCCCCACTACTTGCAATCTGGCGAGGACTGTGGAGGAGGGTGTGGCAGGGACACCACTGGGCATGGGAGAGGGCCTGACCCAAGGGGAATCTTCCCTCCCTTGTGCTGCCCACCATTAGCCCCTCGAGTCCCTGAGCCATCGCCTCTGCCCCCTCACATGACCCCTGCTAGCCAGCCCCCGGATGATGCCATGGAGGGCTGGGCCCTAGTCCAGGGGAAGCAGGGCAAGTGGAAGACTCAAGCTCCACTCCTTCCATCGGATGCGGAGGCCCCCCGGAAAACCAGGAAAGGGGGCACCGATGCCGAGCCTTCCGCTCTACCCACGGGTGTGTTCCATCCACCAGAGCCAGCTGGGGAAGACATGGCAGCATTGGAAGGCGGTATCTCCCCTCCAAGGGAGTCCCTCCCCTCCGAGGCCCCCGAGGGAGCCCCCCCTGCCCTGGCACCATCTGAAACCTCAGTGTGCCCCGAGGCAACCATCGCGTCAGGTGCCGGCAGAGAGAATCCCGGGGTGGTGGAAAATGATTTCCCATCCATATATGAGGAGATCGAGGGCCTAGGTCTGACCCCCATCACCCAGGGGGAGGATGACTCTATGCCAGTGGGCCTCGATCTGGGCGACTTCACTCCAGCCCCCATTTCCCCATGCTCCCTCCCCCTAACCGTTGCTTCCACTCCCACCTCCAAGGAGCCCCTGGACTCCTCCATCAACCGGCTGCAGATGGCACCCTGCTGAGGGCCACCGAGCCTGTTGAGGTGATGGCCAGTGCCACGCGGCCGGGACCCGAGCCCCCAGGGGCAACCCTCGTTGGTGAGGAGCATTCGACCTCCTTCCTGGGAGGAGGCACTACAGAAGAAAGTCCACCTCCTGATGCCGTGGCTGCCACATCCACCATAGAGCCTGCGCCCGGCATCACTGAGAGCCCTCTCCCCGCCCAGACTCTCACCTCTAACCCTGCCCCTGCCCCTGCCCCTATCCCGTCCACCTCCCGAGACGTTATTGCCGCCCCTGGGGCTGTCTCCTTCCCTTTTCCAATAGATGACCCCCAGGGAGCGGCCTTTGTGTTTACCCGTTCCGACCCACCAGGGGCTGCTATCCTCCCTCTGCCGCCCCCTATCGCCCCAGGGTTGGAGGCGGGCCTAGTGGCGCCAACCCATCAGGAGCCCCGGCAGAGGTGTGCACCCTGTCGGCCAGCGAGGATCCCCCCTCCCCCAGCCCTCCTCATGGCACCTCTTACCATCGCAACATTGAACACCCGTGACTGTAGGTTGGGTCTCCGCAGATCCCAGGTGCTCTCCTTCCTTCGGGGTGGGGGTACTCTGTGGTTTTCCTGCAGGAGACCCATACGGATCTGACCGCCAAAGGCAGCTGGATTGCGTGGGACAGGGTCCACTTTAGCCATCTCACAGTTCGTACGGCTGGAATGGCGACCCTGTTTTCCCCCGACCTATGGCCTGAGGTGCTGGGGGTCGCCGAGGCTGTGCCGGGCCGCCTGCTGCACTTCCGGGTCTGCATGGAGGAGCTCGTAGTCAACCTCATCAACATCTATGCCCCGGGCAGCGAGCCCAGAGCGGCTGCAATTCTATCAGCAGGCGTCCGCCTTCCTCAGCACCTTGGATCCTCATGAGTGCCTGGTCCTAGGAGGGGACTTTAACATCACCCTTGAGGAGCGGGACCGTTCGGGGACCAGGAGATAGTCGAATACCACTCCCTGGTGGATGTCTGGCGCGACCACCATCCGGATGATACTTCCACGTTCACCTTTGTCCGGGTGGAGCCCCATCGGTCGAGCCACTCTGGGTTGGACCGCATTTATTTATCACGCTTCCATCTTTCACAAGCCCACTCCTCCAGCATCCGGCCGGCCCCATTTTCTGACCATCATTTAGTCACTGTGACAGCCTCCCTCTGCGTGGAGAGGCCGGACCTGGCCTATTGGCATTTCAACAACAGCTTGCTGGAGGATGCGGGCTTCGTGGCATCCTTCCAGGAGTTCTGGCTGGCCTGGTGAGGGCAGCGGCGTGCCTTTCCCTCGGCGCGGCAGTGCTGGGACCTAGGGAAGGTATGCGCCTGGCTCTTCTGCCGTGACTGCACCGGGGCGCCAGCCAACAGAGGGATGCGGCGATAGAGCCATTGGAACGGGAGGTCTTAGAGCTGGAGAGGTATCTGGCCACCAGCCCCGAGGATTCGCCCCTCTGTGGAGTGTGCCAGGAGAAGTGGGAGGAGCTCCGGACCCTCGAGGCCCATCGGGCCCAGGGTGCCTTTGTTCAATCCGGCATCCGTCCCCTTCGGGAGATGGATCGCGGCTCCCGCTTCTTCTACACCCTGGAGAAAAAGAGGGGGGCCAAGAAACATGTCATCTGCCTTCTGGTTGAGAAGATGGTATCCCCCTCACGGATCCGGTGGAGATGTGCGGGAGGGCGAGAGCCTTCTATGCAAGCCTTTTCTCCCCGGATCCGACCAATCCTAACGCTTGCAGAGTGCTCTGGGAGGAGCTCCCGATGGTCAGCACGGGCGACCGAGACCAGCTAGAGCTGCCTCTCACTCTGGCTGAGTTCTCGGAAGCCCTCCGTCGCATGCCCACCAATAAATCTCCGGGCATGGACGGGCTGACCGTGGAGTTCTACCGCGTGTTCTGGGACGTCCTGGGCCTAGACCTTGTCACTGTCTGGGCTGAGTCTTTGCAGAGCTGGGTCCTCCCTCTTTCGTGCAGGCAAGCCTTGCTCGCTTTATTGCCGAAGAAGAGGGACTTCCGCGATTTACGAAATTGGCGTCCCGTCTTGCTCCTCAGCACGGACCACAAAGTCGTGGCCAAAGCAATCTTGCTGCAGCTAGGGTCCGTGCTGGTGGACGTGGTCCATCCAGACCTGACCTACACCATCCTAGGCTGCAGCATCTTCGACAACCTATATCTGGTCCGGGACCTTTTGGAACTCAGGTGTAGGGATGGTCTGTCGTTTGCCCTCCTGTCTTTAGATCAGGAGAAGGTGCTTGACAGGTTGGATCATGGGTATCTCCTGAGTACTCTGCAAGAGTTTGGCTTTGTTTTCAACGACCAGGTCCATGGCGGCCACCGAGGGGGCAGATTTCCTTGCAGAGCCCCTGCTACACAACCCCTAGCTCCGGGTGCAGGTGGCGGAGTCCCGCTCGGTGCACCAGAGGTTGGTCCTGGCAGAGGTCACAAGAGTCGGAGACCTCCTGGACTATGACCGGGGAGACTGGCTGGATCCCCTGACGCTCGCTCAGCGCATGGTGCTCTCCAGACCTTGTACTCCCCGGCGCATACTTCAGGAGGTGAAGGCCGCTTTGCTGCCCGCTGCTTGGGTTTATCTCGACCGGGTCCTGCACGAGGGCACGCCTCGCCCACCCGCTACCCCAGACCCGCCGGACCTTTTAATTGGACCCCTGCCCCATGGACCCAACGGACCCCCTCGCCCCTTCACTGTAAGCCGGCTGTACGAGTCGCAGCTGGTCTGCTTTCAAATTGCGCCAAGAAAACATCTATACATGCTCGTGCTCCACACCCTTCACGCCCTCACCCTCGTGTCTCGCCCCGATACAAAATGGCGGGACCTCCTGCCACCTTTGGAGGGTGAGGAGCCTCAGTGGGCCAGCCTATATTCCACCTTAGTCCCGAGACCCACCGGGGATGTCAGTTGGCGGCTCCTTCACAGAGCCGTGAGCATGGGCCTGTTCTTGGTGCGGTTCGCCTCAATCCCAGACACCTGCCCCTTTTGCAGCGTGAGGGAAACCCTGGCACACACATACCTGGAGTGTGCCAGGTTGCAGCCCCTATTCCGGCTCCTCACCAATATTTTATTATGTTTTTTGGTTGCACTTCTCCCCTCACTTTCTCATTTATGCACTCCCTATCCATGGCCCCACAAAGTCACGGGATCTCCTGGTCAATCTCCTCCTGGCCCTAGCTAAAATGGCCATGTATAAAACCAGAGTGAGGAGGTTGGCCGATGGAGTCTCCTTTGACTGTGGGGCCTATTTCCGATCCTCGGTCCATTCTCGTATCCGGGCAGAGTTCCTCTGGGCGGCGTCCTCTGACTCCCTTGACACCTTTGAGGAGCAGTGGGCGCTGTCCGGGGTTCTCTGCTCGGTGTCCCCGTCCAGTTCCTTTCGTTTGACCCTTTGACCACACTCCTGTCCCTGTTATTTCATTAGTTTTCCCCCAGAATTTTTTGGCATTTAGGTCCTGTGGATCCTCCTTTTAGGCTGGGGGAGATCCTTTAGCAATGGACAGGTTTCGCCCGCCCACTTCCCTGATCCCAATAGGATTACTCTCCTGTAGCCATCTGGCCCAACACTGTCACAATGCGTATGAAAGGAAGCCATCTCCTTTCTAATCCATCTCCCCATTTGTGCCTGATTCACTTAATGATGTTGGCTCCCACCCCAATACAGTTACCAAGATGTGCAATTCTGGACTGGGGCATCAGTGAATGATGCACTGGACCATAGACAAAGCCAGCTGTATGATTCAAAGGACCCCAAGCTGCCTGGGCAGATCTAAAAAATGGATTTTTCTGTCCTGTGGGCCCAATAGCGGGGTGAGGGGGGAGAGAATCTGTCCCCTTCTGATTCCTTTACCAGAGGGAGCTTACACGCTAGCCTGTGAGTTACAAAGCCTGATGGGTAGAAGTGGGAGAACTGGTACTTTTTTTTTCTTTTCAAATTTCAAGTCTTGATGAAAAAAAACGGGGGGGGGGGAAGAGACCCACTTTTTGGATGAAATTTTTGCACCATTTCTGATTTTGATGCATTTTCACAAATTATGTCCCTTTTCCTCTGCTTTTCAGCCAGTTCTCTGGGGCTCCCCAAAAGGGCTACTTCATTGGGGTTTGATCCAGGGCAGCTGGGCCAAGTGATGCTTTGTGAGGGAGCAACCAAATCATTAAGGCCATGGGAACAACTGGGAAACAAACCCTTACAGAGGCTTGGAAAATTGCTCTGTCCCCAGTTCTAGACTACAGGAATGGAGCGTCTGATCCTGATTCACCACTCACTGGTTTGATGGAGTAATTCCATTGGCTTTACAGGAATTACTCCAGATTTACACAGCGGTAAATGAGATAAGAATCCTTGACTTCACTAAGGTAGCAGCTGAGGGGTTCTGGCTCCAATGGTTACTGTCAAGGTTCCTTCCCCACTCTGAAGTCTCCGGTACAGATGTGGGGACCTACATGAAAGACCCCCCCTAAGCTTATTCTTACCAGCTTAAGTTAAAAACTTCCCCAAGGTACAAACTTTGCCTTGTCCTTGAACAGTATGCTGCCACCACCAACCGTTTTAAACAAAGAACAGGGAAAGAGCCCACTTGGAGATGTCTTCCCCCCCTCCCCAAAATATCCCCCCAAGCCCTACACCACCTTTCCTGGGGAAGGCTTGATAAGAATCCTCACCAATTTGTACAGGTGAACACAGACCCAAATCCTTGGATCTTAAGAACAATGAAAAAGCAATCAGGTTCTTAAAAGAAGAATTTTAATTAAAGAAAAGGTAAAAGAATCACCTTTGTAAAATCAGGATGGTAAATACCTTACAGAATAATCCGATTCAAAACATAGACAATCCCTCTAGGCAAAACCTTAAATTACAAAAAGACACAAAAACAGGAATATACATTCCATCCAGCACAGCTCATTTTACCAGCCACTAAACAAAAGGAACTCTAATGCATTTCTAGCTAGATTACTTACTAACTCAACAGGAGTTGTAAGGCTGCATTCCTGATCTGTTCCCGGCAAAAGCATCACACAGACAGACCAACCCTTTCTTCCCCCCACCTCCAGATTTGAAAGTATCTTGTCCTCTCATTGGTCATTTTGGGTCAGGTGCCAGCTAGGGTACCTTAGCTTCTTAACCCTTTACAGGTGAAAGGGTTTTTGCCTCTGGCCCAGAGGGATTTTATAGCACTGTAGACAGAAAGATGGTTACTCTTCCCTTTATATTTATGTACGGTCATAGCCAGAGAGCTGGGCTCAATTCCCTGCTCTGCCACAGACTTCCTGGATGACCTAGGGCAAGCCACTTAGTCCCTCTTTGCCTCAGTTCTCCAGCTGTACAATGGGGCCAGGAAGCCACTCCCCTCTCTGTTCCTTGGTCTCTCTTCCATCAGCATACTGTGTCCTGCCTGCCCTCTGTACTCCCCCCGCCCACAGACCCCACAGCCGAAAGTCACACAGCCCCTTTGTTCTCAGTACGGGCTGGTCACACTACTGAAAATTGGTCAGATACAACAATGAGGGGAGTGGGTCAGAACCTGTATAGAACAGAAGGCCTTTAAACCACCATTTGAGGACTTCAGTAGCTCAGACATAGGTCAGGGGTTTGTTACAGGAGTTGGTGGGTGAGATTCTGTGGCCTGTATTGTGCAGGAGGTCAGGCTAGATGATCATAATGGTCCCTTCTAACCTTAAAGTCTATGATTCTAGGTGAAGTTTCTGTAACTAGCCATTACAGGGATCCTTTTGGCGAAGCACTCTCTTTCTAACTGTTTCTACTTATCTCATCCAAAACCCACATCTCAGGTCAGATTCTGAAATGAGCCAAGTCATACTTCAGTTCTTTGCCTTCCATTCTCCTCTTCTTCCCTCCCCAAATTTTGAATCATCATCACCTCATTCAATAATTGCACTGCATGTTCCTTCCTCCAGAATACTGATAATAATCGCCGATGACCTGACTCAGCAAAAAGCAAGCCAAATAAAACAGTTTTGATGCTGGCCTTCATGATGTTCTGTTCATCACACCTCTTTCCATCTCAAACCAGCACGCTCACAATTGTCCTGTTTCTCTTGGATCCTAGCTCCTTTTCCTTTGAAGATGTTCATCCCCCTCCCCACCCTTATAGACAAAAAAGTACTACAGATGGGGTACAAAACCCTACATCTTCAATTGGCAACCCCGCTACCACTCTAGAACACGGCTGTCTAGTGCATATTAGGGAAGACCACACAATGGTTTCTGGTGCATCAGAAATTCCTGGCCACTCCTTTCCCCCTCCAACATTTTTTGTTTCTGTCTCAGAAACAGTGTCGTCTTAGTGTCTTCGTTGGGACACTAGTATCTTCCTAGTGTCTTCACTTGTGTCTTCCTTGGGACACTAGATTTGTTAGGCATGACTTTCCTCATGTGAATACAATGGGTAATGAAATCATAGCCATCTAGGTGGCTGCTTTTTCTGTCCTTGCTTAGCGCTTCCAGTACACTCCCTTCTGGAAGATAACTTTGGAGCGCTATGCTAGAGACGAACACATTGGCTGGCTAAAATAAGCAGCACTCACTGACCTTCATCAGTTCCAGATCCTACCCTGAACCAAACTATACTGGAGGCTTCAAAGTGTTCTGTGAAGTTTGATCGGGGTTTGTCAGTTTTGTTCATCTCTCCAGTGGGAGTGAAAGCTCTAAAAGCCATGTGGAAGGCTGTAGCAGTTCTCCCAGCTAAGTCAGCACTGGCTCGGAAGCAGGTAATCTTGAGACATGGAGCTTATTTGTTAAAGATTTGAAGTCCAAGGGCCTCAATATGTAGCCCTTAATCACACAAGGGCAGGGCCTGATGCCTTTACTTGCACTGCAGAGTAAATATAATAATAATAATAATTGCATAATAAATATGTTATTTACTCTAGGGGTAGCTCCACTGCAGTCAAAGAGCATGTACGGAGCAAGGTATTACTCAACGTAAGTAGGGGGGTCAAACTCTAGCTAAGGAGTCATCAGGAACAAGGGCTGCAGGTTTAGACCCCCATTTTGAAGAGCCAAAGAGTTCAGATAGGATTGGTAGAATCCAGCCCTACTTGGGTAATACGTTATCAGAATAGTATCATTAGTGCCACTAGCGCTGCCCTCAGAGCGACATACTCCTCAACACAAGTGGCAGAATCCCTTCCCATTCTGAACCTCTGCAGCCTTCTTGGATCTTCCTTTCACCTCCCAAACACCAGGGGCTAAATTCTGCTATCGTTTACACCACTGTGTAAATCCAGAGTAACTGCATTCATTGGAATGGAAAGTAATTCAGATTTATTCCACTGTAACAGAGTGCAGAATTTGACCCTCTGATTCCATTTCCCTAGCCTGGGAGTCCCTCATCACATATCAGCCCCATCTGTGCCTTTATACAGTGAGGGAAAGAATTGATTCAATTTTCTTGTGCGCGTACCTGTGTCTTAGATCACTAAATTACCCTGGGCATTATACAGAAATCATGCTGGCTCCCAAGATCATTTCTTATTTATGGCATTAAAAAAACCAAACTTTAAAAAACCAAATTTCTTATTACAGGACTTTTCATACTGCACAATGCCTACATCAGGCTCAATTGCAACTTCTCCTTTTCTTAGTTATTGTATTATGTTGCTTCTCCTCTTTCCCATCAGGCTGTGATTCGGTGTGAGATAAACAGCCTCAGGCCTGGTTGGTATTTGGATGGGAGGCCTCAGAGGAGAACTCTAGCTGTTGCAGGAAGTGGTGTTAGTGATTCAGTAGGTGGCACTCTTCTCTTGGGGTCTGTGTTGTGGGACTGGAGAGCCTATCTTTCAGGAGAGCCTGTGACAGCTGGGCCCTGGTCATTCAAAATTCGTTGATACTCCACCAGATTAACCCTGGTGTCCGAACCAGATGCTAGTCTGTATTAATTGCACTCTCTCTGCCTCCAGTCTGCCCTGTAGCTTCCATTGGGCATACTATTCTTCGTCCTACACTGCCCTGCGGTGTTAATGAGTTCCTCCCCAGAGGTGGCTTGATTTCGCTGTGATTGGATAGAGGGTTTGGTGCATGAAGCAATTCTTATCTTTGTCAAGAGCATTCAGATGCTTCTGGATAAAAGGTGTCCTCTAACTTTAACATTGCATTTGTAATATTTACAGCCTACATATAGTCGGAGTCTGGTTCTCCACTGCCTTACACCTTGGATAGTCAACCACATCTGGACAGAGTAGGTGTAAAATGCTCCGCAATCAGAATGTATAAATACATCCAACAACAAATCCACTTGGATTATTTCTTGTACCTCCTGGATAGCCCTGCTGCCTTTTCTTGTGCTTGCTGTCTAGTTATTGGTAAAGGTTCTGTCAGTTACCACTTGCTATTATGGCTATTAGGTGCGATAGTAAACCCTTCGGTAGACAAGGGGAGTGAGGTTCCTGGGCTTGTACCATTCGTGTAGGTCACGGCAGCAGCTGTTTCGCTCCTGTAAGCAAACAAGTGACTTTGTTTCATTTCACCAGCAAAAGCATTAACTATTCTGGATCATCTCTAACCATTTATGCCATTTCTCGTTCCGGGATCTACTCTAAATGTCATAGGAAATATGGCTTCATGACTTAAACCCCACCTGTGAGATACAATGTATTGACTCCACCTAGGATTCAGTTCAGACCCAAGTATTCTCCCATGCAGGGGCAATTTGGGCCTTTGTATTTCTGAGGTGGATATGTTGAATACTATGGAGTTTCTGAATGGGTAGTGTGGCACAGACCTCAGTGAACCTGGACAAGTCTCTGCATCTCTGTTTCTCCTCCCATCTCGTTCCGGGATCTACTCTAAATGTCATAGGAAATATGGCTTCATGACTTAAACCCCACCTGTGAGATACAATGTATTGACTCCACCTAGGATTCAGTTCAGACCCAAGTATTCTCCCATGCAGGGGCAATTTGGGCCTTTGTATTTCTGAGGTGGATATGTTGAATACTATGGAGTTTCTGAATGGGTAGTGTGGCACAGACCTCAGTGAACCTGGACAAGTCTCTGCATCTCTGTTTCTCCTCCCATGTCTTGCCTCTTACCAAGTATGGATCTGTGCAGCACCTAGCACAATGGGGCCCTGAACTTGCGGCCTCCAGGCACACCCACAATATTCATACTATTACTTGTGATAGGGGCTTTTCCCCCTAGACTTTTATCAAGCTCCCCTCTGCTCCTCAGGGATGTTAAAGATCCTATAAGAACATGGATTTGTCCTAAGCCAAAATTTCCCCCTCCCACTAGTGTTGTGTAGCGGGCCTAGACTGGTTGTGACCCCCCCCCACACCCCACCCAGAGGTGGCTGCATTTCAGTGGAATGGTGGGCAGGAAGGCTGCAGAGCATGCTGGGACGAAAGGAGCAATAGGAACACAATATGTTATTTACCAGCTCGTGCTCTGCCATAGACATGCCTCACAAAGGCAGAGGCTTTAAAAAGAATATGAATGGTTCCCCCCTATAACTATGCAAACACTCACAGGTACCTCCCATGCCTATTTCCTGTCAGCAACCACCAACTACCACCAGTGTGAGGAGACCAGGGGCCTCTGAAAGAACAGCTTTCATCCTGATGCTTCTGAGCTACTCTGCACCTTTAAGATTCAACTCTTCAAGCGATGGGGAGTCCAGTGTACAGTGCACCTGCACCACACTCTGAACCAGCCCAACAACAGCTCCGTGCAAAAGGAGTCAAGCTGTTCAATGGATTGGCTGTATCGTATCCTTTGTCACAGGAGTTGTATAATAATCCCAGGCACTCTCATGCTCCGAGCACGCTTCACTGAAATGCTTTGACCTTTCAGATCAGTGTCGCATTGGACTGGCTGCTCAGTGCCATCTCACTCTCCACAGCCCCTCTAGCCATGCAGCAGTCTTTAAGCTAGGAGGACATTGACAGGGGTAGGGAGGAGAAGAGATCCTCTGAGCAATCTGCACAATGAGAGAACATTTTTGCTGGTAGAGTTTGCAGCTGACACAAAGATGCCCCTGCTGCCACAGCCACTGTGCTATTTTTAGCCAGGGCTAGCGCAGGTAAAGTTAATGGATGACATTTGTACCTGTGCTCCAATCGCACCTTGGACTGAAGTTATAAATATAGCAGGTACAGTATTGTTATAACTTTTTTCCCATGGGTTGGTACCTAAGGCCTTCCCCAGGGGGTTAATTTCCACTACAGATTAGCTAGCTGCTACATTCTCCTCTGCCACATTTCACCATTCTCCTTAGGCATAGATGTGTTCCTCTTCTCTCTCTGACCTCCAACTCAATGCCAGATTTCCTGTCTGCCCATTTGATGAACACATGCACTGTCAAAGTTACATCATTCATCTCTCCTTATCACTGCGCCTTGATCCCATCCACAGAAAACTTAAATTAATCTGCTGGTGACGCAGAGCACAGATAGACTCAGCATCCTAGAAGACGAGAGACAACGTTGCTCCTTGTCTCCATGGGAAAAAAAAATCAGAACCAATTTGAAACGTACGACCCCTAAGCGATGCAAAACAGAACACACAACCCTGAGCAGCCTCAGATAGCTGCATGCTGAGGGTGGAAACAGACATTCCTAATTACAAAATACTTCTGCTCACAAGCTAGGGAATTTGTTTTAAGTGGTAGGAATTTGGCCTTTGTGTTATTTCTCTGTTATTCAGTGGCAGATCATTGTGCTCCGTTATGGGCTCGCTCATCCCACACAAGATGATGGACGTACAACTTAATTCCACTACGCGTATTATTTCAGGCAACACTTAAATCTACTCCTCTTTGTTTGTATGGTTCTCTGCAATATTGCTCCACACAGCGTTCGCAGAGAGAAAAGCGTAGCAAAGCTCGTGACGAAATTGCATGATATGCCGCATCTACCATTAAGACTGTTTAATCCAGCACATGTTCGCCTGCTCTCATGTCACTGGTTGTGGATACATTTACCGAGTGAGGGGATTCACAGTAGAGGTCACATGCATGCTTCAATGGACCGCAAGAGAAAGTGACAAATAATTATCTTGTCTCAACCCCCACTCGACGTCGACCCAGGTTTAATTTACGCAAGGGCAATGGAACCTTCTGACCCCAGTTTTGTACCAGACATGGAATTTGTGCTGCAGCAGAATTTCCGTGGCATTTTAGAGACCGTCCACTATGTCAAAAAGAAAAGGAGTACTTGTGGCACCTTAGAGACTAACAAATTATTTGAGCATAAGCTGTCGTGAGCTACAGCCTCACTTCATCGGATGCATTTGGTGGAAAATACAGTCCACTATGTCAGTGTGGGCAGCCACAAACCATGACACATGGTGTTGAGGACTGCGCAAAATGACTCCCATTCCTGGCGGTCTTCATGCCTTGAACATCGTTGATAAGAACACTGTGGCTTGGCTTGACTGGACTCCATATGCGAAATAATACCTTTTATTTCCCCATCACAACAGAGGATGAATAAGAGTGGTGAGATGAACATGCTTGCTGCAGTGCAGCAGCTGGTTGCCATGTTACTCTGGGAAGTGGTTACATTGTTCCAAGAAGAGACAAAGTTCACGCTGTTCATTTAGATCCCCTTTCCTATGTAATCCCTTGCACTGGGCAGCACATGTCTTAGACACATCTAGGTAGAATCCACCTGCTGTTCTACAACATGTTCCAAGGCAGGCCAAGAGAATACACTTCTGTTGTGTCTGAACGTTCAAAGGACAGCCAAGTGGCACTCTCAGCTGCAGGCTTGCTAGATGCTCTGGGTGCACCTACTTAAAACTTGCCCACTTTGCTGCTAGCCGCACCAGATGTGTCTAAGTGCAATTGAACGCTCCAGGTACACCTTGGTGAAACTTGCTGCCAGATCACTAATGCACCAGATGCATCATTACATCCAGCTGGTCTCAGTGGCCTGTTTTGTTTCTTTAAAAATATGGGCCAGATCCTTACCTGATGTAAATGCGTGCAGTTCCATTTACTCCAACAAAGCAGCACTGATTAATACTAGCTGAGGATTGGTCCCCTTATATTGTTTATTTTATTCCCAGGAGTTTTATATTCACAGTAATTTATCACCACAGCTCTGAATGGAGAGAAGTATAAAATAAAGAAGTGATAAAGAGGAGGAGAGAGGTGGGGTGAGCCTTTGGTGGTATGAACAGAGGAAGAACAGAGGTACATGCCCAGAGAAGCAATCAGACATAACTAATCATATCTTTCCTGTTTCTTCATTCTTATAAGCTCTGGCTGGCCCTAAAACAGGAATTCCATTTTGTAAAGCATTTCCCAGTTTTTGACAATTGTTTTCATTCAGTATCAGAACAAGAACTAGACCTTTTGCAATTTTTCATGAAAAAAAACCAATACAGTAGTTTGGACACGCCCCTGGGATGGGTGAGACCCAGGTTTAAGAGCCTGCATTGTCTGAATTGAAACAGAGACTTGAGCCTTGACCTCCCACATCCCAGGCCACTGAGACAGACTCAGT
This sequence comes from Dermochelys coriacea, assembly GCF_009764565.3. Taxonomy (NCBI): domain Eukaryota; kingdom Metazoa; phylum Chordata; order Testudines; family Dermochelyidae; genus Dermochelys; species Dermochelys coriacea. The sequence goes on from NC_050074.1 coordinate 44,806,862, forward strand.
CTCCTCTTGGAGATGTTCTACTTTGTATAGCTAAGGGCACTAGGCCAGAGAGGTAGACTATATAAACTGGTGTGTAGGGTACTCACCTCGGATGTGAGATACCCATGTTCAAGCTCCTCCGCTGAATCAGCTGGAACAGAAACTTGAACCTGAATCTTCCATATCCTACCTACTGGGCTATTGGTCAGGGGGCTTGTTCCAATCAGAAATTCCCCCCTGGACCTGAGAAACCTGCCTATAAATGAAACTGAGATGTTTCTGCAAAAAAAGTTTCATTTTTTACAAATTGGCATTTTCTGACCAAAAAAACATAACCAAGAAGAATTCCTGACAGCTCTCATACAAACCCAAGCAAAGGTGCCAAAGGCAGACCCTGATTGAGCTCTGCTCAAGTCGAGGGCTGCCTGCAGGCCAGTAGTTCTCTGTGCCACCAACTCTCGTGGTTTTACTACAAGCCTCACAGTAACTGGTGGTCTTCTAAAAACCCCAGCTCCTGGAGTCCAGTGACTGCACAAGAATCTCAGATTTCTTTTAAAAAGTAAAAAGAAAAGGAGTACTTGTGGCACCTTAGAGACTAACAAATTTATTAGAGCATAAGCTTTCGTGAGCTACAGCTCACTTCATCGGATGCATTTGGTGGAAAAAACAGACGGGAGATTGATATACACACACACAGAGAACATGAAACAATGGGTTTATCATACACACTGTAAGGAGAGTGATCACTTAAGATAAGCCATCACCAGCAGCGGGGGGGGGGAACCTTTCATGGTGACAAGCAAGGTAGGCTATTTCCAGCACTTAAGAATATATGAGGAACAGTGGGGGGTGGGGTGGGGTGGGGGGGAGAAATAACATGGGGAAATAGTTTTACTTTGTGTAATGACTCATCCATTCCCAGTCTCTATTCAAGCCTAAGTTAATTGTATCCAGTTTGCAAATTAATTCCAATTCAGCAGTCTCTCTTTGGAGTCTGTTTTTGAAGCTTTTTTGTTGGATAGCTATTCTTAGGTCTGTAATCGAGTGACCAGAGAGATTGAAGTGTTCTCCAACTTGTTTTTGAATGTTATAATTCTTGACGTCTGATTTGTGTCCATTTATTCTTTTACGTAGAGACTGTCCAGTTTGACCAATGTACATGGCAGAGGGGCATTGCTGGCACATGATGGCATATATCACATTGGTAGATGCGCAGGTGAACGAGCCTCTGATAGTGTGGCTGATGTGATTAGGCCCTATGATGGTGTCCCCTGAATAGATATGTGGACAGAGTTGGCAACGGGCTTTGTTGCAAGGATAGGTTCCTGGGTTGGTGGTTCTGTTGTGTGGTTGCTGGTGAGTATTTGCTTCAGATTGGGGGGCTGTCTGTAAGCAAGGACTGGCCTGTCTCCCAAGATCTGTGAGAGTGATGGGTCGTCCTTCAGGATAGGTTGTAGATCCTTGATGATGTGTTGGAGAGGTTTTAGTTGGGGGCTGAAGGTGATGGCTAGTGGCGTTCTGTTATTTTCTTTGTTGGGTCTGTCCTGCAGTAGGTGACTTCTGGGTACTCTTCTGGCTCTGTCAATCTGTTTCTTCACTTCAGCAGGTGAATATTGTAGTTGTAGGAATGCATGATAGAGATCTTGTAGGTGTTTCTTTCTTGTCACCATGAAAGGGCACTTGTCACCCCCCCCCCGCTGCTGGTGATGGCTTATCTTAAGTGATCACTCTCCTTACAGTGTGTATGATAAACCCATTGTTTCATGTTCTCTGTGTGTGTATATCAATCTCCCGTCTGTTTTTTCCACCAAATGCATCCGATGAAGTGAGCTGTAGCTCACGAAAGCTTATGCTCTAATAAGTTTGTTAGTCTCTAAGGTGCCACAAGTACTCCTTTTCTTTTTGCGAATACAGACTAACACGGCTGCTACTCTGAAACCTGTCATTTTTAAAAGTAAGTTTCTGTTCCTCATGGCTGCAGAGAAAAGCTTGAAAATATGACCTGAGTGCACCTCAAAGCTCAGAAACCAGAAGGCATGGGGGAAAAGCCCCAAACATTTTTTTTTTAATAAGGCATGATTTTTAAATCAACCTCATGATTTTGAACGGTTGGGGCTGGCAATGCTACATTGAGTGGAACTCTTGGTATGTTTCTCTACCGTGCACATTTCACTGGGCATCAGCAGCACCAAAGGAGTAGGTTTGGCAGAATTCATTTTTTATCATTCTGATAGATAATATCAATGTTTGTTTGCAAGCATTGGAGGGGGGGTATCAATTTAAATTTTCAAAGTTTGTGAAATTATGGGGGTGGAAGGAAGTCAATTTTTTAGTGACAGCAGAGATTGGATTCAACAAGTTTAAAGCTTTATGAACCATTAACACAAATGGTCAACATGATATGTCAAAATACACAAGTAAATATCCTTAAATCAACAAATCATACCTGTTTTTACCATCCATCCACTAGGCCGTATGTAAGATGCTTAATTCAAAAGTCTAAATCATTGGATTTTGGCTCTAAGTTCTCAAGCAGCATTTTTCTTACTTTATCTATCTGTACATTTTGATTACAACTGATGAAACAATTTTTTCCATTTTGTGCCTAGACAGTGAAATCGACATTCACTGATATTTACATATAAAAATCTAATCCTTCCATATAGGTACTGGAGGGGACTGGGACAGGAAGGGTTAACAGCTATTTCATCTGCAAGTGTCCTGACCTTTAGAAGAAAAAACTTCCAGCGAGACAGACAGTTGATGTGAATGCTCAGAGCATGATACAGGAGACGACAGAAACACAAGTTATTGCTAGCACAGGATACATAAGCCAGAAAAGGAAAGAAAGAATACTCATAAAACAGCGAACTGCAAGGAGACAGATTGGTCTTTTCACTGTAGGACTGAGATATGTGGCCCTAGAGCTTGTGCAGGAGGAAAAAAAATGCCACATGGAGACAATAGTGAAGAGCTTTTTGCTGTTTATGTGAGCAAAGGGGGCACAATCTGGCCTGCATGAGGTGGCTACTCAATAGAAGTATAGCAGGGTAGCCATCTCTGGGAGCATGCCCCCACCTGGCCTGGTGTGGCACTACAGGCATGCCCCGTCAGTGATGGGAATTGTGCCTTCTGAATTTTTTGTATCATATCTCCAATACGTTCTACTGAAGCGTTTTTTGAAGCCCAATAAAGATTATGCATCAGCTCAGAGCAGCTGTGCAAGAGTACACAAGCTGAAACCTGGCCCCAGGAATCCAGGCAGTGTTGTGCATTTGATGCTCTATTTTATGTTCATGCAGAAGAATCTCTCTCCTTTGTCCAGTATGCCTGTGGAATTCCATGGGAATGTTTTTCTTGGCTCTAGTTTTTTTCTCTTTTACATCGCTCACAAGATGAGTAACAGATGAGAGTGATGAGTAACCTTTCTGCTGTCAGATGGGATGCACGCCTCCTCACGGGGCTGTTGTGATCATTAACGGTTTGTAAAACATTGCAACATGCTTTGCAAAACAGTCATGAAGTTAGCCTCAGGAACAGCTTCGAGGTGGCAGCGGTCATATGGTTGAAGCCGGTTCAGATTGTATTACTCATACTTATGTTGCAATCACTGATGTAATGGACAGACTAGAGCCTAAAAGAAGAGTATGAGAACTCTTACTGTGACAACTGCTTATTACAGTAATTACAATATCTGGTGCTTTCCATATATCTTAAAGGACCACTTCACCTGTTCACAGTATCCACCTGTTGTCTCTCATCTTATACTTAACTTATAAGCTCTTTGAGGACTATCTTTTTATGTTGTGTCAGAGTGCAACACAAAGGGGTCTTTGTTCATCAGGCCTCCATGATCCCTGGGCTGAAGATTCTCTAACATTGGAAAAATAAGACAGTTATTCTGCATTAACATGAACTATAGTAATAAATATACAGTTGAAATTAGATCATTTCTTCCTCGTTTTCTATATTGGGCTTCCCCCGCCCCCAAAGAATTAAAACAGAAAACACTCAAGGATTCACATTTGTTGGAGATGTAATCTAGGAAATCTTTGGCTTAGTGCTGATACACTGAGGAGTGCTAACGGCTGCCAAACAGCTGTGTCTTGAATCCAAAAAACAAATAACAAACCTCACTAAAACCAGTTGGGGGTGCCAGGTACTCTCATTTAGGTTCAGCAGAAGGAGCAATCAAGCCCCTCTATGTAGTAAAAACAGCTGCAGACAATGGGGGCTATGGCCCAAGACAATACACCGTTTGGCAGGTCAGAGCTAAGTTGTGTGGACTCTGGGGTTTCCCCGGTCAAAACAGATGCAGGGGTTTGCATATGGATTATAGGCTCTGTGTGTTGCAGAGAGGAGGCCTAGAAAAGGTGTTGAGAGTGTGACCCTGAGAGGAAGCAGATGGATAGAGCTTCTTGGGCACAGAGCTTGCTGACTGGCAAACTGGGATTGCTGACCAAGCAAATGTCCTGCTGTTTGTTTTCTACTGTGTTCAGGGAAACCGGGCTCTAAATAGGGCGCAATCTCGGGTGTTCCCTGTGTGGCACAGTGTGGCTCTGCAACTGCAATTGCCCTCACCTCACTGTTTTTTGGCCTCTTGCACTTACCCTAGGCCAGAATGCTTAAAATGAAGATTTCCCTTGGTGAGTCTCATTTATTCAGTCTAGTACAAGACACCAAACTACTCCTTCTCCCCACAAGCCCAACCCTTGTTCCCTCCATTTAGAGGTCCTGAGCCCTCCTTCGGAGTCTGAGACACAATTCCTATAGGTTTCCCCTAAGACAGGCAGGCAGGGCCTTCTCCATGCCTCTCTGGGCTTCTCCTTTAAATTACTAGGCCTGTGACCGATTTAACTCCATGACCTACCCATCACGTGGCTAGTCAGCTTTGGCCCTGGCAAATATGAAACCAATCAAAGCCAAGGTCTATATCCTGTTATAGGTAGGCAGTGCCTTCACTGCCCCTAGCAAGGTAAAGAGTGGATTGTTTTATAAGCTAAAAGCACTCTGTATGTCACCCAAGGCTAAAATTCATAATCAGGACTATAAATGTGGCTAGTTTAAATGCGTATTTCAGAGCACACCTTCTCCGTAACATGAACTGCATGCTGCAAGAACCACTTCCAGAAGGAGCGGTACCCTATGCCTCCATTCCATACTGTACCACTTTGCCTGTAGACTGTAAGTTGGCTAGGCCTATTATTTGGTCTCCCTGTACATTTTTAATATTGAACCGCAAGTGTAGTCCAGGAATTGACTATACTTGAGACAATAATGTGGATATAGAGAAATGTGGCTCATCTATATGTCATTAAAAGTCACTCACTCAGTGATGGGCAACTGAAACCGCAGTGACCATGCAGGAGCGGATCATTCTGTTACTTAGTCCTACAATGACTGTTGTCAGCTCCTGTGCAAGTTCAAAGGAATTGGAGGGTGGGAGAGAGGAAAGATTCCCTAGTTCTCTTACAAGAGCGGGTGAAATCCACCCTTATCTGAAGGCCCCCACAAAAGCTACGCACCATTAGGGGTATGTTCTACACTACGAAACTTAGGTCGAATTTATAGAAGTCGTTTTTTTTGAAATCGTTTTTTACATAGTCAATTGTGTGTGTCCCTATACAAAATGCTCTAAGGCATTAACTCGGCCAGAGTGCTTCCACAGTACCAAGGCTAGTGTTCAACTTCTGGAGTGTTGCACTGTGGGTAGCTATCCCAACAGTTCCTCAGTCTCCACTGCCCATGGGAATCTGGGTTGAGATCCCAATGCCTGATGGGGCAAAAAAACATTGTTGCGGTTGGTCTGGGTACATGTCATCAGGCCCTACCCTCTCTTGTTGAAAGCAATGGCAGACAATCATTTTCACACCTTTTTTCCTGAGTTACCTGTGCAGACGCCATACCACAGCAAGCATGGAGCCCACTCAGCTCACTGTCACCATATGTCTCCTGGGTGCTGGCAGACGTGGTACTGCATTGCTACACAGCAGCAGCAATCCATTGCCTTGTGGCAGCAGATGGTGCAGTAGGACTGAAAACCATCCTCATCGTGTTCGAGGTGCTCCTGGCCCACCTCGGTAAGGTCAGTCAGGAGCACTGGGCAGAATATGGGTGCAGGGACTAAATCAGGAGTGACTCAACCAGGTCATTCTCTTAGTCCTGCACGCAGTCCTATTGTCCCATCTTATGGTGAGCAGGCAGAAGATGAGGATGGCTAGCAGTCCTATTGCACCATCTTCTGCCGAGCAGCCAGGAGATGTGGATGGCTTGCAGTCCTACTGCACCGGCTGCTGCCAGCCAAAGATGTAAAAGACAGATGGTCAAAACAAGAAATAGACCAGATTTGTTTTGTATTCATTTGCTCCCGCCTCCCTCCCTCCATGAAATTCCTGTTATGGTCTCTGTCCTTCATGCCCTGGGAGATTTTGACAAATTTCAAAAACTGGAATGGAGTTCTGATAGCACGTATTCCTCTCCCCATACAGCGATCAGATCCCGTACCTCCTGTTCAGTCCATGCTGGAGCTCTTTTGTGATTCTGGGACTTCATCATGGTCACCTCTGCTGATGAGCTCTGCACTCACCTGCAGCTTGCCATGCTGGCCAAACAAGAAATTGAAATTCAAAAGTTTGCGGGCCTTTTCCTGTGTACCTGGCCAGTGCATCTGAGTTGAGAGTGCTGTTCAGAGCGGTCACAATGGAGAACTCTGGGATAGCTCCCAGTGGCCAATACCATCTAATTGCATCCGCAGTACCCCAAATTCGACCCGGCAAGGCCCATTTCAGCGCTAATCCCCTTGTCGGGGTGGAGTAAGGAAATCGATTTTAAGAGCCCTTTAAGTCGAAAAAAAGGGCTTCGTTATGTGGATGGGTGCAGGGTTAAATCAATTTAACACTGCTAAATTCGACCTCAACTCCTAGTATAGACCAGGGCTTAGATCTTACTTAACACTTACTTTGAGGTCCTAAGTGGTGCATAGACACTTTGCAAGGCCTCTGCCTGGGATGAATGTCACCTATAATGCACAAGAGCCGAAATTCAAGGTTCCTTGCAAGACCCTCCTTAAGGTTACTGAAGCCCCATGTTAAGGTGAAATTCATCCTTCTACCAAAGGTCAGTACACATCCCTGTGCTCCACTTAAATTCTCCCAAAGCCTTTACACATGGCCCCGGTGGTGTATAGGACCTTGTGTGAACCCCTGAAGAGGGGTAAGTTTCACGCAAGCAGCACAGAGAGGTATAGGGCTATATTTATTATGCTAGAGAAATGTGTCAGTTAGGGTTACCACAATAGCCAACCCCAATCTAGCAGATAAAGTTATAACACAATCCAAAGGCTGGAAGTTGAAGCTAGACAAATTCAGACTGGAAATGAGGTATATATTTTTAACAGTGACAGAAATTAACCATTAAAACAGCTTACCAAGGGTCATGGTGGATTTTCCATCACTGGCCATTTTTACTTCAACATTAGAAGTTTTTCTAAAAGCTCTACTCTAGGAATTATTTTGGGACAGTTCTCTGGCCTGTGCTATACAGGAGGTCTGCCTAGGAGGATCACAATGGTGCCTTCTGGCTGCAGAATCTATGAATAAGAATTACACCGAGGCGGTGAAATCCTGACCTCATTGATATGAATGGGAGTTTGGGGATTGACTTCAATGGGGCCAGGATTTCACCCAGGAAGTAAAATTTCGCAGTGACTCCCAGGATTTATCATTCCACTGTCTCAGAGAGCCACAGGGTAAGAGTCCAAAGTATACTACTGAGTAATGGTCATGCATAACATAAGTAATAAGATGCTATAAAGATATTACGAGCCATTGACTTCAAGCGGAGTTACACCAGAGATGAGTTTGGCCCAACTTTCTTAGGGCCCAATTCTGCCACCCTTACTTGCCACAGTCATCACCTTAACTCCAGGAACAGTCCCATGAAATTAAAAACAGGACAATTCCTGGAGTTAGACAGCATTCAGTGTGAGTAAGGGCAGTGGACTGTGTCCCATAGTACTGCCCATAAAGGCAGCTATTTGCATTCTTGCCCTTAGCCAGAATTTCCTCTCCCACATTGCTTTGTGTGTGCTCCCACCCAGAGGTGGATGCACTTCAGTGGTGCTATGTAGATGACAGCGTGGTATAATATATTGCATGTGAAGTCCTTAGGGATCTTTTAGGATGGAAGACACTACATGAATGTAAATTATTAATTATTAGCATTACTAATTACCTACCCCCACTGGCAGATAGCTTCTTTATGTTTCATAGAAAAATGCTCTCCTCTATTCACTGGGCTAGTCTGGGTGGGGTTATTCAGTGTAAACAAATGGGAGGAAATAAAATTAAGCGAAGAAACCGATAAAGGGTGCGAGAGCTGGGGAATAAAAGGAAGAATGGTAATAATGGGGGAAACCATCTGAAAACTCCAGCAAGTTGTATGTGGGCGAAGTTTGTGCGGGATTTGCGTTTACCAGAAGCATCGCAAAGCCAAATAGGAACTAAAAGTAAATGAATCTAGAGAGATGTCAACATCTTGGACTTTACCACGACCCATTGAGTAAATGAAAAACAGTGGAAAAGGAAGAAAGCTAAGAGAGGAGCATTTAACAGCTTGTTTAGAAGAGACTAGAGTTTCACAGGGTGCTTGGACACACTCCCATGTCAAAGCAGTATGGCAAAGCACGCTACAGATCTTTTAGTGAACTGTAGCAGACCCACCTGGCAAGTTAGCGTGTGGCAAGCTAGCACACTGTAGATTCACACCCTAGCTTGCCACAAACTAAAGATATGTCTAAGGATATGTCTACGCTACCATGGTAAATCAGCCTAAGTCACACAACTCCAGTTACATGAATAACATAGCTGGACTTGACGTAGCTTAGGTCAACTTACTGCGGTGTCTACACCATGCTGGGTAGATGGGAGACACTCTCCTGTCAACTTACCTTCTCATTCGGGGTAGAGTACCAGGGTCAACCACAGAGCGATCTGCAGTCAATTTGGCGGGTCTCCACTAGACCCACTAAATCGACCCCTGGTGCATCAATCGTCAAAGCATCAATCCAGAGGTAGTGTAGACATAGCCTAACTTGCTGTGTAGAGGTGCCCAGATTTGGGAATAGAATCCACAAATCCTGACACACATCCCCTCTGCGCTAACATCACCTGAGAATATCAGGATGAGGGCGGTATCTAAGCACTAGGGTCCATGGATTTAACTGACTATATAATTAGGATGAAAATTAAAACAACCAGGAAATAGGATGCTGAACCAATAAGATTCAGCACAGAGCAGCAAGCCCTGAGCGAAACTGATTGGGATGGTGCAATAAAAGCATGGGTTGTGGGTGAACCACGGGCTTAGGGAAGCTATCCCCCAGACTAGCCCACCCCTTCTGCCTGCAGCCCCTCCCGCCTTCCACCTCGCCAAGCCCAGAGCCCCTCCCCTCCCCCCACAGCCACCATCTGCCCATCTGCCATGGGTTGCCCGAGCACCTCAGCCCCAGAGTGCCTGGCGGGCAGTGCACAGCCCCCGCCAGCCCCAGAGCACCCGGCAGGTGGCGCATGGCCTCCCCCTCAGCCCTGGAGCACTGGGCGATGAGGCCCCAGCACTGGGCAGCCCCATCCCATCCACTTTAGCCCCAGCAGGCTTTCCTTCCCAGAAGAGGAGCAGCCTGCCTGGGCTGGGGCCAACTAGCAGCAAGAAGGTGCCTTGGGGCGGAGCGTGGGGAACCACGCAGGGCTGTTTGGGGAAGCACAGCCTTCCCTAGCCTATTATACCTTCCACCCATGACTAAAAAGGGAAAGGGCACATAGGATTAAAGGTAAATTCATACACGCCCAAAGGTTACACATGCCATCCAGCCACCAATACATCAGAGGTAAGCAAAGGCCAAAATAATAAGGAAGCACGTCAAATAAGCAACAGCAACAAAGCACCCTAATGCAAGGTAACCTATGTGTGCAGAGGAGGTCTGCAAAGATGACACGGTGAAGTCATCTACAAGAGCGTACACAAGCCTGAAAAGAAAAGCCAAGGTGGCGCATGAAAAGAGAATTGCACAAGAGAAGCTAAGATAAACAAGGAATTCTTCAGCAGGAAATGTTCCAAGCAGAAACAGGTCAGTGGGAGACTACAGCTTCTGCAGATAAGAAATGTATTGAGAGAAGAGGCAAAGAGACACAGTTTAAAAAAAAAAATGGAGATCTTTGCCTGTTCGCAAACAAAGGAGAATGCCTGAAACAGAGCGTTGTTTCCACTGCTTTGTACCTGAGTTAGTCATTTACACCTGATTTTGCCACAGTTTACACTCATTGGACCAAATTCTCTGCCGTTGTAAGTGGACAGCCCTCCAGTGGCTTCAAAGGAATTTCACCTATTTATACCAGCAGATGATTTACACTTGTGCAGAATGGTGCAACTAATAATGATAGCTAGAAAGAAAGGAGTATTTGTGGCACCTTAGAGACTAACAATTTATTAGAGCATAAGCTTCGTGACCAAATGCATCCGATGAAGTGAGCTGTAGCTCACAAAAGCTTATGCTCTAATAAATTTGTTAGTCTCTAAGGTGCCACAAGTACTCCTTTTCTTTTTGCAAATACAGACTAACACGGCTGCTACTCTGAAACCAATGATACCTAGCTCTTCCATAGCATTTTGCACCAGTAGATCTCAAAGTGCTTTACAGAAGCATTCCCCTTTTCCAGATGGGACACTGAGCCACAGAGAGGGGAAGTAACTTGCCCAAGGTCACCCAGCCAGTCAGCTGTAGAGCTCGGAATAGATTGAGGTCTCGCGTCCCAGTCCAGTGCTGTGCCTCATAGGCCACCCTGCACAACGCATGAGGCAGTGGAAAACCAGACCCTATATTTCCACCTGATGCCTTTGGGGGGCACATTTTGTCAAGCCTGCATGTAGGAAGCTGCCTGTGAATCACGGTTCTATTTTACCCAAGTGTATCATTCCATTTTTGCATGTCAATCGCTGTCAAAATACCATTTTAAATAACTCTAAGTTTCAGGTAACAATAATATCAGGAAAGAGCTCGATAAGGAGAGGGAAAAGAGGAACACCCACAGTGGGATTAAAGTTAAACATGATCAATGACAGCTATCTAGATTGTTGTTTGATTCAAAAATCCCTTAAGCATTAACATGTAAGACAGTGTCAGCTGCCATGTTAATTTCATACTGGTTCTTTCTAAGTCAAGTTTGCTTTCTAAACGGAAATATCTCCAGAGCCTCAATTACCTTAAGCAAGGGCTCCCAGCAGGAAAAGGAGCATGTTAGACATTCTTAAAACGTCAATAACCCAATTCAGTTGTTTTATTATTTTTATGGCAGCAAGCCCAGCAGGCTCCAAGGCTGACATGGTTCTCTTCTTCAAAGCATACAGGCTCCAATTCTGCTCTCACTCCCACTGTTTTTACCCCAAAGTAACTCCATTGACTCCAGTGAAGTCACTCCTGATTTACACCAATGTGAGTCAGGTCCAAAGCATGGTTTTAGCTATGAAAAATGACAGTAAACATGGCATAGTTTATTCTTGGTCATTGATGCCACAGCAAATTTATGCTGCTCACTAGTAAAAAGGTGCTTTTTTCCTAATTGCCAGCACCACACTGCCAACCTGGGATCTGAAACTCAAGCTGGGTTCTTTTCTTCTCATTCATCATTGCTTCTAGCGCAATAAAGGCCCAACTCTGCCTTGGGTTACAGTTGCACAATCAATGTGTCCTTACATTTGTCCCTGTGCATTTTAGTTAATAACTCCATTGGTGATGTGTAAATCTTAACAGAATCCAGCTCACTCTTGGCTGTGCGGTGCTACTACGATTTAAAAAGGAGTAAACATTTGTTTTTGTCTCTGAAGTCAGCAGAAGTGACTGAATACACACAGGGAGCAGGTCTGCAGTATAAAGAAGCACCAGTTATTTCATTTCATTTCACACATATTTCATTGTAGAATCTCACTATAGTCTGTAGCAATAGATTATAATAATTTGCAGTGTTCACTGGAATCAATGGTTAATTAAAAGCTGTGATTGTAACATATACTGTCAAGGCAAAGATGTCCATCAACTTCTGTAAGCTTTGCCTTAGGCCCACAATGAGTAATTTACTGGTCCCGCAGTTATTGTGCATACATATTTGGCAGTTATGTGCTCAGCAATATTTCACATGCAGACTGATTGTATCAGTTGCCAGTACAGGGAAAGTGCATGTGTTTGACAGATTGCACAAGAAACTGGCAAAAGGCCGCAAACCAAAGATTCTTACAGTCTGCTCCACAAAATTACATAATCTAATAACAGATCTGTCTCCCAGACCAAGTGCTTAGTAAAGTACTCTCCACATTCCACTAAAAGTCTTTTAGTACCCAAATATTTCACCAGCATCTGCAGTAAAACAGAACTGTTGAAAGGAACAGTTGACCATCTATAGTCCTAGAGTCCATGGAACCCCTTTTTGAAGCCTTAAGAGGTGCTTATGTAGCCTAAAGGCCAAATGCTGGCATTCTGCCCTGTTGAATTTGACTCACTACTGATTCAAGTCTCCCAACACTACTATTAATATATAAAAGGATTTTGGGCTGTTTGTGTATCTTAGGGTCTGGCTATGTTAGGCAAATGTAGCACTGCAGGGATGACCAGTGCAGGTAAGCATTGCTTCACAACACTCGTAGTTGCGAAGCAATGCTCACAAAAAGAATGTGGTCCAAGGAATGGAAAGAGAACAAATGCAGCAGATAAAATAGAAGCAAAGAAAATAACCTTGAGATGAAAGGGTTAGCAAGTAAATGAGCTGAAATTGAACAAGGGGACTATATGACAGAAGGGGGATCAAAGACAGGGAAGAAGAGAGGAAATTAAAAAGGCAGCATGTAATAATAGACAATGTGGACCTAATCCTACATCCACTGAAGTCAAGAGTCTGTGTGATCAGATCCTATGTGTGTAAGAAACTGAAGTGCAGAAAATGATCTCATGTTTGCAAAAGAGATGTTGAATGCAAGAAATTAAATATAAATGTTATCTAAAAGCCACATTAAAGTTGATTGTGCTCAATATTTCAGCCTGAAAAACTCAGAGGAAAGGAACAATTAACATTAATAGTTGGAAAAAAGTTTACAAAGGAGACAACCATTATTTATTTCAGCAATAGCAGTTTTTCTGAACTGGGCTGAATTTTGTAGATGTAGATTTTAAGCACAGAACTTTTAGTTATACAGTATTTTTAACAACAATCTTATTTAAATTGCTTACTTTTAGTAATTTTTTAAAGCCACAGCAGTAAAAATGTACATCCTTTTCGCTATACACTTTGATTGATTGATTGATTAATTTCACTGTCTCCACAAAACATAAACCTCAGTAACCTCTCTAATTACAGTAAATGACCAAAAGTCAGTGGTCTAGCTAGAAAAATTCTGCAAACAAAAACAAACAAGTCAGGACAAAATTTAGTAAGGATTCAACTTTACGGTTGAATTTCCAAGTTTGGTTTGCTTCTGAAATGGTTCATTGAGGAAATGCCTGAATACTTCACGTTCAACACAGCAAGATTAAAAAAAGAAGCCTCGTTGCGACTCTTATTAATGCCAGTGGTATAAGAAGCAAGTATTAATTTAAGTGAATAGTCGGCTAATGGAAAGGAACTGGTAGATCTCTTAATTGTACTAGAGCTGTTACTCAAGGCAAGTCTAATCACATCAGCCACACCATCAGAGGATCGTTCACCTGCACATCTACCAATGTGATATATGCCATCATGTGCCAGCAATGCCTCTCTGCTATGTACACTGGTCAAACTGGACAGTCTCTACATAAAAGAATAAATGGACACAAATCAGACGTCAAGAATTATAACATTCAAAAACCAGTTGGAGAACATTTCAATCTCTCTGGTCACTCGATTACAGACCTAAAAGTGGCAACATTTCAACAAAAAAACTTCAAAAACAGACTCCAACGAGAGACTGCTGAATTGGAATTAATTTGCGAACTGGATACAATTAACTTAGGCTTGAATAAGACTGGGAGTGGATGGGTCATTACACAAAGTAAAACTATTTCCCCAGGTTTATCCCCCACCCCTGCCCCCCACTGTTCCTCAGACATTCTTGTCAACTGCTGGAAATGGCCCACCTTGATTATCACTACAAAAGGTCCCTCCCCTCCCCCCCCAGCTCTCTTGCTGGTAATAGCTCACCTTAAGTGAGCACTCTGGTTACAGTTTTCAGAGTAGCAGCCGTGTTAGTCTGTATTTGCAAAAAGAAAAGGAGTACTTGTGGTACCTTAGAGACTAACAAATTTATTTGAGCATAAGCTTTCATGAGCTACAGCTCACTTCATCGGATGCATTCAGTGGAAAATACAGTGGGCAGATTTATATACACAGAGAACATGAAACAATGAATGTTACCATACACACTGTAAGGAGAGTGATAATTTAAGATGAGCTATTACCAGCAGGAGAGCGGGGGGGGGGAGGGAGGGGAGGAGGAAGAAAACCTTTTGTAGTGATAATCAAGGTGGGCCATTTCCAGCAGTTGACAAGAACGTCTGAGGAACAGTGGAGGGGGGAAGGGGGGAAATAACATGGGGAAATTGTTTTAGCTTGTATTATGACCCATCCACTCCCAGTCTCTATTCAAGCCTAAGTTAATTGTATCCAGTTTGCAAATTAATTCCAATTCAGCAGTCTCTGTTTGGAGTCTGTTTTTAAGTTTTTTTGTTGAAGAATAGCCACTCTTAGGTCTGTAATCGAGTGACCATAGTATGCCAACATTTTTATGGCTGACTTAGAACAACGCTTCCTCAGCCCTCATCCCCTAATGCCCCTACTCTACTTGTGCTACATTGATGACATCTTCATCATCTGGACCCATGGAAAAGAAGCCCTTGAGGAATTCCACCATGATTTCAACAATTTCCATCCCACCATCAACCTCGATCTGGACCAGTCCACACAAGAGATTCACTTCCTGGACACTACGGTCCTAATAAGCAATGGCCACATAAACACCACCCTATATCGGAAACCTACTGACTGCTATTCCTACCTACATGCCTCCAGCTTTCACCCAGATCACACCACACGATCCATTATCTACAGCCAAGCTCTACGATACAACCACATTTGTTCCAACCCCTCAGACAGAGACAAATACCTACAAGATCTCTATCAAGCATTCTTATAACTACAATACCCACCTGCTGAAGTGAAGAAACAGATTGACAGAGCCAGAAGAGTACCCAGAAGTCACCTACTACAGAACAGGCCCAACAAAGAAACTAACAGAAGGCCACTAGCCATCACCTTCAGCCCCCAACTAAATCCTCTCCAACGCATCATCAAGGATCTACAACCTATCCTGAAGGACGACCCATCACTCTCACAGATCTTGGGAGACAGGCCAGTCCTTGCTTACAGACAGCCCCCCAACCTGAAGCGAATACTCACCAGCAACCACAACCACACAACAGAACCACTAACCCAGGAAACTATCCTTGCAACAAAGCCCGTTGCCAACTTTGTCCACGTATCTATTCAGGGGACACCATCATAGGGCCTAATCACATCAGCCACACTTTCAGAGGCTCGTTCACCTGCGCATCTACCAATGTGATACATGCGATCATGTGCACCTCTCCCATGTACATTGGCCAAACCGGACAGTCTCTATGTAAAAGAATAAATGGACACAAATCAGACATCAAGAATTATAACATTCAAACACCAGTCAGAGAACACTTCAGTCTCTCTGGTCTCTCGATTATAGACCTAAGAGTGGCTATCCTTCAACAAAAACACTTCAAAAACAGACTCCAACGAGAGACTGCTGAATTGGAATTAATTTGCAAACAGGATACAATTAACTTAGGCTTGAATAGAGACTGGGAGTGGATGGGTCATAATACAAACTAAAACAATTTCCCCATGTTATTTCCCCCACCCCTGCCCCCCACTGTTCCTCAGACATTCTTGTCAACTGCTGGAAATGGCCCACCTTGATTATCACTACAAAAGGTTTTCTTCCTCTTCCCTTCCCCCCCCCACCACTCTTCTGCTGGTAATAGCTCATCTTAAATTATCACTCTCCTTACAGTGTGTATGGTAGCACCATTGTTTCATGTTCTCCGTGTATATAAATCTCCCCACTGTATTTTCCACTGAATGCATCCGATGAAGTGAGCTCTAGCTCACAAAAGCTTATGCTCAAATAAATGTATTAGTCTCTAAGGTACCACAAGTAGTCCTTTTCTTTTTGCGAATACAGACTAACATGGCTGCTAGTCTGAAACCTAATGTTACTTTGTGGTTTGGGGGAAACTGGGTTTAACAACTCTTTCAAGCCTTTTATCTTAACGTTAGCTTTTCATCATATATTGAGCATCATATGACCTTATCTTGCAGAGAGCATTGTATAGAGAGACACCTGGGCCTACACAGAGTGCCATTTGCTCCACCCACACCAAGCTCTTTATAGGATCATCATCCAAGGCCTCCTCTACACTACAGCGTTAGGTCAACATAAGCTGCCTTGTATCAACGAAGCTGTGGAAGTGTCTTCACTTAAATTTGGCTCCTGCTGGCGTAACTGCCTCTCTACAGCGATTTAGTAACCACCCCCCCAAGCGGCAGAGAGTCACTGTCGATGTAATTAGGTAGACGCAGCATCTGCGTAGTTGACATAAGCAACGTAGTGTCTGTTATTGGCTTTCAGGAGCCAGCTCATAATGCCCCATGCTGGCAATACAATGGATACAAGCACGCCTGGGGAGGACACACAGCGTCGACATAAGGAGCCACAGGTGTGCATGCACAAGCAATCGAATAACTGCAGTGGCTATATGTTGAGGTAAGTTAGACCAAATAGTTTTGTAATGTAGACATGGCCTAAGTGCCCAATCTGGAGCGAGGCTGAGCATCTCCTGTGAGCAGCTCAGCAGCCTTCCCCTCCCAGTGAAATGAATGGGGATGGAGGGTGCTCAGCATTAGACTTCAACAAGTGCTGAGCCCTTAAAACTCCTTGCAGGGGAAGCCTCAGGGGACCCAATAGTAGCCTGACTCCAAAGTATTAGAGTCAGTAGGGGCAGAAACAGGCCCCACATGCTCAGGGACTGGGTGAACCAGACAGCATCCAAATATGGAGAGGGGTAAGAGGAGCCAGAGAGCTTACTGAGATGAGAATCACAGAGCATCCATAGCACAATGCAATCTGGCCCTGCCCCTTTTGGCATAGACGGGGCCTCCCTCTCTGCCCCCTGTTTAAACATGAGCTGGGATCTGTCCATGAGATAGGTCTCAGATGCCACCCACCCTAGTAGAGAACTGTGGGGGGATGCCAGCAAAGCCAGAATTGGGTGGTGGCCATGAGGGCCCACACCCCACACAAGACTCCTGCTGGGGTGTTGGTAATGAGGGTCCACACATATGGAGGAACCCACATTCCAAGGGATTGGGGAGGGGTGACCAGTGTTCCCTCCTTTGGGGTGTTTCCTGTGTGTGGAATGAATGACTGTCTGAACTCAAGTTTAACTCCAGGAGAACCTTTCCCTCACTCTTGTGCCACAGTGGTAAAATAAGAAGTGGGAAAACTCATCTTTTTGGCATACCAGGCCAGGCAGCGATACGGTAGGTTTTACAGGCCACGATTTCTGCAACTGAGGTGTTGCTGAGCGTAACCAGCCAGTAGATAACACATACCCCAGTGCTGGTGGTTGGGTAGCCAGGATTTTCTGATCACAAGAGAGTAGGAATGCTTCATTTCTTAGAGGACAATTGGGTAAACCCTGTTTACCTGCATTTACCTTCAACGACACTCTTACCTGCCTCCATGTACTCTTTCCTTCATTTCTTCTCCTTTCTCCCTCATTCCCAACCCCACATTCATAATTGCTTCCTTTCCATCAGTCACTCTCGCTCTTTCACTCTGGAGAGGAAGGGAAAGAATGAGAGAACCAGAGTGTGTGATGAGGAAGAAGCCAACCAAGTAAGAATTTGTTGTGTGGCTCCTGCTCCCCTCAAGATTGAGGGACTCCTCCACTATCAGAGCAGTGAAGGTAGCAGTCAGCGTGTATTTGCTTGAGAAGGTGGATGAGCGGGCACAAAGCAGCAGGCCATGCCCCATCAGGTCCACTGCACTCTTCTTTTTCTCCTGCCGTACACAGCATCTTCGGTTGGGCTGGTGGTGGGCAGGCCCTCCAGAATGGTAGGATTTAGAGATGGATGGGTCAGTTCATCCCTCTCAGAGTTATTGTTGCAGGCTGTCTCTGCATACTCAAACATGCAGGTCTGCATCCACTCCATGTGGTTATATTTTCAGTATTGCCAATCCCCAGTGTTCAGAAACAATTATTATAGTTATTGTTTATAAATGATTAATACATTTCAAGCTCTTTTTCTTTGCTCTTTGGTTTGTGAGCTTTTAGGTTGCACCCGGGTCACATTTTCAAGCTTTTCTCTACAACCACAATGGCTAGAAATTATTTTTACATGAAATATGAGAGCATCATCTAATCACATGACTCCAGGAGCTGAGACTTCATGGAAAACACCCAAATACCAAGAGACTTGCAATAAAATTGTTAGAGTTGGCAACACTGTAACTACAACTTCCCAGACACAAGGACTAGAAACACAATTTTTAAAAATGAAAGCTGAGATTCTGACAGGATCACATAACTCCAGGAGGTGGGGGATTGGGTATGTGCCTGTAGTGTCAACACCTTAATCCGGCCCTGCCCCTATCTTCTGTTCTATATGTATCCTAGTCATATTGTTGCCTTACATAGTAACATAGGAATTGGCAGATTGGAATAGACCTGAGTTAATATCCAGTCCAGTTCCCTGGCTCTGAGGGGATGTCTACAGTGCATTCAGGAGGTGTGATTGCAGCACATATAGGCATACCCGAGCCAGCTTTGATTTAGCTAAATCAAAGCTGACTAGCTGCTTGAGTATATACGCAGGGTCCTGGGGGAGTGGTGTCAGCCCAATCTTCCCCTCATGGAGCCATGCCTTCACTGCTATTGGTACTTGAGCTAGCTAAATCAACACTAGCTTGGGTGTGTCTACATATGCTGCAGTCACACATCCTGGCTATTACACAGACATACCTTGACAGTGGCCAGAACCAGATGCTTCAAAGGAAGGTGTAAAAACCCTGCAGTAGCAAATGTGGAATAATACACATACACACACACACTCACTCCTCATCCTAATCTCTAATAGTTAGCCATTGGCATAAGCCCTGAAGAACAAGGTTAAATATCCCTTCCAGAATGTGTTGCCATTAAATTCTGATAACTAGAATATCCAGTTATCTATATAAGTAACAAATCCTTTTTTGAATAGTATGTTCTTGGCCTCAATTACTTCCTGTGGCAAGAAGTTCCACAGTTTAATCACCTTTCATACTGTAACTTTTGCACCTCACCTTTGATTATCTGGGAGCATTTATGTGCAGGATTTACATCTGCTACGTCAATATCTTGTAGCCAGGAGAGCAGAGAAGGTTCAAACAAGAACTGTAGTACTGGAACTTCTCTCTGACATCTATACAAGAAAAATATTCGCCCAGGAATGATTTGGCTACCTGCCCAGCAGGTGCAGGATGGCTGCTTAATGTGCCTTTGGTAGACTGAAGGGCTACAGGTGCTATTTACTGACTAGATTGGATCTCAGCAAGGTGAGCTTCCCTGTCATTACAGCTGCATGTTGCATAATATCTGTGAGGTGGGCAGTGCAGTCATTTATTATGCCCACTAGGATAGCCTTGCCTGTTGTGTTTGATGTATTTGTAGAGCCAATGCTATATAAAAATACAAGAATTGTCTCCAGTCTCCTCTGTATTCACCCCTGCTGAGGTGTTTAATACTGCTAGCGAATCCAAGCTGGGTCTAAACAACTGTCCTTTGGCGCAGCTAGCTGTCTGTCTGTGACAGCATCACAATATTGCCAAGTGTTATGTATATTTAGTACCTGCCCTCATTCAATATGCACATCTTTATATGACAGGTTTTAATAGAAGCCCCCTCTAACCGCAACACGATAAATAGTCAGGATTGATTTGATCATCTCATTATTTAGCTATGCTGCAGTAGCCCCTCGAGGTGTCAGCCAGGTTGGGGTCTCCATGTGCTAGGAACTGGCAGATCACATGCGTCTGACAGATCACATGGCCCTGCCTAGCTGCTAAATCACATGAAAAGATGGCTGCAAATACACTCAATACTTTCTTCATATTCCTGTTCCATGTGAGCAATTACTGCAGGGGCCCCAGGAGTGTTCTGCGACTGCACATGGGAAGGGAGGAGGAACATGTGATCACAAGTGTCCCCAAGACACTCTGCTCAGCTGTGGGCTGTGCTGTGAAAAGGTTTGAGAACTTCTGCTCTAAGAAAGAGCACTTCCAATCTAGTCTCTCTCTTCTTGATTGTCAAGATCAGCTCTCTCCTGCTGCCCACAGCTGTCTGTCCCAGAATTTGGGACAGGAAGTGGAAGGGGGTTGTTTGTTTTTTAAACTGAGGTTGCTAGTTGAATTGCCTGTGATTTAAAGTCACAGGAGAAAGCAATTCAATGTAATAGAAGCTGCAGTTTCCAAATGTATATCATCAACTATAGATGCTTCCATGGAGAGGAAGGCTGGTATTGTGGTTAATGCACAGGACTGGATCTTAGGAGACCTGAGTTCAAGTGCTCAGCTCTGCTACTGACCTCCTGCACCATTTAACCTCCTGCACCTCTGTCTTCCCTATTCACATTTTAAGTTCTTCATGGCAGAGGCTGCCTCATGTATACGTACAGCACCCAGCACAAAGAGGATCTGATCTCAGGGGAACACATAGGTGATTCCATAATCCAAATAATACATTGTACATACACCAACAAGCAGTGTGATGGAGAGGGGACTGGAGGAGACAGCCTCATAATAAATGAATCCAAGTGCACCACTCTATTTGAGACAGATTAATTAACCCTTTAATGCTAGTAGGTCTGGCGTCCCTAGTCCAGGGCCATCCTTAGGTATATGCAGCATACGCAGCTGCTTAGGGCACCCAAAAATTTTGGACACCAGTGGGACGGCAGATAAGAGTGGGCCAGCTCTCGCACACCGAGCGCACGCTGCAGTCTCCTTAGGCAGGAGCTGTATTCACAGGACCGAATTCGCCAGCACAGCACATTCTGTGTGAGGGAGAGGGTACAGGGGTCTCTGCGGGGAACTGTGACTCTCCGCCACCGTGAGGTGGGCTGGGTGACTCAGTACCCTTTGCTGCCTCATCCCTTCTCCTCTCCGCCCCGGGCTGCCGCAGCATCTACTGCATACGAAGCTCAGTGTGTGTCAGCAATGGGGGGGGAGTTTCTTCTGCGGATCCGCTGGCTGTGCCCCCTCAACACACTGAGGTCAGCGATGCCGGCTGGGGACCACCTTCAGTGGAGCCCCTGCCTGCCCCGCGCATCCTTCAATATTCCCCCTCAGGAACCCCCACTTTCCCCTCCCCCGCCCTCAATATCCCCCCCTCAGGTAACTTGGGGGTATACAAGACAAATCAGACTCCTTAAAGGGGTACAGTAGTCTGGAAAGGTTGAGAGTCCCCTCTGTAAATGGTATTATCCAGTTTAATAAGCTGGGTTTCCAAGGAGCAGAGAAGTAGATATTGGTGAAAAAGGGAAAAAAGTCTGTGAAAAAGGATGCTGATGTTGAAGTTTTGGAGACTTTGTGGAATTTTATGAATGGTTCATGCACAGCTCTAGAGAAGAAGGAAAGAACCCCAACCCTACCTCTAGAAAGACTTTGTTCACCATTGGACAGTCATTGTAATGGCTGTAATGGGTGCTGGCATTACAATAAGAATATCATCTGCAAAAATTACTGTAAGGGAAGCATGTTAATCAGTTCACATCCAATCAAGATTGCAAGTGATCAGAAGTTATCATAATCTGATTACTCAGTTGTCTATGTAAAATGAACAGGTGATGGAAGTTCAGCGTCATAATTGGCATTGTTTATCAGAAAGGATGAGTGACAAAACCTGGAGAGGGTCCTTCTGTAACAAGGGCACGTTAGGTTTCAAAAGAAATTAGCTTGTCTCTGTCCATGTTGCACTAATTTAAGTGGATAGGACTTCTGTAACATTTCTGTCCTACCTTAATCTAGATGAGATGATTCTGTGCTGGCTTCATTTTGGTTACTTTGTGCTTTACCTAGGAATAAAACTAGGGTCCTATTTTCCCACTGCTTGGAAACCCAGCTTATTAAACTGGATAATGCCATTGATCTATTTACAGTGTAAGGTTGATATAGAGTTATAACTGACATTAAGACTGACACCCACTATACATTTAAAACTAAAAGGTGACTTTGTAAAAATGACATGGGTTTCCAACTCTATTGTGTCTCAGTCAGGGTGGAGTGCCTTGTGAGGTGTCTCTACACTAGCTCAAGGTCACAGACTCACAGCTATCCTAGATTAGTTATTTTAAATAATATTTCTGATAATCTGACAATAATTTAAACAGTTATTTCTTTTAAAAAAAACACACTTATAAGTTATAATGTCGTATCAAAAACAATTTTCGAGGTCACAAAAAAAAAACGAAAACATGAAATAGAATTATCTATAAAAGCACAGAAGAGTTCTATACTTAAGTTTGTACATCATGAAAACAATGAAGTTGATCAAGATCATCAAGTAATTGCTGAAGAAAATTTTTATACAGATGAAGTTTGAGAAACTCAACAAAACATGGAACAATCATTTGAAACAGATGCAGACACAAAACAAGAAATTACAACAGTTGAAACTGTACTAGCATGGCATATAGATGACATTGGCGCATGGCTCCAATCTTTAAACAACAAATTACACACCACTATACTTGAGAAAGGCCCTGTGAGAATACAAACTCTGAGGCGAGCAAATCTGCCGATAAGCGCAGGACCCACTTAGGCAGAGGAGGAACTTTGTCACATAGGGTTAAAAAAATCAGACAACTCTTGATGCCCAAAATCAAAGATTGGTGGAGTCAGAGAAGCAGCATTGGCATCATGTTCTTGAACGTCTGTTATCTATTGTTGAATATCTATTGACAAACAATCTTGCTTTTAGAGGAAGCAATGTCAAATTATACCAGCCCAAAAATGGCAATTTTTTCGGCCTTGTACAACTGCTGGGAAAATTTGACACAGTGATGAATGAACATCTCTGAAGAGTAACTGAAAATGAAATACATGATCATTATTTGGGACCAAGAATTCAAAATGAACTGATTATTCTAATGAGTGGTAAAGTGAGAGACAAAATTGTTTCATTGTTTTCTTTGGCAAAATATTTTGTCATAATTCTAGATTGCACTCCAGACATAAGTGATCAAGAACAGATGTTGTTAGTAGTGAGATTTGTTGAGATTAGTGATTCAGCACAGATTCCTGTTAAGGAATCATTTATCATATTTTTAGAAGTAGACGACACTATAGGTTTTGGACTTCTTCAAGCTCTCCTTGATGAACTAAAACGAACAGAACTGTCCGTAATGAATATTAGAGGACAAGGCTACAATAATGGTACCAATATGAGAGGACGCATTTCTGGTGTGCAAGCTAGATGGCTGGCAGAAAATCCATGAGCCTTTTTTGTTCCATGTGCATTCCACAACCTTAATTTGATTTTGTGTTATATGGCCAAGTCTTCTGTAGAAGCTATTTCTTTTTTGGGTTTGCTGCAATGCATTTACATGCTCTTTTCAGTTTCCACTCAATGATGGCAAATATTCAAAGCACATGTCAGTGGTATTACCATTAAGCCTCTATCTGAGACATGCTGGGAAAGCAGAGTAGAAAATGTAAAAATGTTGAAATATTAATCTGAGGAAGTTTATGAAGCACTGGTTGCTATTTCAGAAGAAGCCAGAGATCCAAAAGCTAAAAGAGAAGCACCGTCATTGGCCTCTGAAATATCCAGCTTCAAGTTTCTAACATCTGTCGTAATCTGGTATGACATTCTTGTTAAAATCTCAAGTGTAAACAAAATAATGCAGAGTCCAACGATGCAGCTTGATGCAACACTTACTTTACTAAACAACACACAAGACTTTTTAGTGAAAGATAGAGAAACTGGATTCAAAGAAGCACAGGTTACAGCAAAAAAGTTTACAGAACCAAAATTTCCATGTCCAAATGTGACAAAAGTTTTGAGGAAAAAAACGGCAAGTGGAATATGAAGGAGCAGATGAGCCCATAGAAGATCCAGAAAAGAAATCAGAGGTTGAATTTTTTAATGTTGTGATGGATAAAGCAATATCTGCCATTGATGAAAGGTTTAATACCTTAAGAAGTATTTTGTATGACATAACTAAATTCAACGAAATAGGAAAACAAGAGCAGCTAATGACAAAGTGCAAGATCTATTAGTGCCATTCACCAAGGGGTCCTGCTATCATTTGGGGAGTCTAGACACTAATAAATAATAGCAATAATTGGTTAAGCTTCCTTTTTCATTGTCTCGGGAGGCCCCTCCCAACAGTCCTTAATCAAACAAAACTCTTCATTGGCTTCAAATGGAAGTTTTGCCTGAGCAAGGACTGCATGATTGGGCCCTTGTTCTTTATTCTGGTAAAGGTCTAGATCATCGATTGAAATCAACATGTGAGGTTCAGCTGGAGAATTAAGCCCCAGCTATGCACCAAAGGCCCGGTCTACACTAGAAAACTAGATCAGTTTAACTCTGTCAGTCGGGTTGTTAAGCTGGCCTAAGTCCCCATGTAGACAATGCTAGGACAATGGAAGAATTTTTCCATCCACCAAGCTACTGCTGGAGGAGGTGGATTAATCTGTGGCTCTCCGGTGTCAGTCAGGATGGGGACCAGGGGTCTTAAGTCTGACTTTGGGACAGCAGCCCCTCTCGATTCTGCCATGGCTTTAGGAGATTTATATCGTAGACTTGATGTTTCTCTTTCCTGTCTGGTTGCCAGATCTCATAGGTGACCAGCCCCACCCGGCAGATAGCCTGGTGGCAAGGGCCCTGTGAAGTTAGCAGTTTTGATTCATCTGAGGGGAGCAGGAGGATGACCCTCTCACCGGGCTGGAAGATTCTCTCCTGGGCTCCCTTGTAGGTCTGCTCTTGGGCCTTCTGCGTGCTGGGGAGATATTTCTCTTGCTAAGACCCACTACTCTCACCAGCTGCTCTCATGGCTGCAAGACATTGCAGGAGGCCCTGTGATGGGGACAATTCCTGTTCCGAGCTCTCCGACATCTGCGGCTGCCAGGCATACAACAGTTCAAAGGGGGGACCTGCATTGATGATTGTGGGACCTTCCAGATGGCCAGTAGTAGGGGTGGGATGAATTGGTCCCAATGTTGGAGGACTTTTGGGGGAAACTTCGGCAGCATACCTCCGGCCCTACCAAATTCATGGTCTGTTTTTGTAAATTTCATGGTCCTAGAATTTTAAAAATCTTGAATGTAATGGTTTCAAATATTTAAATCTTAATTTTTATTGTGTTGTAACAAAGGATGAATATATATTTAAAAACAGCAAAATATAGCCCTTAAGTGAGCATTTCTCAGGCTGCAGGTCCCGACCCAAGAGGGTATTGCAGTGTTGTCGCCCTTGCTTCTGCGCTGCCTTCGGAGCTGGGTGGCCGGAGAGCAGCTGTCAGGACGCCCCAGCTCCGAGGGCAGTGCGGAGTTAGGGGTGACAATACTGCAATACCCCCTACAATAGCTTTGCAGTCCCTTTTGGGTCGGGATCCCCAGTTTGAGAAACACTGTGTACTTTTGTATACTTTCACCCTATAGTATAGGTAAAAGTACACAAAAGACCAGATCTCACGGTCTGTGATGCATTTTTCACAGCCATGAATTTGGTAGTGCCCTACTCGTGGCCAAGCATTGCATAGCGTGGACGTCATGGTCAAGTTGCAGAATGGCTCGTTGGTGGCACTGGGGCACCACCAGCTGATTCCGGGTTTCTTGCGTCTGGGGGTTGCGGTCAATGTGGTATAGGCATCGCCCATTAACTCAAATTGGAGTGCTGCAGGGCAGGGTTCCGTGACTCTCCTTTCTGGCTTTAAGATTAAACTCGATAAGTTAATTGAGGAGATGGTATGATGGGATAATATAATTTTGGCCATTAATTAATCTTTAAATATTCATGGTAAATAGGCCCAATAGCCTGTGATGGGATGTTAGATGGGGTGGAATCTGAGTTACTACAGAGAATTCTTTCCCGGGTATCTGGCTGGTGAATCTTGCCCATGTGCTCAGGGTTCAGCTGACTGCCATATTTGGGATCGGGAAGGAATTTTCCTCCAGGTCAGATTGGCAGAGGCCCTGGAGGTTTTTCGCCTTCCTCTGTAGCATGGGGCACGGGTCACTTGCTGGGGGATTCTCTGTTCCTTGAAGTCTTTAAACCATGATTTGAGGACTTCAATAGCTCAGACGTAGGTGAGAGGTTTATTGCAGGAGTGGGTCGGTGAGATTCTGTGGCCTGCATTGTGCAGGAGGTCAGACTAGATGATCATAATGGTCCCTTCTGACCTTAATATCTATGAATCTATGAACCTAGAGAGCCTCCTGAAGCACGGTGATAGTTTTGATTTAAATGGACTTGAACTGTATGAAGAATTGAGTACATTGTCATCAATGTTGCCACATGTAAGGTCAGTGATGGAAACTGTACAGTTTATTCATACTAGCAAATTTGTTGACATATATCCTAATGTGTACATTGCCACTCGTATTCTACTGACAATTCCTCTAACAGTAGCATCAGTACAATGGAGTTTCTCAAAACTAAAGCTCATTAAAAACTATCTCTGCTCTACAATGAGTCAGGAACGCTTGACTGGTCTTGCTATTCTTGCAATCAAATAAGACATCAAATTTATTGTTTGTCATAAGATGACATTATTACGGATTTTGCAGCCAAAAAAGCCAGAAAGATTTCTTTTAATTAAAACAAAAATCCTTGTTTCAATACCTCTTCATAGTAATTTCCAATAAAATGTTGATAAATTAAAAAAATTATATTATTTGCATCATTCTGTCAATAAATCAGAATTTTTTCTATAGTGCTGCTTCTTTAGTGCAAGTATAGTCCATCAGCAGTGTGCTTAATTGTTTAAACTGTTTTTAATAAAGTGCACGTGTCAAGTTTTCCAATACAGTAAGCTTATGTTTGTGTTGCTAAGAGCAAGTCAGGCATAGGGGCACCAATTTAATAATACTGCATAGGGTCCCATAAATCCTAAGGATGGCCCTGCCCCTGCCCACTGTTGTTCCATGCTAGAAAAACCCAGTTCCTACTTCAAAGAGTTAAGTGTGTTCTTAAAGTTTCTGATTGCCTTTGTGTGTGTGTGTGTGTGTGTGTGTGTGTGTAGCATCCCTACCTGCTAATATTTGCCATCCTAACTGAATGGTTTGCTTTGGTGGAGGGGATGGAAAGGAACAGATGTGGGTCAGCCTCCCACTCCCAAGATAAATGTCTTGGCTTTTCCAGAGGGAGTTGGAGGGTCCCAGAAGAACAGCCTGTTACATGTTTCTGATCCAGAAGCTGTTTTTCTTGTGCTGTTTCTGACCTAAATAATAAATGGGTCACTGGGGCATAGGGGACATTTTTCCGAGACTGAGGGGAAAAGCTACTGCAATCCCTTCACAACACATGCTTCTGAGAACAAACAAAACACTGTTCCCAGGGGTCCTGTTCATTCTCAGCAGCCTCTGTGTAACTCTGAGATCAATAGGAGTAACTTGTTGTCCTGCTGGAGAACAAGGGGGCCCTTACCAGGGCACCTGACTTGTTTAGGGGGAGCAGCAAGGACAGAGTAGCGTAGGAAAGGGGCAGGGATTTCTTCAAGAGCCTAGGTCCACCTCACTTACCCCTGGACAATACTGCTGGGTGCAGGATAGGGTGACCAGACAGAAAGTGTGAAAAACTGGGACAGGAGGTAGTGGGTAATTGGCGTCTATATAAGAAAAAGCTCCGAATATCGAGACTGTCCCTATAAAATCAGGACATCTGGTCATCCTAGTGCAGGAGCAGCTCATGAGAACAGGGCTGCAGGCTCAGGCACAAACCCACTTCCTCAAGCTCCTCTTCCAGCATGTGCCAGGACAACACACGTTGTCTGACCTGCCTGAGCCATCAGTGGGAGCTGCTACCCTGAGCAGCACGTGAACTGCTGGGGAGGGGAAGCAGTTGGGCTGGAGGGGAAGAGACACAAAACAAGAAATCAATTAAAAAATACATTAGAAAACATTAAAAGAAAGACAGGAAGAGAAAAGTGGGAGAATGGAGGCAACTGTCTGAGGAGACAGTGGGATATGGATGGTGATGACACCTGCTTAGACCGTAAACTTTTTGGGGCTGTTTGTAAAGCACCTAACACAATGGGGTCCTGCCCTATGACTGGGCTTCTTAGGCACTACATGCCAATCCACCTGGGGTTGGGGGATCGGGGGGAAAGCTCTGCCAGAACCACTGAGGCAAGATCACCAGAAGAAGAAAGTTTAGTTTCTAAAGCAGTGGTGAGCAACCTGCAGCCCATCAGGGTAATCTGATAACATGGCCACCCGCAGCTCCCAGTGGCTGTGGTTCACCATTTCCAGTCAATGGGAGCTGCAGGAAGCGGAGTGAGCCACAGGACACGCTGGCCGCCACTTCCCGCAGCTCCCATTGGCCAGCAGCCATTGGGAGCTGTGGGCGGCCATGCAAATGTAAACAAACTGTCTGGCGGCCCGCCAGCGGATTACCCTGATGAGCTGTGTGCAGCCTGCAGAGTGCCCACACTGTTCTAAAGCATCTTCAACACACATGATCCAAGGCTGGGGAAGAAAGACAAGTGAAGGCCATGAACGCCCATCTTTTACAGTCACTGATTAAGACCTGTGAAGATATCAGAGAGAAGTAACTATAGGAGAGATTAAGGTGCAGAGCCTCAAAAGGTATTTAGGCACCTCACTCCCCTTGGTTTCAAGCTCGGTGACAGCTTTAGGGATCTGAGCCTGAGGCTTGCTGCATTAAAGAGGATAATGCTGGACCAGGTAGTTTGGGAATGACAGGATGGAGGTTCAATCAATACCAAAAAACCTCCAAAATAGAGGGCCAGTCTGCCCCTGCAACAGGGCTATGCCCCAGCGACTTCAGTTGGGGCTGCACTCTTGTGTAACATAGGGCAAGATTTAGGTCAGTGTATTAATCCACACAGGTGTGCTGTGAGCAGGAAGCAGCTGGCTAAATTCTCAAACGGTAAAGCAGGAATCTATTAAAGAAATGGATGTAACACGAGCAATCTGGGCTCAACAACAACAAAAAAAGGAGCTGTAGCTCACGAAAGCTTATGCTCTAATAAATTTGTTAATCTCTAAGGTGCCACAAGTACTCCTTTTCTTTTTGCAAAAAAAAGACACAATCCCAGAAGGATATGTACAGTAACCAGAGCAGAGGAGCTTGGAAAGGCGACATGGAGATATCCCCACAGCAAAGAAGAGGAGCAGAAAAAATAATGAAGGCTTAGGAAGCATTTTAATTAGGTCATGCCTGTGATCCTTAATAAAGGCATGGGCTGAAGAGTCAAATCTGCCATGTGTTATCAGATAGCTGAAGTAACATTGAGTCCATAAACAGACCCTGAATAAAGCAGGATTCTTGAGATGTAGGCCACAGAATCTGAGGGGACCTGGATGGCCTGAGGTAGGCAGCAATGCATCCACCAACTGCCTGTTGGGTTGGGCTAGGTTGCCTCTCTTGGGAGAAAGATGGACTCTGAAGTAAGAAGAAAACATGATTCTGTCCTAGGAGTCTGGGTGCAAGTGTCTGTCTGGGGGTTTAAGGAAGTGGATGGCGCCAGGATACACAGTTTGAAAGTCGAATCTGTAATCTGCCCTGCCTGGAAACTGGGTCACGCTTTGCATCTTTCTCCATGTGACTGCTCCGTGTTTTGGAGCTGCTTAAGACCCTGTTGATTCTCCTTGTGTCAGGCACATGGGCTGCGATAATGATGATTATGTTTTATTTATCAAGCGACTGTTTCCTTTGCTCAAGCAATTAAAATACAACCACAATCCTCAGGAGAGCACAGCATTTGCCAAATACACTAAAAAGAGCATTTAAAAATATTTTTAAAGAGCAGAGCTCAATTCCTGAAGTGAAGTCTGGATTTCAACACCAAGTGGTGTTTGAATCCAGGATGTTGGTTCATGCTCATTTCTAGTATTCCAGAAAGGGTGAAGAGATGGGCTGACAATGATGGTCTGTGCACCTTTCAGTCTCCAAAGATAGCAAAACTAATGTGAATTATTTCAAGTTTCTACAGGTTTTAGAGTGAAGCAAGGGAGAAGTTAGGCCAGCCTTGCACATTTCTGCTCGCCCAATCACCTAGGGCAAGTAGTTGTTGTTAATGAATGAGTACAGTCTCACTAGTAGGTCATTACCATTAAGTGAAGGTAGGAGAGTTAATTGGTTTTGGGCTGGCATGTCTTTGATGATGCTTTCTCAAGGCTGCATTTCACAATACAATGATCTCTTGGAGGAAGTAGTTTCGCCTTCACTAAGGCTAAATTCACGGCTGGCATGAAAGGGGGCACCTCACGCCCCAAGTCAACAGCAGCCCAAGCCTTTGCTATGGAGAGCCCCTCAGGTGGTGAATTCATTCCAGCAATAAATTGGCAGCAATCCTATCCTATCACACTCCAGTGGTTGGAAGTTGAAGTTACACAAATTTCAGACTGGAAATAAGGTGCAAGTTTTTTAACAGTGAGAGTAATTACACTCTGGAAAAAACTTCTCATGGGTCTAGCTTTTAACCGTGGGTAGGTGTAACGATGCTGGTTCTGGCAGGACCCAATTGAGAATGCTAATTCAGGAGAAACTGCTTAAAACAGGGCAGTCACAGCTCAAGGCTGGGGTTTTTCCACCTCTAAGGCAAACCAAACCAGACAGACAGAGAGGACTGTGGTTTTACCCCACTGGCTAACCACAAGTCACACAAGCAATTCCCTTAGATGATCCAGTTTCCCAGTATCACCACCAGTGCCACTCGTTATGGGGACAGATGGTTATGAAAACCAATACCCCAGTAAAAGAAAAAAGTTCTCTCGATCCCAAAGGACCAAGCCCCAGACCCAGGTCAATATACAAATCAGATCTTGCCCACAAATCACACTGTTGCCAATTCTTTAGAATCTAAAATCTAAAGGTTTATTCATAAAAGGAAAAAGATATAGATGAGAGCTAGAACTGGTTAAATGGAATCAATTACATACAGTAATGGCAATGTTCTTGGTTCAGGCTTGCAGCAGTGATAGAATAAACTGCAGGTTCAAATCAAGTTTCTGGAGTACATCCACAGCTTGGATAGGTCATCATTCCTTTGTTTAGAGCTTCCATTTGTAGCAAAGTCCCTCCAGAGGCATGAAGCAGGATTGAAGACAAGATGGAGGAGCTGCAGCAGCTTTTTATATTCTCTTGCCATCTGGTCTATCTTTCTTTGTTCCAAAGACAAGCTGTCCATCACATGACATGGAAAAACCTCAGAGTTCTGTCCATAGGCATGTCCCTGCTTGCTGAGTCTTAAGGTGAGTCTGCCTTCTCTCAATGGGTCAATTGTATAGCTGATGGTGCTTAATGGGCCATCAAGCAGGCTAGGCAGAGCTGACATCAACTTGCCTGGAGTGTTCCCCAGAAGCATAGCACAAGTTTGAAATACAGACAGTATAGAACCAATATTCATAACTTTAACTATAAAAATGATACACACATAGACAGCATAATCATAACCAGCAAACCATAATCTTGTCTTAGACACCTCATTTGACCCCCTTTATACAAGATTTGGTGCCACTACAGGACTTTGGTTGCAACAATGATCTATACAGTCCCAACTTGTATCAATAACATCACAGTAGGCACTTGCCCAGGATGTGGGAGGCCCAGGTTCAATTCCTTCCTCTGCCCAACGTGGATGCCCCAGGGACTTGAATTGCACTCTCTCCTCTGCCAGGTGACTGTCCCAACCACCAGTCTCTGGAGTTATTCTCATTCTCTCTGGCCCACAGACTACTCCATTATTTTATACAAAGTGGAATAGCTTGTCCCCTTCAGACAGATCTGCTGGAACAATTTTCACACATTTCCCGTAGTGCAGGGGAGGTGCAGTATTCCAAAGGAACATGTGTGTCCATGTATCCTCTATTAGATAAATAAAGTCTTTTAATTAGACAGAGGAGTTGGGTTTTTCTACCAGATGTTTCCTCTTCCTTCCTGATTTGAGACAAGAGCATGACATTAAAACTTTCACAACCCTTTAATTAACTTTTGGAGCATTGGCTGGCTTCCCCTAGTGACCCTGGATTAGTGCATGGGTATGGGCATGCACTTTAAGAGCATGTCTTTTCCTTTTAGGCCGATTTCCGTGACCAATCTTATAAACCTCATACATTGTGTATGTGGACAGCTGGAATAAGTCCCTAATAAAACTTATGTGATAAGAAAACCACAGCTTCTCAGTCTCCTTCTCTTCTGGATTTAGGTTACCAGAACTAGAGTGGACATATTTTCTCTGGGCTAGATCCAGCAACTTTATTGGGAGGCATTCCATTGACTTCAACAGTAATTGGATCAGTACAGATTTAACCAAGCTCCAGTACTGCAAAGTTTCTTTTTGAGGCCTTCAGAGGAAAGCCCACCATCCTACTATAGAAGCTGAATGTAGATTTATGCTAGAACTGGTCTGCCCAATTCAGATAGGGCAGTGAAGACTAGTGAGCTGACGTACGGAAATGGACAGCTAAAAGTACCCCAAGGCCTCCAATTTCATTTCAAGTAGGGAGTCAAGATCATATCATATCTGACTTGAAAACAGAGAAGGTAACTCTGTCCCTGAGGAGCCTCCACTGGGGAAAGAGAAGCTGCTGAATTTGTCAAGGATTCTGAGTTCCAGATCTGGAGAAAAAGAAATCAGAGGTTCCCACGCTGGGAAAAAAATATTGCAAGTGTGATGCAACTTGGAAGTTGCGCAAAGAAACACAACACTCATTCCTCTGAGCCCACAACCTCTTTTGAGAAGTAGCCCAGCCTCTGAACTCAATGCAGTGCCCCTTTCTGGGATGAAAAGGAAGTGCTGAATCCAGCTGAGCTGCTGGCACATAGGAGTCAGACCTAGCAGACAGACTAGACATTTTGGAGCTATGGATCCAATAATGGATGTTTTAACCAGTACGCTGGGCTCCAGTTATGCACAGTCACAACTTGACCTGGGCATAATCCACCCCACACCTCAATGAGATATAAACAAATTTTGGAATACACAATCTGCCAGTACGCACATTAACAGTTGAAAGAATCACTAGCACTTTCACCCCTTGATCCTGATTTAGCACCCTGCCTCTTACAGGTACTTAGCCAAGATATAATATTTACATGCCACTTCTCCACAGACCTTCTTGGTTAACTACACACAAACAGACTTTCAAATACCACCAGCCCTGGACACCCTGGGTTTCTTCATAGATTCATAGATACTAAGGTCAGAAGGGACCATTCTGATCATCTAGTCTGACCTCCTGCACAGCGCAGGCCACAGAATCTCACCCACCCACTCCTATGAAAAACCTTCACCCACAGATTAGGTAAAATGCGGATCACACCAGAGATTGCATATGTTTCCTCTGTGCTGCCACACTAAAATGCCTCAAATCCACCATGGCTGGGCCACTTCTAGAGGTGAACAGTCGTTCAGTCCTCATATGCAATCAACTCTTGGCCTCTGAGACTGCTGATCAGAGCTGTTATAACAGTGTTTTTTGTAGCGGGAACTCCTGTCCAGTAGGCCCTGAATCAAGAGACCCTCCCCCCCAAAATGAGTTCACCAAACAGTCATCAGATAACAGTAAGCACTCACCTACTCCTCTAAATCCTTCCATAGCAGGATCACCTGCTTCTATCCCAGATGGGAACAGCTATCTCCAGCAAAACCATCCTCCCTTCTCCTTCACATTAGTGACTTATAGATTGTAAGATTTTCAGGACAGGGAGCACATTCTATAAAGTATCACATCAATAGACAGCAAAATAGAAGTGTTGCAGATACTTCATAATACTAATACTCCTAAACTACTTGCAGAGAGGGACAGATTTGGATAAGCAGCTCCAAAGTGAAAGGGTTTATACCCTAATCCCTTGAGCTATTCAATCCTCTACATAGAACCTGCAAAGACCTTTAAAATATTTTGGCAGCTGCCTAGATAAAAAGGCAATACTTGAATAGATCACCATCATTCTCACCAAACTGCTTGCAGAGTTACCGCTCCCCAGTAACCACCCTTCCCCTGCCTCAGGGAAGTGAGCTGTAGCTCACGAAAGCTTATGATCTAATAAATTTGTTAGTCTCTAAGGTGCCACCGGTACTCCTTTTCTTTTTGCGAATACAGACTAACACGGCTGCTACTCTGAAACTTACAGGTAATGTTCATTAGTACTGCCTCCAGCCACACCTGTGCTGCTCTAGCTCTTCAAAAGGCCTACCCGCTGGATAGGCCTGGCCCTTAAAAAGCAATGTTTGAAAGGGGGCTGTTGAGCTAACTGCTGATCAGAGTTGTGTGTTGGATGGCAGATGAGTGCTTTGTAGACCTTTCTCAATATAGGATATCCCCACACAGAGCCCAGAACTGAGGCAAGACATTGTACTTCGCAGTTGTTACAGGAAAAACATTTCATTTTGAGGATAATCTGTTTTTAAGACCATACTTCTCTCTTCAAGACACCCAGGGAGTGAGAGAAGCCAAGTGCAGAGGGATGGAAACTAGAGAACCTGGAAAAACAAGAGAGTTCAACTGACAAACAGAAGGTAAGAACAAAATAATTTCTGTCAGGTTGCCTCTCAGCTGTGTCCTTCTATCTGCTCTGGGTTGGGTACCTTATCATGGTAACTGCACAGCTGTCTGTTTCTTCTTGTACCTAGAAATCCAAGCTTGACTGTCTCTTCCTCCCTCCACCCCTCCCCCCCACTTAAAAGTATAAAAAAGCTTATTATGCAATGTCGCTCAAAGGCTATTGATCAGGGAAAGGGAGTCCTACCTTCACAGAAATCTATATGGTATTACAGCATTTACATCTCTGTGTGGCTTTGACTATATTCTGCAGAATCCTAATTAAGTTTTTTGGCCTGTTTGGTTGTAAAGATCTTCTCCAATGTGCTGGATGCATTATTGTCTCTTTCAGTCTGCAAGCCTAACTCATTAGTGCTGAAAGAGGTGCAAATTTGTTGCCCTCACATCTCCATTCTTCTGTATCAATGGCATGACTTTCAATATTATGAGGGGTTTCAGAGTAGCAGCCGTGTTAGTCTGTATTCACAAAAAGAAAAGGAGTACTTGTGGCACCTTAGAGACTAACAAATTTATTAGAGCATAAGCTTTCGTGAGTTACAACTCACTTCATCGGATGCATCCGATGAAGTGAGTTGTAACTCACGAAAGCTTGTGCTCTAATAAATTTGTTAGTCTCTAAGGTGCCACAAGTACTCCTTTTCTTTTTGCGACTATTATAAGGATTAGAGTTCTGTCATGCTCACAATGGAGACAGAATCTATATGACCCAAATTGATCTGAATGTTGTACCTATGCAAAGGCAGAATTTCTGTTTGAGCCAGAGGTATACAAGCTCTAACAGGGAGGTGTGATCAAGTCCTTTCTTTCTCTCTCCTTTTCTTTCTCGCTTCTCCTCCATCACTATTCTGTCCCCAACGTGCTCTTTAACCATATCCATCTCCTTGTGGGCCTGGGTGAAAAGATGGACCTTGCAGTGGGCCCTGAAGATTATTAGGTTATTACAGAGCAAGGGGGAGAAGCATGCTTCAAAGGCATGAAATAGAAGAGAACACCCTGCCAGAAACCCCCCTATCTCTTAGGCTGCTAGGGACACACCTCAGATACCCCCAGTTGCCCTAACTGTGTCAGTAAGGATCTCTTAGATCAGTCCCAGGCCATTTAGATTTTTATGGGAATGTCTACACAGCAACTAGATGCCCGTGGCTGGCCCGTGCCAGCTGACTTGGACACCCAGGGATTGGGCTGTAGGGCTATTTCATTGCTGTGTATGTGTCCAGGCTCAGGCTGGAGCCTGGGCTCTAGGACTCTGTGAAGTGGGAGGGTCCCAGAGCTCAGGCTTCAGCCTGAGCCCAGAAGT
Source organism: Dermochelys coriacea (assembly GCF_009764565.3). Lineage (NCBI taxonomy): Eukaryota > Metazoa > Chordata > Testudines > Dermochelyidae > Dermochelys > Dermochelys coriacea. The sequence continues at coordinate 44,843,037 of NC_050074.1, forward strand.
CTACCCAGCAATGAACAGTCCTGTGGCCCCAAGTCAGCTGGCATGGGCCAGCCATGGGTTTTTCTTTGCTGTGTAGATATACCCAATAAGTCAAAAACTCTCTAGGCCCTAAACCGATACTCAGCCCTTCCCATTCCGTTCTGGACCCACTGCAAACATCAACTCCCCCTTTTCTTATAGTTCCTAACACCTTGGCCGCTTTGCTCCTAAGTCAGTACAGGATCCTTGCCAAATCCTGACAGACCCATTCCACTTCCTCAACTGCTTAAAAGAGGACTAGATTTTCCTTTTAAGGTTTCCTTCCTACTACTGTGCTGACCTCTCCTGGCCTTACTGCCCTAGTGGTGATGCTATGGCAAGCCAGGTTCCTGCTACCCACCACGTTTCCCCTCAGTACCTGAGAGGAGGCACTATGCATGGCATGAAACAATCATTGATGCAGTAGAAGTCCTGGGAAACATCATACCTAGAAAGGGTAGCACCGCAGGAAACACTGAGTCCCAGCTTCATATATCTAGTTTCCCTCATGACATAATGGGGTGATGGAGGAGTGGGGGACTGTGGGGAAGAGAAGGAGGGTAATGCGTTTTGTATCGGTTACATACAGGCTTGTCTTTCAATGACAGCAGCTAAGAGTGCTAGTGGAAAAAACTGGCTGAGTTCCTTCTCTTTCCATAGAGGTATCTTGGTAATAGCAGAACTTTCCCATTGTCTCTTCTCTTCCAGCCAGTCAGACACTGTATGTAAAAGCAAACTAAAGTACAGAACAGCACCACTGATATCCCTGATCACCTGCCCATACACAATGTAGCTGCAAGATTGTTATCCTGGTTTATTGCACTGACTTCTTCCCTTTGAATCCCTCCACAGGCTTCCCATTTTTCATCAGGTCATGTTCAAGGCTCTACACAATTCTGTCACCTCCTTACTTATCAACTCTTCTCTTACTGGATCACCTCTCCTGCCCTCTGCCAGTGCCAACCTAGAGCCCACACAAACCCCTCCATGCCACCTTCTCAGCCACCTCTTATGCTTGGAATCCCCACTACACACAGCCACTGTAGCCTTTTCCTTTAAATCCATCTTTGCAACCCATCTATGCTGTGATGCCTAGAAGAAATTACCAGAGCCAATGTTAGCAGTTGATATTTGTATACAGAGAACTTTGCCAGATTTACACTTCACTCTCCCTTGGTGTAAGCTCTTCAGAGCTTATGATATAGGCTGGCAATACCTAGTGCATTGAGTGCTATCCTAATATAGAGAACTTCCCTAATACTGGTGGCCAATAATGTACATATGGCATAACACCTGCTGGGTAGCTTTAGTCCTTTAGGACTAGTAATGAGGGCATTTCATCTGAATATTCTGGTATTTCTCACACTGGAGTGGGCCCATGGTTGCACGAGGCTTTATAAGAAAGTTAGAGATTGCCTAAGAAGTGGTGCTGAGCTTTAACAAGATTTTCAGTCAATTTGTATCTGAGTTTGGTCAGAGGAGAATATGGGATCCTAGAAGTTTACTGACAGATGAAGTCAAGGAGTAGTAACTTAGTTTTTGCCAGCTTAGAAATATTGGGCTAGAACCTCAGCTGGTGTAAACTGGCATAGTTTCACTGAAATTAATTGAGATTCACTGATTTGTGCCACTATTCTCACCCAATATTTCTGCCTAATACAGCTAATTTCAGCTAGCACAGACCCCACTTACTATATAGGTAACTATTGTGATATTCAAGGAGCAGGGATCTTTCACAGCAGTGAATACTATTTACTGGGCAGAATCCTAAATATCCAGTAATATTTCAGCCTAGTATGCTGATTGCAAGGGTGTTTTGTGTACTCCTGCTGTGAAACTGTACTGCTTCAGTCTAATAAAGAGCAAACCAACGATATAAAATGGAAGATTTCTGGTGAGAACAGTGTTCTTTTGACAGTGTTAAAGCTATCTTTGTAATCTGGTGCTGTCAATGGGTATTTGTTCATTTCTCCACTGGGGGATGGGGAGCAAAGTGCTCACTCTTTGGTGGCATGATGTATATTTATTTTAATGATGGATTAGGTATGGCTTACTGCTTTTGATGAAAGTTCCATTGTGTTCTGTAAAGGGATGTGCCCTTCTTGGGAAAAGACTGGCTTTCCAGATTTTGTCATTCTACTGGGTTAATCCACATAGAGGGATATGTTCCATTTCATGTGGCCTATAAGGTAATAGGTGTCCACCAAGTTTGTTTTTAAAAGGTTGGTACTTAGTGGATCATTGTGATCTATTTTTAGTGGTCTGAATAGTTAAGCTGATGTGTCATAGGTAACATCGTTACTGGGTAGAATTTTGGATTTGAATATTTCTACTACATACCATATGTGCAAATCCTTCCTCACCGCACAGCAAAAATATATGAAAAAAGGATGCTTACTCCAATTAACTGACTTTCATCCTGCCAACTCAGCTACAATTCAGATGTTTAAAATATTATCATCCGTGTCCTGGATCGTGAAAATGTCCATCAGACCACTCTTCAATGTAACTTACACTATTACATACACTTGTCAAAATTGCCAGCATCACAAACTATCAGAACAGTTTTTTGACCACCAGAAAGTCAATTATACTCCCAGAACTCAAACTCAAATGAATTTGAAGATCCAAGTCCAAAATGTAATGTCTTTTGCAATATTATCTTCTGACCTTGCTCTCCACCTTGTATATTTCTCCTGCTTTACAGATTGAACAAGATTTATCAGAAATGAAAACACAATATATTAGCTTCAATAATCTGAGTGTTGCCAACTCGTACAAAACAAAAGCAACTGTCTTCCATTCTGGGGCTGCTGTAACCTGGATAAGAGGAAAACATATTTGGCATGAATGTAATGATTCTGTTACTCCTTGTCTCCATCTACCAGTAAAACTCTAGGATACATATCCCCCTCCAAGCAAACTTTAAATACAAATTAACTGCAAACCATGATCAAAATCAACACTTCTTATATCATCTCTAACTTTCTTGTAAAGTATCATGCAACTGTGGAACCCATTTATTTTAGAAATAGCATAGAAAATTCATCTGAATAGTCCTGATATAGTTACGGGTGGTTGTTTTTTCCACAAATAGACCGGATTAGCATGGTTTGTTTGTTTCTGGACCTATTATAAAAGCCATCATTTTCTTTGTGTTCTGAATCGACTGAGATTAAAATTTGCTGTTGCTTCTTCTTATATACATGTATACATGGGTTTATGTGCCACTAAGAACATAACAGCCATAGGGGGTCAGACCAAAGGTCCAGCTAGTCTAGTATCCTGTCTCTGACAGTGGCCAATGCCAGGTGCCCCAGAGGGAATGAACAGAACAGGAAATCATCAAGTGATCCATTCCCTTTCGCCCATTCCCAGCTTCTGACAAACAGAGGCTAGGGACACAATCCCTAGCCATCCTGGCTAATAGCCATTGAACTATTGTCCATGAACTTATCTAGTTCTTTTTTTGAACCCTGTTAGTCTTGGCCTTTACAACATCCTCTAGCAAGGAGTTCCACAAGTTTACTGTGTGTTGTATAGTTCTTGGTGGTTCTGACTGCAAGGCCTTTCTTCTGTAATCTAACCTTTTCTTCCTCATCTTTCATACCCCATTCTTGGTTGCCGTTACTCATTGCATCTTTACTAGGGCTGTCAATTAATTGCAGTTAACTCGCATGATTAACTCAAAAATAATCGCGATTAATCGCAGTTTTAATCACACTGTTAAACAATGAACTGAGCTGTAGCTCATGAAAGCTTATGCTCAAATAAATTTGTTAGTCTCTAAGGTGCCACAAGTACTCCTTTTCTTTTTGTTTTTTTGGGGTTTTTTTTTTTTTGTTAAACAATAGAATACCAATTGAAATTTATAAAATATTTTGGGTGTTTTTCTATATTTGCAGATATATTGTATTCTGTGTTGTAACTGAAATCAAAGTGTATATTTCTTTATTATAAATATTTGCACTATAAAAATGATAAATGAAAAATTAGTATTTTTCAGTTCACCTCATACAAGTACTGTAGTGCAATCTCTGTTGTGAAAATGCAACTTACAAATGTAGATTTATTTATTTTTTCTTACATAACTGGACTTAAAAACAAAACAATGTAAAACTTCAGCACTTACAAGTCCACTCAGTCCTACTTCTTTTTCAGCCAATCACTAAGACAAACAAGTTTGTTTACATTTACAGGAGATAAGGCTGCCCTCTTCTTATTTACAATCTCACCTGAAAGTGAGAACAGGTATTTACTTGGTGCTTTTGTAGACTGCATTGCAAGGTATTGATGTGTCAGATATCTTAAACAGAAGTCTTAAAAGAGCAACACTCTGATGTGGAAACTACAGAACCCAAACCACCAAAAAAGAAAAACAATCATCTGACTCAGATAATGAAAGTGAACATGCATCGGTCCATATTGCTTTAGATTATCGAGTAGAACCAGTCATTATCATGGACCCATGTCCCCAGGAATGGTGGTTGAAGCATAAAGGGACATGTGAATCTTTAGTGCATCTAGAAAAGGAGTACTTGTGGCACCTTAGAGACTAACAAATTTATTTGAGCATAAGCTTTCGTGAGCTACAGCTCACTTCATCGGATGCATTCATCACTTCACTGGATGTGCATCTGGCACATAAATATCTTGCAATGCCAGTTACAACAGTGCCATGCAAATGCCTGTTCTCACTTGCAGGTGACAATGTAAACAAGAAGTAGGCAGCATTATCTCCTGCAAATATAAACAAACTTGTTTGTCTGAGCAATTGGCTGAATAAGAAGTAGGACTGAGTGGACTTGCAGCCTCTAAAATTTTACATTGTTTTATTTTTGAATGCAGTTTTTTTTGTACATAATTCTACACTTTTAAGTTCAACTTTCATCATAAAGTGATTGCACTACAGTACTTGTATTAGGTGAATTGAAAAATACTTTCTTTTGTTTTTTACAGTGCAAATACTTGTAATCAATAATAAATATAAAGTGAGCACTGTACACTTTGTATTTTGTATTGTAATTGAAATCAATATATTTGAAAATGTAGAAAACATCCACAAATATTTAAATAAATGGTATTCTATTAATTTGTTTAATCGTGTGATTAATGTGTTTAATATTTAGGCAGAGATCATGAAAATTACTCAATGCAAGCAGATTCTTGTGCCCACACAGAACCCCCTTGACCTTCATGGGGCTCCACATAGACACAGAGTTTGCTCATATGGGAAAATTTGCAGAATCTGGGCCTCCAACTATAAATTCTCAATGGCAGGGAATGTCTCTTTTCTCCTTCAAGCACTTAACACTGTTCTAGGGGCTGTACAAATACGTTATGCATTTTTAAGTCACTCTGCATTTTGCAGTCTAATGGAATAAGAACATGGATGGGAATTGGGAGATATGGGTTTGGCACTTTATTTTTGACATTGACTGCATGACAGTGGACAAGTCGCTTAACCACTCTGCATCTCTAAAATGGGAATGGCCCACTTGAGATCTGCTAATGAGAGAGCTATACATTCAAATATCATTATTCTGTGTCTCCTTCTGGTTCAATGGGTGTAGAGAAAAAGCAAAATTGCTTTTACTTCACAATTTTCCATATGTCCCAATAGGGCAGAAAACCACTAAGGACAAAACCAGTTATATGGGCAGGGGAATGAATCCTATTTGTAGCACTGGGCTTGGGTTTAAGTTTTACCCATGTTCCTATGGAGCTAGTGGTTTATATACTGTCATGCTCTATTAAAGCAGGAGGCAGGCAATGGTTTTCAGTTTAACCGTGTTAAAGAAGCTATTGAAATCGCTTCTTTGGAAGTACAAAAATCCCTTTACACCTACCTCATTAAGAAGCAGGGTATACACCTTTACTTACTAATAGGTGTATCTGACTGGAGAAGTTGCAAACTGGCTATTCAAGTTTTTGTTTCCAGAAATATTAGACAAACCTGTCTTGAAAAAATGGGCAGTGCTCCTATTGACCTTTTTTAAAAGGCAACTTTCTTCTGAACTATTTTTACACTGTATGCTTAAAAAAAGGTATGTTCAGCAGTAGTGTGTTCTGGATTCCTGCGGTACCCTGGTTGGCCCTGGCCTGGGATTTTCCCCTGCTGACTTGGGGCCAAATCTTGCAAGAAGTTGAGTGCCCTCAACTCCAGTTACTCAAATGGGGAGCAAGGCACAATTGGGCCTTTGAATTCCAATTCACATGCCAAAACAAACATTTCCTTGTATGTAGTTGTCTTTTAGACACCTAAATGAAATGTTCATGCTTTTAAAATGATGTGCTGACTACTTCTGGAAATCTGGTTTGCACATCTTAATTCTTGACGCACACACACCCCCCACCGCAAAAAAAAAAAGACAATACAGTATTAGTCAAAGTAACATTTATCTTCCATGAAATCATCAAGGCAAATATTTGTACTGTTTAATAACAGAAGCAAAACTGCATGGTCATTATCCCACCAGTATCAATGATCATTTTCACACGAGTCCAAAAAAATTACTGAAAGCTTGTGGAGTGCTTTTAATAACCTAAATGCTAGTGCCAAGTAAATCACCAAATGTGATATATAAAAAAGTAGATTGCACCGATGATCCATGAGTGAAAAATCTACTAAATCTTCAGGATAACTGATGGACTGTAAATTAAAAGATAATGCTGCACTGGTCAATTAACTTACTGCTGTTGTTTGTTTTTTTTTCCTGGGTATCTATCAATTCCCCCTTTCTTGCTCTGTCCTCCCTCCTAGACAATGGTGCAGAGCTGCCTGTTTTCTAGTGTTAGCAACAGAGTTTAACAAAGTGTCCATGTTTGAACAAAACAAACTGTTTATATTCTGTTTATATTAGCTGTAGCTTGAATGAGGTAAACAGTAAAGATCCTGTTGTTAATGCTGAATACTACTTACTTCCTTGAACATAATTCACAATGATGCTGTCTCTTAGCTAGGGATTGGGAGGAGTGTCTTATAGCAGAAGTAAACAATAGTTGGTATGGTTCTAGTGTTTTTAAGTCATTTTAATTTAATTTAAAAAAAATCCTACATGTAATAAGCCTGGCAATGGCTTAGACAGGGGCTGACAGAAGGACATGTGAAGCAACAGTATATAAGCAAGAGTAAGGGCCCTTAAAAGAAGGGGTGGCTATCCAATCTTCCTGTATCTGAGCAAAAAGAAAAGGACTTGTGGCACCTTAGAGACTAACATATTTATTTGAGCATAAGCTTTCGTGAGCTACAGCTCACTTCATCGGATGCATAAGCTCACAAAAGCTTATGCTCAAATAAATTTGTTAGTCTCTAAGGCGCTCCAAGTACTCCTTTTTCTTTTTGCAAATAGACTCATAGAGCTGCTACTCTGAAACCTGTATCTATGAGCTGGGTTTTGAGGAGTGGAGGAGTCGCCTATCTATTGTCTCGTAGCAAATTTTATTGGAGGGAGACAGTATGGACAGATGCCATATTCCATTTGTGTCTTGCTATCAAGTCTTAGACCTACATAGGGTTGATGTGATATTTTTTATCCCACAAAAGTATCTGTCCATAGCACCTTTCACTCTAGAAGTTCAATGCCCTTTATTTACTATTTGCATTGTGGGAGTGCTGAGGAGCCTGTCAATTGCACCCGCTGCTGTACACACAAAGCTAACTCACCACTAGCTCCATTTTACATAAATAAATCAAGCCCCCGCGTTCAAATATCTTTCGGAAACTTGCCCAGGGCCCCAGGAGCAGAGCCAGAACTAGAACACGGGAGGTGATTCCCAGACCCCTGTTCAATTTTAGGTCACGTATTATCCCACCACTTGTAACATGGAAACACTGCATCCCAAAGCTGAAGTAATGAAGTGCATGTAAATGGCAGGAAACTACCCTGCAGCCTCCCTAGCTATGGCCCTGCCTCTCAGCAGGGCTAGCGCTGCCTCCAGCTGTCCCCATGGTGGGGAGGGGACAGTGCCCCTCCATTCTCCCCATACTAGCTTGAAGCGGGAGGCTGTTGCTCCCTGCCTGGGGCAGATCCATCTGCAGCCACCTTTCTCCCTCAGCCTTGTCCCGTCCCAAAGCCCCGACTCCCGGCTCAAGCCGCTGCCCGGGAGCAGCCAGCTGAGAGGTCCCCTTTTCCCCGCCCAGCAGGGCCTTGGCCTCTTCCGCTCCCCCCGAGGCAGCGCCTAACCGCATCGCACCTCCAGCCCTCCCCTTCCCAAGCCCCTCGGCCCCCCCCAGCAGCCAACGCTGCGCCGCCTGCTCCCTCCTCCCCGCGGCGTATACGGGTGGGAGGGCCCCTAGGGCATCACGCATGCGCCATAGCGCGGGAAGGGAACGGGTGAAGGCGGTGCGCATGCGCCTCTGCCGTGTGTCGGGAGGGGGCACTGCGGGGCAGCGTTCGGCCGTGCGCATGCGCGGTGCTCGGGCTGATTATATAGAGCTGCGGCTCGAGAAGATCGCGGAGGAGTGTCGGAGCCGAGGCACGGCGGGGCACGGCACGGCAGTGGGTGAGGAGCGCGGGCCTGATTCGCCCGCTATTCAGCCGGGCCGGGTCTGCTAGGAGGAGCCGGGCCCCTGCCTAGACCGCGCCTCATCCCACGGGGGGACCGCCACGCCATGAGGGGGCGCTCGGCGGGGGCCCCGCGGGGCCCGCCCGCCGGCCGCAGCTGGTCCCGGGGCCGGGGACGCTGCGCCCCCCGGGGAGAGGGCGGGGGCGCCGGGGGCCCCTCTGGGCGCGTCGCGCGCTCTGCGCGTGGCTTGCCAAGGCGGGTTGAGGTTCCCCCGGGGCCGCTCTCCGCTGGCCCGGCACTCGGGGGGAGCCGCCTCGAGGCCCCCTCCTCCGTGCGCCCCCCCTTCCCCGGCCCGTGCGGGTCCTAGCTTCCTCCAGCCTGGGGTGGCGGGGCCACGGCCTTGCGGGGTACAGCTGCCCCCGGGGCGATTGTAAAATCGCATTTCCGTATTGGTTTTGCAGTGGAAGCAAAGCGGGGCCGGGGCAAGAGGTATTTTAAATGCTGTCTTATTACAGTAATCCTACAGTCGGGTAAGAAACCCGGCAGTTCCGTGAATAGGCTGCTGATGTTCATTTAAATTAGCCAGGGCTTCCCTTCCACTTTGGAAGACAGTTGGACAACTTGCCTATGTCTCCTTGTGAAGATATTTCTGATACTCTGTGGTTCTTGGCTTAATTCATGCCATTATTATTAGTAAAGGCCACACTGTACTGCCTTCCGTCTGCGATAACTTAATTGTATTGTGTATTATTCAACTCTGAAGTAGTCTGGAATATGGTTTTATATGTAAGAAATCATCTAACACTTGCATTTAACACTGTTACCATTTCTATATCTTGCTACAGGATCAAAAAACCTGAAAATGGAAACTGTTGTTCGCCGCTGCCCCTTCCTGTCACGGGTATCCCAGGCTTTTCTGCAGAAGGCTGGCAAGTCCCTACTCTTTTATGCTCAGAGCTGCCCTAAAATGATGGAAGTGGGGACCAAGCCTGCTTCCCGCGCCCTGGGTACTTCAGTTGCTCACTGCCAACAAGCTGAAGAAACAACCTCACCCAATGACAGTCAGTGTCAATTTTGTGGGTTTTTTTTTTATAGCTAGTTAATGATGTACAAGCTATCATACCCAGAAGCTTATTTATTTTCATCTAATTTTAAGCTTCAACACTTTAGATTCTACTTACAACTGTATTTATGTTTAATATTAAATCCCATCCTTTTCTTCTCATTTTCAGGTTATGAGAGGTTAAAAAGTAGAACCTCTCAATTGCCCCTAATTTTGCTTTCTCAGCGACTGGCATGAACACCTCAAAAAGACAGAAATGTTTACCAGTAAACATCTCAAAATGTCCTTACTCAGTGTTGCTTATGTTCTTGTTCAAACACTTCAGTTGTTTTTTGTTTGTTTTTTTTTTTTTTTTTTTAAAAGATTGAGCTCTGATTTTTAATCTATCTGGTTTATTAAACTTTGCTTTGAAGCTAAACTACTTAATCCTGTAAGATTCAGTGCCTTGCTTGTTGCACTTAGAATAGAGTTGAGTTTTGAATTCTAAACTTTGGCTTTGGTAACGCATCTGAATCTTGGCTTTATTGTAATACAATAGAAGTGTAAATGAAATCAGTTTCAGTGTGTAGCACGCACTGAACAATTGGATGGCGAATTGTGGGAGGGGAAACCTGGCTGTTTGAGGAACACGCCACCTTCCAAAAAACTAGGAAATGCTATAACGCTCACCTTTTGCTCTGGGAGCAAAGGTGAAAAGGTATGCAGTATAGAAGAAGCAATGTTGCCTACATGAGGAAAATGAATTGTGTCCCTGGAGCTGTTGCAAAGCAGACAGTAAATTATTACAGGACAACTTTAGGTGGCTATAATCTGCTCGTCAGATAACTTGCATCCTACGTGCATTATTCTACAACATGCCATCTTTTTAACTTGCATGTACCTGCACTAAGTTAATATTCACTGGTAATGACCCTAGGGTCCCTTGTTCTGTAAGATTTCCGGAGTGTCATTTTTATTCAATTTGTTTTTCACAATAACAACCCTTGACTTGTTTAATAAATGCTTCCTGCTTAAGTAGACAAGGAAGAACTCTTTTTTTTTTTTTTTTTTTTTTTTTTTTTTAAAACACTTTGGGAACTGCCCAGCCAAAAGGAAACTTCTGGAAACTGTAACTGCCTGAACTGGTGTACTCTCAAAGTATTTTGCTTAATCTTCTCAAACACTTGTTGCTTAAAACTTAACGTATATGCCTTCTTTGAAAGTAATTGGACTATTTTAAAACTGAAGTTCATACTTTGCAAACTCTAGTGTAATGTCTGAGAGCGAAGTTCTGCTGATCATAACTATGTAATTGGTGCAAATCCAGGTCAGTGACATTCTCAGACCTCTTATGATTTGTGGCTGTTTATTGACCCTTGCTGAGAAAATTCCCTAGAGAATTTGTAATCGGAAATAGTAGGGGAGAAGGGGCAACTGGGAAACTGTCAGCTGAAAACAACTTAAATTGAAATTAAACTCATCCACAAAGGACACTGACTCCTCATTTGGGGAAGAGGCAATAGTATTGCACTCCAAGAAAATTTGGGTTTAAACGTGAATCATATACTGAAACTTCATATTGTGTGATAACGCAAGTACACATGGCTCAGTTGAGCAATTCTGAATTGTTTGTGGTTTAGTATAATAGATGTCAGAAGTTTTGTTCTTGTGCAATCGAATCACCCCAGTTTCTGGTTTTTTAACCCGTGTTTTGTTTCTCCTATCCAAGAGGCCAAAAATTCCAAAGATGTGTCCAAGGAGAATACCAGTGGATCCCAGCTGCCTATTAGCCATCCACCTGCTGTTACTAGTCAGAGCTCTGCCACTAAATGCCCTTTCCTGGCAGCTCAGATGAACCCTACGAACAGTAATGTTTTCTGCAAAGCCAGCCTAGAACTCCAAGAAGATGTGCAGGAAATGCAGGCTGTAAGGAAAGGTATGTTTTTGCCTATGCTGCAATAGACCGTGAAATCTAGTCTTTTGTAACACTTTGCTTGCTAGCACTAGTCTTCGAGATAAAACCCATGTCTGACATAATTGCTACCTTATATAGGCCCGAGTGAGGGTCATGAGACACTGCAACAAAAGGATTTTATTGCAGAATATAGGGATTGTAATTGTGCTCATGCAGTGCTGTTTATATTATTCACTTTGTTGTGTAATCTTTTATACAAAATCTCTATGTCTACAGATGTCTTTTGCAGCTGGCTTTAGTGAGAATTATGTTCTAGTTGCAAAACAAATGTATGTCAAGCTACAGCACTCTGAGTTAGCTCTAAGAAATAGCTCTTGATATTGCTTATAAAAATTCAATGTCTTCACCAAAAAGTCTTGCGTATATGTAGAACACATTAGCATTGCTGCCTACATGAACATGTTCAAAGAATTAAGCCGCTACAGGTTGGAAAGCGCGAAGCAGCTCACTAGAGACAAGAAGTAATTTAATAGAAACCACCTCCCTTCCACCCTGGACTGTCTTCTCTTTGTATTTTGATTGTAGTAGTGCCTAACAGCTCTGATCAGAAATTGGTGTCCCATTGCACATGTCACTATACAAATAAGACTGTCCCTGCCATAAGGAGAACAAAGTTGCTTTCAGATTAAAGTAGTTTTGTCAAAACTCTGTTAAAGGAAGGCTTTTCTTTCACCAATAATAACAAGTCTTGCTGTTTCCTCTGGAAGAAGTCAGTTTGTTCCTTACCTGTTCACTCCAGCTTTTCCAGTCTGCTGCAAGTCCTAGTAACAATGATCCATATCAATAGAACAGAAGCTTGGAATAATAGAGAAACGCTTACTAAAGCGTTTAGAAACTAAAGCATGTGTTTGGCTCTGGTAGCCTATGTAACAACTTCTTATGTCAACTGAATTGGTCCCAGGCAATTATTGAATCTTCTCAATTGGACCTCAATTTTTGTTGGATTTCAAGACAAGATTTGATTTCACAAGGTCTGAGGAAAGTATACACTGCCTTCTCTTCAGCTTCTGAGTCTTATTGCTCTGCTTTAGTGTCTCAACTAAGATTTTCTTTATTATTATTTTAAACAATTTAAGATATTGGATTTGTAACTTTTCATGGCATTCAATCTTTCTTATTTTTGATATAAGATGGTGTGAAACTGACTTTAATGATCACTGGATTTCTTTTCAACATCTCAAATGTACAGAGTTTACTAAAACACCAGTGAATCCCACTATGATGAATATCAAAACTTCGGGAGAAGAGCAGAATGGCTTGCTGAAGAAGTTCCAGGATATTATGTTAAAGCAAAAACCAGAAAGAGTGTCTCATCTGCTTCAGGATAACTTGCCAAAATGTAAGGATCATTCTTATTATTTGACTACCAAAATTAATTTGAATCTGCTATTAGTCTGCTAAACCCATTTTTGCAGGATCCAGCTGCAGACAGATCTTTTGACATTCAAAAGTGTTAATTTTTTCTTGTATTTAATAGCCTCTCTCTTCTTCTAGCTGTTTCTACTTTCCAGTATGACCAGTTCTTTGAGAAAAAAATTGATGAGAAAAAAAAGGATCACACGTACCGTGTATTCAAAACTGTAAACCGAAGAGCACAGGTCTTTCCCATGGCAGATGACTACTCTGATTCCCTTATCAGCAAAAAAGAGGTGTCTGTATGGTGCAGCAATGATTACCTAGGGATGAGTCGCCACCCTCGAGTGAGTGGAGCTGTTATGTAAGTAGTTCTATAACTTAAATTTAAAAGTAAAATATTTGGTAACCACAAGGTATGCAGTGATCTACAGGAAACTATAAAAAAACTACCTTCCCTAGAACATACATTCCTTTGGAAAAAAAATTTAGCTTGTCATAGCTTTGAGTTAATGATTAAATTCCTTCTGCTGTGTAAAGGGTATTGCTTTTTAGCACACGGATATCCTCCCTTCTCACTTGTTTGACTACTAAGTGTCATAAAACTATTTAAAATACAGTTGGCTCTAGTGCTGCAACACTTTAACTGGTGAACCCCTAATATTCCTCCTTTCCGTATTTGATTATACGTGGGGGCTTATGGAAAACTGCTGGACCACATACTGTAACTATCTTAACATGTCTCTGTACTTATTAAATACAGATAGCTCAGCATAAGGCAGTAGAATCTTACAAAAATTGTAAGGGGCACAGCTAGTAACTTGCATTAGCTTTGAGCTGATGAAGTTCCTTGCAAAACTTAGTTTTGGCCTCCAAGATCCTTATTCAAACTGTAAATAAATACAGTTGCACCTCTTGTATCCATTTCTCTTTAACCACTACTGCTTTTTATGTAAGTTATTAATGAATGGTGGTTTGTTATAGAAGATAATGTCCCTTTTCCTGAATTGTTCACATGCAGCTGAGAATCAAATAGTATTGATTAATGCTGCTTCCCTTTTGAACATTTTTTAAAGGGATACGTTGAAACAACATGGTGCTGGAGCAGGAGGCACCAGAAATATTTCTGGAACTAGTAAATTTCATGTTGATTTGGAGCAAGAGTTGGCTGATCTTCATGGAAAAGATGCAGCATTGCTGTTCTCATCATGCTTTGTAGCTAATGATTCCACTCTCTTCACGTTAGCTAAAATGTTACCAGGTGAGATCTGATGTATTGGATACTATGCAATGTAATACTACATTCCCTGCAAACAAAATACCCTGAAATTTCATTGATAACTTTCAGATACTGAGATTGACTTTTTTTTTTTTTTTTTTTTGGTCACTAAATATCACTTTTGGAAAAAATCAGTCTTTGCTAACTTCTGTTGTGGTGGCACCTAAACACCTTGATCAGGATTTGGGGCATTGTTCTAGATGCCATATAATAAGTTCATCGGGCTGCACCTGTATCAGACACAAAGTGGGGGTACAACCTATGACCAGAGTGTCCAAGGTGGTGGGGAGGGTACATATATCTGTTCCATTTATTCTCTTTAATATTAAAGTGAGGAACTTCAAAGGGTAGGGAAGAATGGAGAGGAGAAGGGAGACTGGCAGTGGGGGGGGACTGAGGGAGAAGGACATGTGTTGAAGACAGAATCAACTAGCAAATATCTGAAGTTGAAATTGTAAAGGCAACCTGCTGATGTTGCAGGGGCTGAGGAGTATAGGAGGGATGGGTGGCAGCAAATGACTCTAGTTGGATATCTTCCTGTCCAGTTGCTGTAACTCCCTGCTGTTTCCAGAGGCCGGCTTCACTTCTGGAGAGACCTACTTTTTTCCCCACCCCATGTAGCTGCAGGTGGATAGTTTTTTTTTCCCCTGCTATGGTCAGGGTATGGCTAGCGCTGGTAAACCGACTGACTCTTTCCAATCCTGTATCTGCTGTTGCTGGAGAAATGTCTACAGTTAAGACTTCTGTAACTTCCAAATATAAAATTAAATTTAAAATATATTTCTTTGGGATTGGGTGTTTAAATTTGTATAACTGACTCAGGGCAACTAAAGTTGTGAATTCCCAAAAATGTGTCCTAATGTTAGAAGTGCTCTAAAGCAAAAATAGCTATTTTTAGTGGGTATTCTGTCTTAAATCAAACTTTGCAATACATAAAATTTTTAACAAATTTCTATAGCAACCCCTCTCTTCTGGGGCTAGAACATAAGTTTACCAGGACAATCCCATTTATATAATTTTTAGGTATCTGTACAGTCATAACTACTAGTAACCTTTGGTTGTCTCTTCAGGCTGTGAGATTTACTCAGATGCAGGAAACCATGCCTCCATGATTCAAGGAATTCGGAACAGCAGAGTGCCTAAGCACATATTTCGCCATAATGATGTCAATCATCTCCAAGAACTACTGAAAAAATCAGATCCATCGACTCCCAGAATTGTTGCATTTGAAACTGTTCATTCAATGGATGGTGAGTCTCTTTAAAAAGCTTGTATCCTTTGTTAAATAGGTGCCTTATTGAAACACATACGTTGTCTTTTTGTTTGTTTAAGCTATGAAATATGTATTTATCATCAAAAGCAAGAACTTGCAATTAATTGTGATTACTGTTTTGATCTCAGGTGCAGTGTGTCCATTGGAAGAATTGTGTGATGTAGCTCATGAGCATGGGGCAATCACTTTTGTAGATGAAGTACATGCTGTTGGGCTGTATGGAGCTCGGGGTGGTGGCATAGGCGATCGGGATGGAGTCATGCATAAAATGGACATAATCTCTGGAACACTTGGTATGTGTATCTTCTTACAAAAGTGTGTAAATGGCAGCGGAAGTTCATGCTGCAGACAAGATGAAGGAATAAAATCAACTCAAATAATGTCAGTAAACTGACTTGTTCCTAGAAATTGAAGCACAGGATTTTTAAAACAGCCTGACAGACTTAGGCACACCACTTCCATTAACTTTCAAAGGCACTTGGGCTAAGTCACTTAGGCTGATGCAAAAATGCCATCTGAAATGGTAAGTTTAGCAAAATGACCCTAGTGGCATAGAAACTACTCCTCAAACAGAGAATTCATGTGTGAGAAAGTTAATTGTGGTGCAGTACTCTATACATTTAGATCTTAACTCTCTCTTTTGTGTAAGGTGGAATGTTCCTAATCCAGAAACCTGAGATGGGAGTTATGTAAGGAGATTTGGCGAGAACTGAAAGAACCAGTAAAATTCTTTTGGATGCAATGCAGACTGTTTTCTAACAGAGTTCAAATAGTTTAAACGGATTTTCACAGTTTCCAGTATGTACTTAAAATATAGAGCAAGAATTGAAACTCCACCTTAGAAAAACATGTGCTGGTGGTTTGGTTTAAGAATTTTATATGCAATCTCAAACATCAGTATGATATAAACAGAAAAATAGTGCAATAGGCTTCAGTTTAATTTGGCTTTGTTTTGGCCTTTAACTCTTGGGTAGTATCCTTTTGAAATGGTGATTACTATATATGCCCAGTAGATTGCATGAAGCGCACAAATAAGATGCAACTAGAAGACAGGAGTGAGGGTTATTTAATTATTTTAGGAATAGATTACCCACATAAACCTGCTGGAGGAAAAAAGCAGAGGTAGTGGAGTACAAATAATGGTCCTGAGTGTTTAAACTCATTGGAATATATTTTATGTACTCCAATATATAGTGCATTTGTTCATTTTTTGGGTAGATTTACAGTTTTCTTCACTGGCATTAAAATACAGTGCAAGAGTCTTGTCCCAGGAATCACTAGTAGGTGCTATTAGTGGGTTGCGTTTTTGTGTCTTGTAGCGATCACAATGTTTCTTCATAACAACAGTGTGGGATTTTTCCTGGGGTGGGGTGGAGTAGATTAACCTTGTTTTGTACTAATTTGTAAGTACTAGAATAAAATTGAAGACCCTTATTGTGTGCTAATTATTGGAAAGACTTAATTGCATTGCTGATAGGAAAGTCAGGATTTGGAGTTCTAGTTCTCAAACGTTTATCAGAATGATCTCTGATTCCAAGAAAAAGTGTAAGTACATCTGTCAGATCCTAGCTTGCAGTTACCTTTTCTAAAGAATAGAGTAAATCTTGACTGTTTCTTATTTTCAGGCAAAGCATTTGGTTGTGTAGGCGGGTATATTTCCAGTACAAGTTCTCTGATAGACACTGTACGTTCCTATGCTGCTGGCTTCATTTTCACAACATCCCTGCCACCCATGCTGTTAGCTGGTGCACTTGAATCGGTCAGAACTTTAAAGAGTGCAGAAGGGCAAGTTCTTCGACGCCAGCACCAACGCAATGTTAAACTCATGAGACAAATGCTGATGGATGCTGGACTCCCTGTAGTACACTGTCCCAGTCACATCATTCCAATCCGGGTAACTAACTAACAGTTATGGCATTTTTTTTCTTTTTAAGTTGTTCCTCAAGAATAAACTTGTTTGTATCACAGAAAATACCTGCAACTGAATCTGACTTGCATTATTACACAGCATGCTAAAGTGCATAGCTTATTTTAGGTTTATGTAGTATGATGTAGGCTGAAGCTGAAGTTTTTCCTTAAATGACTAAAACCTGCTGTTTTGGGGGGTTGGTGGGTTTTTGTTTTTTTTAATTTTGCAGCAGGGTGTTTAGCCAACAAATTGAATTGGCAAATGCTAATGCCATTCACACTTAATTACAATACCGTAACTTTTTTTTTTTACATTCTAAATTTAAATATCTTCAGGTGTACAAAAATGCATACTAAAGGAATTATTCATTGGAAGTACTCTGGTAAGAATAGTGGGAGGAAGTCTTTAAATTCCCTTCTATACCATGTTCTGTTCTAATAAGCACAAGGAGGACAAAATGATTACATTGATTTTTGTGAGTAGTCAATACTTAAACTGGAATCTTCTACAGATTGTGGCTTTAACTAATTTTTCAGACCTAAAGGTTTTGTTTTTTTTCTGATTACACATGCACTGTTCCAGTTACCTTGAACTTGACCATTTTGTAAATCTAGGTTGCAGATGCTGCTAAAAATACTGAGATCTGTGACAAACTCATGAGTCAGCACAGCATCTATGTCCAGGCAATAAACTACCCCACAGTTCCACGTGGAGAAGAGCTGCTGCGTATTGCCCCTACTCCTCATCACACACCTCAGATGATGAATTATTTCCTTGGTGAGTGAATGGACTGACAGAGTTAACACACAAGCATTTTATACAATCTTCATTCTGAAGATTTACAATGTGATCCCTGATCTATTGCTAATTTAAAGAAAACCATCTACACTTTGCTAGGCCCAGCTGGGAAAGCTCACCTTGGAAGAAGGTGAACTGTTGCTACGAATGAAATGTTAGAAAGTGCTATCAATATTTTCCCATTGATTTTGCCTTTGAACATGAGTGGTGGTAGCCAACTATCTGAAAGCTACAAAATGCTGCAGTACAGAAGCCCAGAGCAGTACTAAACCAGTCTTCAGCCATCTTATGGTTTATACACATTCTAGTTTAACGTTTGGGGAATTTTGTTTTTTTTAAATATAGAGGTATTATCTTATAGCGGGTGCTAGTTTAATAGTGCTAATCCATGATTTTGCAGTTTCCATAAGAAATCACCAGGTCATCTGTACATTTAAATCAAGATTCGTTTCAGCAAAGCAGTCTGGTATCTCACCATTTCAGTCTTGATTATTTTGTACCAGTTAATAGCTAGAAAATAAGATTTGGGACTCCTGGATTTTCAACCTAGTGAGTCTGGACAGAGCTGGGAAGTCTGCAGAAGTGAGCCTCCCAGCCCAGTTGACCAAGTTAGCACAGCTCACGCTAGTACTCTAAAACTAGATGCATAGACAGCACTTTGAAGGTGCAGCTTGGGCTGGAGCCTGGGTTCCATAGATTTGGGGGGGGAGGGGGGCTTCAAAGCCTGAGCCACAACTTCAAAGTGCTGTTTATACAACTATTTTTAGAGCACAAACCCAAGTCTGTTGACCTGGGCTGGGAGGCTTGTTTCTGTGGTCTGTGTAGACAGACTATGCTGGCCCTGGGAAAATCTTCCATGATTTCAGGTTAGTAAACTATAACATGGGGTAACACCTACCTTGTGGGCATGTTAAAAGGCTTTAAGTGCTTTTTGATTCTCTGAAGAAAGTTCCATTTTATTATGGAATAAGAGTAATGGGCTGTGGATGGACAGATAGATACCTTTTATAACTTTAAAGGTGAACTAGTGTCAGTATTTGAGAGCTCCCTCAACACCTTTCTTCACTAAGCAAAAGTTGTCAGGCATTTCAAGTAGGTTGCTTTGTTTGGGTTATTTTTACTTTCACTTCACCTCTAAACATTGCAATTCATCATTTGCAGTATTCAGTATTTGGAAAGAGCTATAGGTACTGAAAGCTTATTAAAATTGGAATATTCTTAAATGTCTTTTTGTCTAACAGAGAAACTGATGGCTACATGGAAGAATGTTGGTCTAGAGTTGAAACCGCACTCTTCAGTGGAATGCAATTTCTGTAGAAGGCCTTTGCATTTTGAAGTGATGAGTGAAAGGGAAAGATCCTACTTCAGTGGCATGAGCAAACTAGTATCTGCTAGTGCTTGAGAGTAACCTGTTAACCCTGTTGATGTCGAGTCTAGTCCTCTCAAATATCCAAATAGCCTTTTTAAATTGCATATTAAATTATAACATTTTAATCAATAGTCTAAACACAGCTCTGAAAATACTGTTTTGAACTTTGTCCTGCCTCTGTCCTTTTTAAACTCATTGCTGTTGTACTAGCCTTTACAAATAAGACTGTAGGATTAGTGATCAGAAACATGAAGTGAAACAAAAACAATCTCAATTCCACCTTGATCTTTTGGTAAATCAGAAACTACATACTATCTTTTGCCATTGTGGCAATTTTAGTGAAAGATGTTTAATGATACTAAGATATTTTTTTTTTCTTGCCATTAGGTGAAAGGGAAAGTTGTAATGAGAATTAGTGTGGATGCAGACCTGACACGGTGTAGGTCTTTGAGTTCAGGGTACTGAAACAGATTTAAGAGTGTAGTGCTCTTTCTTTACAAGAACTTCTGCCAGTCTATGCAGGGGTTTTGTTTTTTAACTCTTAATCCTGTGCCATGTCACTTCCTGAGGTGCACCTCATATTGAAAGTAAAACACCCCTGTACAGTAATAAATGTGGAACACTTACACTCTCTTCCCAGCAGTACCTTCCCTCTGTCTATGAATCAATGGGGGCGGGGGGAATAGCTTGCATATTGTCCGCTTGATCACTTCCCTGAAGAAATTACACAGTGCTTTTTTTCCTTCTCACACCTACACAATTATCTCCTCATAGAAATTTGTACAAAAAAGTAGTCAAGTTTTCCAGTAAATAACAGTATCAAGCATTTTATGAACACAAGTTTGGGATTGCTTGATATCACTACATATAATACAGGGTTTGAAGTGATATAGTCAGCAAGCCCAGCCTGGTTGGGGAGGGAACAAAGCATGTGGTAGGTAGCCACTCTATGGGGCATGCACACACCTGACTCAGCAGTTTTGACTGATAAGGGAGAAGTACACCTACCTAGTTTGTCCCATTTACTTAGAAGCAGTGATGCATGCAATTACAAAGGTCTCCACCTAAATGAAGAAAAACTTGTAATTAAAGCACGCAATTTGTGTTCTCTAAACAGAATGCAGCACATCAATAGTATAATAAAAAGCTCACTTACCTACCACATATTAATAGATATCACTGTCATTAGAATGTTGCTGTATCCACCTCTGAAAACAAATGCCTTGGCTGTTATCTAATATGACTCACTGTAAAGACTTTATGAACTATGGCATAAACAGATTTACAATAATATACTGTGCCCTTCCCTTGAGCCATAATAATATTAATATACTGTGTCATGAATGGAAGTTTAAGTTGTCTTGTAATTCTGGACAAAAGAAAAATCACACCATGCAAACAAATACCCATGGAAGCTAGATTTAATTCTTTAGGTGAACGGTCTAGAAAACGCACCTGTCTTCCTTTTCCTGGGATAGGGAATAATGTCCCTCACTCTAAAACTGAATGTGAAATAAATATCCGTGCCACATAGAAATTTCAGAGTACAGTCATGGCCTACTATCATGGAAACGAATGGTAAAACAAATTACTTAATGGAACTGGGATTCACTAATCAATGTAGCTTGTACAGTGTCTGCTTTTTTAATAAAGTAATATTCCACCAATCAATTTTACATTATACAACATCCAAAATACAGTGTGGCCAGTAACACAGTGCCCCTTCAACATCAGTGTGAGTCATTGAGTCAGGTCTCCATAGGAAAGAAGAACATCAGTTTCTGTGGAACCAACACTGTTTCTGGCAGGACAGTGAACTTTCATTTCATTCAGTCATATACTGAATTGGCCCAACACTTCTTAGTGTGAAGAAGTGTAACCCTTCTATCGGGTGTTGTCAGCAGCAAAAAGGGCCATGTTTATTAATCTAGGGATTTCTTCAGAAAACCTAAATAGTAGCAGCTTGAGCCCCTGTCACCAGCGCAATGCTCTGGAACTACACCATACAAAGCCAGCCTGGACTCTAGGGTAGCATGCATCGTCTCTCTGAGCATGCGTCTCCAGGGCAAGACTCTTACACAGCTTCAAACCTTCCTGGGTCTGACCTCAGAGCATTCAGAATCCCTTCCACATCATGCACCTCCTGCAGTGAGTCCACCTGTGCGAGGCTCCTGGGGAAGCCAGAGGGCCCGGCAGCTGAACTCTGTAGTCAGATGTGACTCTCAGCCAGCCAATAAAACAGAAGGTTTATTAGTTGACAGGAACACAGCGCAAGACAGAACTTGTTAGCACAGAAATCAGTGACGCAGCCAAGCCCATCGTGGGGGCAGGGGAGCCCAGAGCCAGATCTGTGGCCCTCTCCTTGTGCCCTAAGCCAGATGAGACAGACTCGCTTCCAGCTGCCTGGCCCCTGCCCTGCCCATTGCTCCTCCTCCGGCCTTTGTCTCACTTCCCCGGGCCAAGAGTCAACTGATCGCATCCCCCTCCTGGGTCTCGGGTTACAAAGGGGCAGCCATAGTATGTGCGCAGGCAGCTAGAGCTGCTCCCCTGCAAAAGTCACACACCCTTAGTCCCACCACCTAGACATTGGTGCAATAGCCAGGGAAACTGAGGCACACACCGCATTCATGCAAAACAGTAAGACACATAGGCTCACACACACCATAACAAGGGAAAAGCCCCAATACGTCACAGCCCACAACCTAGAAACCTCCTCTGGGCACCCTTGCTAGACAATATTCCCCACTCACCCACTAGCTCCAGAGGTTTAAAACAAGAAAACATTATTTAAAGGAGGCAATCAGGCAAGAGGATCAGACAAACTTGAGGAAGCACACAATTACCAAATGAACAGCAAATATTAGATAAGACTCCCCACTCTCTGAGGTTTCTTGGCAATAATCTTAACCTTCAGTCCTCTCACAGTTGTGAATGGCTAATGCATTCTAGCCACTTTCCTCCCCACCCTCTGGCTCCCCATTCCTGGTTTGTTGTCCAGGGTTGGCAGAGTCCTGGGGGGGAAAAATCCAGCAAGTCCATCTCCAGCCCATAAGGGCTGTCTCAGCAGCTCTTCCACCTGACCCAGCTGAAGTAAGTTCAGCTTTGATTGTTGAGTAGGGGGCCCATCCTGTAGTCCCCCAGCTCAGTAGCTACTCTATGCCACTTCAGGCCAAAACACCTGTCTCAGTACTGCCTCTGGGCCATCTGCCACCTCAAAGTTGCTTCAGCTTTGTACCAAATCTTCAGAGCAAAAAAATCAACAGTACATAAAATCCCAAAGGTCCTTTCATTAAAGCCCTTTTCTCCTCATTAGCCTTGCCGAGCCTCCCTTACCCAGTTATGCCTGACTGCAATCTTGGTCAGGTTTAACCCTCACTCCAGGCAAAGTTGGCTCAGTTCTGTTGTTCTTTCATTGCCCAGCAAGGATAATAGCATTGTATTGCCCCATAACTGAAAAACTTAACTGTACTTTAACCAAAATGCCCCAAACTGTCACATAATTGAAATGCAAATGAGGCCTGCCCATTTAGCCATTTTCCCTGCTCACCAAAAGATTCTGGCAGACAGACCCCTCTCCTGTGGAGTCCCTGTCTATTAGGAGTTCTTGCACAGCTCTGGGCTGCTCTTCTCCGTGGTCACCAACAGGTGTCAATAGGGAGTTCCCTACTCACTAGGGTTTCAGGCCCCTGGGCTTACATAAGCTAATAAGAGAGTCCAGAGTTTTGCTGTTACTTGTAATTACATTCCATTACAGTATACAAGCAAATAACAGAAAACACAATATGAAAAAATGTACCATGTAACCTTAATAGCTGACACCCTATAGATGACTATTCTCAGTCAATTGATAACAAAATGGGTTTAAAATGGACAATATTTAAATAGAAATAAGTAAATCCAAACTTGACAGACAATGATTTTCATTGATGAACGTATATGTCAAAGACGGTAACAACCATTTTTATGCTGATAGACTTGGTGCTTGTAAATGCAGGAGATAAATCTGAGACAGACACGCCATAATAGAGATGAAATCTGCAAAAAAATTTCATGGCTTGTGAATGTGAAGAACTGCAAATAGCATGCTGAAGAATAGGAAGGATCAACTTTTCTTTGAGATGAAGAGGAGAATAAAGAAATATAAATGTCATTGTTCCTGTGCAAACAAAGCTTGGAAAACAAGGTTGCATGAACCAGGTTATATAATTCATTAGTTTGGTTTACAGATAAATGGGGGAACTAATTGGAAAGATATTAGATTACCAGACTAAAAGGACCCAGGAAGGGCCAGATCTCAGGGAGAGTATATATGAAAATCTAAACAAAATGTTGGCAATGTCTATGCAACAAACAACCCACTCTGTCTCTCTTAAGTAGTTAAACTTTAAGAAACGAAATGAATACAGGTGCAGGAATAAAAGCTGAATGCATGTGGAAAAAAAAACAAAACATATTCTACCTCCCACTGGAAAAAGGATATGCTTTATGTAAGCAAAAAAAGAATTAGCAATGCAAGGTGAGTGTGTGCTACATTATTGACCCTAGGTAGCACCAATAGGTTGCTTAAAAGGATACCACAAAGTTAAGTAACAGTAGTAAGAGGAAAAGGAGTATTTGTGGCACCTTAGAGACTAACAAATTTATTAGAGCATAAGCTTTCGTGAGCTACAGCTCACTTCATCGGATGCATTTGGTGGAAAAAACAGAGAGATTTATATACACACACACAGAGAACATGAAACAAGAGCCAGAAGAGTACCCGGAAGTCACCTACTACAGGACAGGCCCAACAAAGAAAATAACAGAAAGCCACTAGCCATCACCTTCAGCCCCCAACTAAAACCTCTCCAACGCATCATCAAGGATCTACAACCTATCCTGAAGGACGACCCATCACTCTCACAGATCTTGGGAGACAGGCCAGTCCTTGCTTATAGACAGCCCCCCAATCTGAAGCAAATACTCACCAGCAACCACACACCACACAACAGAACCACTAACCCAGGAACCTATCCTTGCAATAAAGCCCGTTGCCAACTCTGTCCACATATCTATTCAGGGGATACCATCATAGGGCCTAATCACATCAGCCACACTATCAGAGGCTCGTTCACCTGCACATCTACCAATGTGATATATGCCATCATGTGCCAGCAATGCCCCTCTGCCATGTACATTGGCCAAACTGGACAGTCTCTACGTAAAAGAATGAATGGACACAAATCAGACGTCAAGAATTATAACATTCAAAAACCAGTTGGAGAACACTTCAATCTCTCTGGTCACTCAATTACAGACCTAAGAGTGGCTATCCTTCAACAAAAAAGCTTCAAAAACAGACTCCAAGGAGAGACTGCTGAATTGGAATTAATTTGCAAACTGGATACAATTAACTTAGGCTTGAATAGAGACTGGGAATGGATGAGTCATTACACAAAGTAAAACTATTTCCCCATGGTATTTCTCCCCCCCACCCCACCCCCCACTGTTCCTCCGATATTCTTGTTAACTGCTGGAATTAGCCTACCTTGCTTGTCACCATGAAAGGTTTTCCTCCTTCCCCCCCCCCCGCGCTGCTGGTGATGGCTTATCTTAAGTGATCACTCTCCTTACAGAGTGTATGATAAACCCATTGTTTCATGTTCTCTGTGTGTGTATATAAATCTCTCCTCTGTTTTTTCCACCAAATGCATCGGATGAAGTGAGCTGTAGCTCACGAAAGCTTATGCTCTAATAAATTTGTTAGTCTCTAAGGTGCCACAAGTACTCCTTTTCTTTTTGCGAATACAGACTAACACGGCTGCTACTCTGAAACCTGTCAGTAGTAAGAGGGAAGGAGAGGGAGGAAGATTAGCCATAGAGGGCACAAAGGAGGAAAGTGGCTGAGCAGAGATACGGATGTGTAGGTGAACAGTGATGCAGCCATACTGCAGAAAGCCACAGGAGAAAAGAACCCATCCCAATTCTTGATTCTGGAGAGGGTATTTGTCTCGCTAGGCATTGAGCCATGTTCTTCATGAAGAATTATTTGGGCTGTTTCAATAACTTTCTCTTGAAGCGGTTATCACTGCCGAGGCTGATATTCTAAGGTGGACTGGAAGAGGGATGTCTACTAGCCATAGTTTGGCTGATGGTCTGACAGTTTGGTTAGGATTTGAAAAGCAAGATGACAAGTTGTGCCAGAGGGGGTAATTTTGTTCCAGGACAAGAGTATAGGTGATGTAGATGCCACAGAGTGCTGACATTCCACTGTCTAGCTGAGCAGATTCTTACTGGGTCCCAACAATATCAATTTAAGCTTTTGTTTTGGGATTAACCAAAAGCAGGTGATGTAGAGAGTAGGTTGGCATTTTGCTATAACTGAGGCGTTGTCTACATGGAAAGGTTGTACTGGTATGACCTAAGGTGTGAATTTAAACCTCAAACAGTGCAATTCTACTGTCCTGGACAATTATTTCAGCATCCGACGAAGTGAGTATTCACCCACGAAAGCTTATGCTCCAATACGTCTGTTAGTCTATAAGGTGCCACAGGACTCTTTGCCGTTTTTACAGATCCAGACTAACATGGCTACCCCTCTGATGCTTCAGTAGGAGTGGTTTTTTGTGGTTCAGCTTAAGTCGAGGAGTTGTTGGGTGAGATTCTGTGGCCTGCGTTATGCAGGAGGTCAGACTAGATGATCATAATGGTCCCTTCTGACCTTAAAGTCTATGACTGGGAACACATTTAAAATACACTTAAAAAAAGAAGGCCACATCGGGGGTTACACTGGTCTAGCTATACTGGTTCCTAAACAAATTTAAGTTAAACAGGTGCAACTTTCTCATGCATAGAAAGATTTAGTTCCAATTTTCCTCCCACTTTTTCCTGAGTAAAAGCATATTTGATTACAGGCATTTGTAATAATTGCCAGCAAACTCAGCCACCCATGTCTTCTAAAGGCAACAAGCTGATATCTGTTCCAGTGACAACATTCTGTACACAGATGTAGCCAAAAGGGGAGACATGAGCCCAGGAGTTGGTATTTTTTCTTAACTTAGGGGAAGGTTATTTTTGAAGGCATGTCTCCTATGCAATGAATATGATGAGTTTTCCGGTTCAATAATCCTGTTTATAAACTGGTCTTAGAAGAGGTGTGTTGGATTCCTCTTGGGTTAGGGCAGAAAAGGAGAAGGTTCTTCCTTCATTGCACCTCTGAGAGAAGCTGTGCATAGCAACTGACTCTATGCTGGATTCCCTGAGACCTGGCTGAGGATCTGCCACGTCTAAATGTCATTATGTCGCAGACTTTGCATGAGTCACATTATTTCGGGACTCGATCCAAGCCATCTCTCATGTAGGCATATGCTACATGCAGTCACTCATCCAGGAGAGACTCAATGTGTTTATGTTCCCTATTCTTGTAGTCAGCTCTGGAGAAATATTTCTCCCTGCATGAGAGACCGTCAGGGACTCAAATGGGGAAGCAGTAGATGTGATATATCTCGATTTTAGTAAGGCTTTTGACATAGTCCTACATGACATTCTCATAAGCAAACTAGGGAAGTGTGGTCTAAATGAAATTTCTGTAAAGGGGGTGCAAAACTTGCTGAAAGACTGGCTTAAAGAGTAACTATCAATGGTTTGCTGTCAAAACTGTGGAGGACGGATCTAGTGCGGTCCCACAGGGGGTCAGTCCTGGGTCCAGTACTATTCAATATTTTCATTAATGACTTGGATACTCAAGTGGAGAATGTGCTTATAAAATCTGTGGATAACACCAAACAGGGAGCAGTTACAAGCACTTTGGAGGACAGGATTAGAATTCAAAACAACCTTGACAAATTGGAGAATTGATCTGAAATCAACAAGATAAATTCAATAAAGACAGAAGTGCAAAGTACTTCACTTAAGAAGAAAAAGACATTAAATGCACAACTACAAAATGGAAATAACTGCTGAGATAACAGAACTGCAGAAAGGGATCTGGGTGTTACAGGGGATCACAAACTGAATACAAGTCCACTATGTGATGAAGTTGGGAAAAATGTAATATTCTGGGGTGTATTAACAGGAGTGTTGTATGTAAGACATGGGAGACAGTTTTCAATTAATGTCTGAAAGCACGTCAAGCACCTCACAAATTACAACTTTTAGTATGAATAAAAAAGTTACTGTTAGAATTCCAAGTAAGTTTGGAAAGTTGAAGTTGTTTACCTCAGTACATCATTCCAAGAATGCATCCAGTGACTGACATGTACTTTGAGCCATGTGGAATTTGTCCACTACATTTAAGTTGTTGATTAAAGGTAGCCATTTAGCTTGTCCTCCTGTAGATGGCAGTTATATTGCTGAAAAAGTGAAAACATTAATGAGACCACTAGTGAGAGAATCCTATGTAGAATACAGTAAACAGATGGTTTCATAGCACACCACAATGCTATGCAACAGCCTCTGGCAACACCCAAAAGAGAATATCCTACCTCAGGGGTGGCCAGCTTGAGCCTGAGAAGGAGCCAGAATTTACCAATGTATATTGCCAAAGAGCCACAGTAATAAGTCAGGAGCCCCCCATCAGCTCCCCCCCCCACCCGCTCCCAGTGCTCTCTGGCAGCCCCGCTGCTCAGCGCCTCCCCCTCACTCCCCGCACCTCCCTATCAGCTGTTTCGTGGCCTGCAGGACTCAGCTCAGAGGGGGAGGGAGAGGGGGAAGAGCAAGGGCATGGAAGGCTGAGGGGAAGGGATGTGAAGGGGTGGAGTGGAGGCAGGGCCTGTGGCAGAGCCAGGGGTTGGGCAGTGAGCACCCCCTGGCACATTGGAAAGTTGGCACCTGTAGCTCCAGCCCCGAAGTCGGTGCCTATACAAGGAGCCGCATATTAACTTCTGAAGAGCCGCATGTGGCTCCGCAGCCACAGGTTGGCCACCCCTGGCCTACCTGATCAAAGTTGCAGGAGGAATTTGGCTGAGACACAGGGGTTAACAGATGCATTTCCCTTCTCCCCCTGCCCCCTTCCTCACTCAAATGGCCAAGTGTGAAAGAAAATGAGGTGACATATTCACTGCCCAGCCCATGGTTCACAACAAGTCGGTAGAATTAACTTAGAATAGCCAGTGTTGAGAACTGCAGTATGCTCTGTTGCTATTTCAGAGGTTGCCTTTACATACAGTGTAGCATAGGGAAAGTGGAGAGCGCTTACAGATATTTTTAACAATGTCTGTCTTCATGCGTCATTACCTTCTATTGTGTACACAGCTTGGTAACCGTCTGGAACCACACAATCTAAACAAGCCAGGCTTCGTGCTCAGGCCTCCCACACAAAATGGGTGGCGCCACTGATCTTATTCAGGCCTGTCTTCCCAGTGATTTTAACCTGGTGGGAGAGCATGATATAACCCAACAGTCCCCAGAGTGTGTTCTACCACAGTCAAGTCTTGTGTGTATAGATGACACACACACGAGTTAATCAGGTTACAGAAACATGTTACTGTAATACCCAAGCTGCTGTATGGTTTGGTGACATGGGTTATAACAACAGGAGATGTGTCCCATCGACACGGGCAAGACCAACCTGTGCTAGACAACATGAGCGGCCTGACGGAGTGCTAGCTTCATAAAGTGGGTTGGCTCCAACCCCAAACATACACAAGGCCAGAGTAAAACACAGACAAATGGTTAGGCAGCTGGTGTGCTTGTACAGCACCTATCTCACTGGGTCCTGGTCCGTGACAGGGGCTCCTGAGGGCTACAAATAACAACAAACAACACAGGAGGTTCCAGAGAAAAGAACAAGAGATGAAACTGTCTGAATGTGTGTCAAGTTCATGGAAGTTAGTGGTGTGTCAGTCATCAGACCTCAACCTGAAGCATACACACAACACACAGAGCTGGTATTCAGTGGAAAAAAAACCCTATCCGCAGCTTTGAGAGCAGGTGTCCAAGGCACCGTGCACCATTTCTGATTTTATCCTCTGTTGCATCACTCTTATGGCTCAATGTTAAAATCTCCATGCTGTTAATATCAGGATTGGGTCCCTTTAGCTACCCAAGAGCTGCAGCGTGGCCCCGACTGTGACCACACCAGTTTTAAATCGGTGAGTCTACTGCCTCCAGTGGCTTTATTCCATAGTCACACTAGTGCAAGTGACTGGAGAATCAAGACCTTTATATATTGCTTCTATATTTTTAAGGCAATAGGAATTCGAAGCAAGCACACATGAAGTAATTAGGTTACGTCTAGGTAATGATTCCCTTCAGTAAAAGAAAAGCAATGCAG
Organism: Dermochelys coriacea; assembly: GCF_009764565.3. Classification (NCBI taxonomy): domain Eukaryota; kingdom Metazoa; phylum Chordata; order Testudines; family Dermochelyidae; genus Dermochelys; species Dermochelys coriacea. The sequence continues at coordinate 44,872,813 of NC_050074.1, forward strand.
CTGTATTCAGAATAGCAAGAAGGTGCCTATCAGAATTACCCAACAGCCTGAGATTGAAAATCAGTGCCGGATGCATGTGTTTTCCTTTATGCATTATTATGCAAGGGCCTGGTGAGGTGACTGTTAATGATCTGCATCTTTGCTATTGATTAACTTAACACAATCCAGTGTTCCACTTCCTCACTTCAACAGGAAGACAAAATATCACTTTAAGCTTGGCCAATTGCTTGTCTTTTCTGGGAGGAAGGAAGTGCCATTGAGCAACCATTGAAAGGCCGTCATGTGACCAGAGAGCAGAGCAGAAACTGCATGAAGCAGAGACTTCCTAAACAGAGTCAGCTGGGATTTGTTTATAGTCCATTAAATGTCAGCTCAGCTGGTCTTTAAAGCTGACATGCAATGGGATCAAAGTGCCATTGAGAGAGTAAGTCTTGTGGCTAAAGCACAGGGGATCTAGAGTCTATTTCCAACTCTGCCACAGACTTTATTGTGTTACCTTGGCTGAGTCACTTAATCTCTCTGTTCCCCATCTCCAAAACGAGGTTAACAACATTTCCTTTTTCTGGCTCCTCCCGTCCTGATTGGGGGTGGGGGTACCCATGTGATTAGTTAACCCTTCCTATTGCTCTGGGTTGAGACTAAAATTATTCCTTCCCTTCCACTTAAAGGAAATATTTATGAAAAGAAAAATATGCCCTGGCTGTGTAGGCTGCGTAGAGGAGACTAGCACCATCTGCCGCAAAGGAATGTGCTGGACTTGGTGCCCAACAGGACAGAGGGGCAACGCCATGGGATGTGGTGCCCAAAGGGCCAAAGCGAAATACAGGACTGAGTAAGACAAAAATAAAACAGAAAAATATTCTGAGAACTCAGCTGTGTCTCCCCTTCCTCTCTGGGTTCTTCCCCTTGTTTGCTGTTGTCCTGCGTAATGGCACTCCATTGTTCCACAAGTGAACCGACCAGCTCTGGTGTTAATGAGGCTATTCAGCAATATAACCATGCCAAAGCACTTTCCTGGCTGGTGTAACGTCACTACAGGACAATGTGTTTTCCGCAACATGAGACAGTGGGTCAGATTCAGTCTTATCCATCCGGAGCCAGCCTTCACAACTCAGAATGAGCCTGTGGAACAATGTCCCGCCCCCATGATCACACCCCTCTATATACGATGAACCTTCAGAGACTGAAGAGTCTTTGGGGTAATTCCACCTATCCCCACCTCCAGTCATACACGTTCAGCTCACCAGCAGCACCTTCATCACTGAAGTGGAGTCCGGCTGTTTGCACTGTGCAAAGCCATCAGTATTTCAAAACAACAATCCAAGGGCCGGTTCTCCATGTAAGGGTTGGAGGCTGCAAGGTTTTTATGTGCAGTCTGATAAATGTTCTCTATCCTTTTCACCAGTTATTTTAACTTCTGAGCCACAGAGGCCAGCAACATGAACAGGAGTTAAAATAATGTAATTAGATGAGCAACCTAGAGGGAAGGAGGCGATACCCTAGTTACACATTGACCACATGAGCCCAGGTCTTATGATAACCAGCAAGAGATGAACTTCAACAATTCCATTGTGCTTGGCACTGTCTTCAAGTGGTGTTGCAGGCTCTCAGCTTCTCCTCTGCATCTGGTTAATGCTTTGCAGAAGGAGAGAGGAGGCTGCAATGGCAGCTGGAATAAGAGACTTCTAGAAATCTCCAGCTGATCTGGGCCTCCTTCCAGACTCCTCCACTTACCCACAAATAGCAGGAGCACCCAACCTTCTCAGAAGGCAGAAAAAAAAATTGGGCCTGGTGCCTCACCCTTCACTTGAGGCATGTGTGAGATAGAGCTGCAAACCTCTTGTCCTGAGCCTGCATTCCTCGAGCTCCATACACACCTACTGAAGACTAGGAGAGTTTTATGTAAGTCGGACAAGCAAGATTTGGCCCCATACATATTTACTGCAGCCATAGAGGGCAGGGCTGTATTCTGTCCTCAGCAGGTCCCACAGAACTCCCCCTGAACTCAATAGGTTGTATTCTGCCTCTAGTTACAGCATTGGAACTCTAATGAAATCAATGGGGTTGCATGTGTGTAAAAGGATTTGACCTACATGGTGTTGTACAGATGTTTTTGAGAGGAGGGTGGGCAGATTACGTGGCCCACCCAAGGCAGGCAGTGTAGTCCAATGGAGAGAGCATGAGTGAGAGGCAGGAGAAACGGGTTAGATCCCCACTTTCACCAGTGACTCAGCATGGCCTTGGGTAAGTCATTTAAAGTAACGAGTGATACCGAGCACCAGCACCTTGGGGCAGTGACTGCCCGTTACTTGCAAAGTGCTTTGCCAGCTGTGGATGAACTGTGCTAAGCATTATGAGCTTAAGTCTAGTATACAATATTGAGGGGCTGATTCTAGTGTCCCACTGACCCAGAGGGTGTATAAAACATGGCTTGCAGGGGAGTCAGTCAGAGAACCAACATTTCCAAAAAGTCCCATATAGCCACCAGTATTAAAAAAACCCCAAACCTGTATTTGATCCCAGTGTGGAGTGGGAGCCGTAATCATGCTTTTTAGATGATGGAATGGCAACAAGACTTTTAAAATTAAATTGCAAATAGGACATGATCTCATGTTTAAAGAAAACAACATTTTACTACACGAAAGGAAGGATGGTCTTGTGGTTAATAGAGTGGGTTCAATCCCAGGTTCTGACATATATGTCTCGTGTGATCTCAGACAAGTCACTTAATCCTTCTATGCCTCTGCTTCCCATCTGTAAAATGAGGATACCAACACTTCCTTTGTCTGTCTTGTCTACTACAATGGTAAGCTCTTCAGGGCAGTGTCTGCCCAAGGCCCAGTACAATGGGACCCTGATAGTGGTTATGGCCTCTAGGTGACACTGTCACACAAATCGGTTTTAAAACAAAGCCTCCTATTAGCAGAGGTGCCATTTCTATTCCTCCTGTTTTCAGGCTATTGTAACTTCCAGATTTAAAAAAAATCAACTCTTTGGGATGAACTTGCTCCTGCATGTTGCCGTCCCAAAGATCGTTCAATCAAATACTCTGCCGCTTTTTATATTTACCACAGCAAGTAGGAAATTGGTGTTTTTCACACATTAAGAAACTTTTCAGGTTCATTAAGTTGTCTTGGGTAACTCAATAAAAACACTCATCTTTAAAATTTGAAACTCACAATAGCCTTGGTCATCATTTAGCTCTGCAGACACTTATTCTCTTTGACATTTTAAAGCTCACCGATTAAACATAGCAAGATGCAATTCATAAGAGGGCAGCCAGCTAGAGCGCCACACCTGCAGTAAAGGAATACTGCTGATTTCTAAAACTGCAGTCACCGCAGGTGCTTATTTTGACTGTAAATCAGTTTAAGGACTCACTAGGCAGCAGAATAGTTCTCTTTTTGGTGCTGTCCCTTCCTATTCCTAGGTGAGGGAGCCATCTGGTGGCCATTTTCCTCTCTTGATTTCCAGCTGCACTACTTTTATATAAATAAAAGTCTCTTGCATTTTTATAACATCCCTTATAGCTGTTGGGACCATATTTCTCAGGTGAAAAGCCAGGACCATTGGACAGGGTGCCAGTGTGTCCAAGGGAGTTGAATCAGTTTTTTCCTATGCAGCCCACTCACTATTTCAATGCCCCTGTTCTCCCAAAATCATGCTGCCCTCTCCTCCAAATGAGTCCCCATCACCCTCAAAACATGCTGTTCCCCTACCTGGTTGCAGCTGGTATCAGTGCTGCTGCTGGCCCATCAGTGCTCCTCCTTCCTCAGTCTCCCAGCTCCTCCAGGGAGAACAGTCCCTCCAAACCAGCACTGTCCCAGTAAACAGGGACAGCTGAGGGCTCTAGGCAGGTGACAGTGGAAAGCCATCAAAAAGGGCATGGCTTTCTTCTCATACTGAACAAAGAACTTTGTTACAATAAGGGAAGCTACCTTATCTGGCTCTCCTTCAATGCAAAACTTCTGCCTAGAACCTTTCCCAGCCCTTCTCTTGCCTGACTTCCTGCTGCAGATTTAAAGGGCCAGGACACAGGGTTCTCGCAGCTGTGTCCGTATTTCACTGGGCCATTCAGAGAATAGGTTCCTTGCTTGCTGGGGGAACACACCAGGTTCGTTTTGCTATTTCTTCGCGAGTGACTGTCTGACGATGACAGGAGAAGCTCCATCCCTCCCCCAAATTCCAGCCAGGGCAGAGCTGAAGAGAGGGAGGGGAAAGGAGACAATTGTATCAGGGTCCCAAGCTCTGTGTGGGGGTGAGCCCTCAAAGTCTATGTAAATAAAGTGAAATGGGGGGGTGGGAACGAACATGTACTGGGGCCCCAAATTTCTCTCGACAGGCCTGCCCAGGTGGATCCTCTCTGTGACTTGACCACCTCCTGGGGAAGAGCACCCACCCCAGGATGTTTTGGGAGGCAGGCAGCACACTCCCCGCAGAGTGAGATCAAGACAGCTGATGTTACAAACCTTGGGCACTGTCTCAGGGACTTTACTTGTGCTCTTTTCTGCTGATATTACTCTACGGCCTTGTCTATTGACCTACCTCTATTGATCTAAAGAGGAATAAGCTATAGTGCAGTAAGACCCCTTTATATTGGTAGGTACATCTTCCCTCGAAGAAGAGGACAGTGCTCTCCCATGGGGTGGGGGGTGGGCAGACCCTTAGCTGATCCCAGTGGTGCTGGGCTGTAGTCAATGGGGCACACTGGCAGGTGCTGGCGAGTGAGGAGGAAGTTTGCTCTCCTCATACCATTAGGGATACACAAAGGAATCTGTCCCCAGGGGCTGCTCACCTCAGTGCAGGCCTTTGCAGTCCCCGTGCACTTATCCCCACCTGTGCACCACCTAAAAGGACAGGGCTGCATTACAACCGCTGCCACGGCCAATTCTCACTAGAGCACAGATTCCTCCCCATGAAATCTCCAACAAAGCATCCACCTCCCACCTCTGCAAGATTAGGGATCCCACAGAGACTCTAGTCCTCAGAGGGATAGTTTGCCCCTGAAACTCAAGCTTGCAGGGTCAGAAAGAGGCCCCCCACCCAAGCCTCAAAGGGATGGAAGGGCTGTGAGCTGCTGGAGCGGCTGTGAGGGGGAGAGGGAAAAAGAGGGTGAATGGTGGTGGAGTGTAGGGGTGTCTGGAGGGAAGGTGAAGGGTGGTGGGGTGTAGGGAGGAGCTGAAGGTCTGGAAGAGGGAGAGGGAAAGGGAGGGTGAAGGTCAGTGGGGCGTGGGCAGGGGCTGAAGAGCTGTGAGGGGGAAAGATTGTGGGGGTTATGGTGCTGGAGGGGGAAGGGCTGTGAGGGGCCATTAGGATGACGGAAGGCTGAGTGGGAGTGCTATGGAGGAGGACGGGGAAAGCACTAGAAAGCTTTTCCACAAGCAGTGAGAAAGGCGGTCCAAAGGGAACAACTCCCCCAGGAGGAGAGATGAGAGAAACTCTGGTCCAGACGCAGGGAGAGAGGTGGGCAAGGCTAGATTACAGTGCTGGCAGCGCTTGTGATGTTCTTGGGAGTCTCATGCTCTTGGGGTTTGCTTTATTTTTTCCTCAAAGCCCCAGGTCATGAAGTCATGCAATTATGTGAGAGTCTGCTTTCATTTCAAAGTAAGTTGGTAGCCCTTTGGTTGCAGAAAAAAGCTGGCAGACGTGACCCACTGAAGGCTCAAGACCCAGGAGATGAATAAAAAGCTCCTCACCATTTATTAGATGTTCAAAATCTCATGATTTTCAAGCCCATCTCATTACTTTTGGCGGCCTGACTCGGATTTGAATGTGGCGGGCTGGTAATGTAAAGATTGAGGCTTCGGTACAAGGGCTGCAGGCCTCAAGTCTCATATGCCAGTCCTGTGGTGACATCAAAATCTCAGCTTCCATTGGGAAAAATTATGTTTCTAGCCCTCCTGGTTGCAAAGAGAAGTGTGAAAGCTGATGCAGAGATATCTGCCTGAGTCTGCAGGCAGCCATCAGCAAGGAGGAGCAGCAGCCACCAGAGTTGGGAGGAAGACACCAGGACCCACCCCACAGAAAACTGGACACCTGCTCCTCCTTTGGGCTGGGAAGAAGGCAGCCTGAGAGATGGGAGACCTAGTTGGTTAGGAAATCAGAGTAGAGACCCAGGAGGGAAAGGAAGGAAATGTCAAAGAAGGAAGGGAATTATATATGGGAGTTTGAGGGGGGATAATGAGAAGTAATAGGATCAGTTTGAGCAAAAAGGGACTGAGCAGCTGGCCTCGAGCCCAATCCCATGCTCAGCCTCCATCTCCACTTAGAACTGTGCAGCCTTCAAGGAGAAAACCTGGACTAGGTATGGTAGGCTGACACGTTAGCTCTTCTTGTACACAGCGGGGGGGGGGGGACACTTAGAGAAAAACCCTATCAATCACCAAGGACCAATCCATTCATTTCCCATGCTCAGTCCCCACACCACTACATAGATTTGTGTGAATTCTTCGACCGTGAAAAATAAGCTTAGTACAAAACAATAAAGTAATGAGCATTACCCTATTAACTATTTGGCACGTTCTATTATATAGAACGTTTGCTGCTTATCCCTGATTTCACTATTTGTTCTCTATAGGCTTTGTCTGTGTGTTTCAGGCGGGGAAATCTATTGTTTGTCAAATGGCAATCCCTTATGCTTGTTATATTATGCCCCCTTTCATGAGTGAGCTCTTGGGGAAGAAGGTTAATTTTTATAGATGGCCAGTAAAGGAAATGATGCAAGTATTGGTATAGTCCGATTGTGTGAAGCCCCCAGAATTCGGTGAGAAATGGGTCTCGTGCATTGGTGCTTTTGCAGACTTCATGCCAAGTTGATTTCCTAGAGTTCTGCTGCTGTAAATCTACATAGGACCTGGTCCTCAATTTCTGCCCCAGCTGCTGAAAATTTTGCTGCTGTCCATTGCAGTCCTCGTGAAAGCTTGTCTAGAGTTTCTTTCTGAGGAGAAAGCCATTATCTTCAGCCCCCAACTAAAACCTCTCCTAAGCATCATCAAGGATCTACAACCTATCCTGAAGGACGACCCCTCACTCTCACAGATCTTGGGAGACAGGCCAGTCCTTGCTTACAGACAGCCCCCCAATCTGAAGCAAATACTCACCAGCAACCACACACCACACAACAGAGCCAATAACCCAGGAACCCATCCTTGCAACAAAGCCTGTTGCCAACTGCGTCCACATATTTATTCAGGGGACACCATCATAGGGCCTAATCACATCAGCCACACTACCAGAGGCTCATTCACCTGCGCATCTACCAATGTGATATATGCCATCATGTGCCTGCAATGCCCCTCTGCCATGTACATTGGTCAAACTGGACAGTCTCTACGTAAAAGAATAAATGGACACAAATCAGACATCAAGAATTATAACATTCAAAAACCATTCGGAGAACACTTCAATCTCTCTGGTCACTCGATTACAGACCTAAAAGTTGCAATTCTTCAACAAAAAAACTTCAAAAACAGACTCCAACTAGAGACTGCTGAACTGGAATTAATTTGCAAACTGGATACAATTAACTTAGGCTTGAATAGAGACTGGGAGTGGATGGGTCATTACACAAAGTAAAACTATTTCCCCATGTTTATCCCCCCCCCCACACACACACACACTGTTCCTCAGACGTTCTTGTCAACTGCTGGAAATGGCCCACCTTGATTATCACTCCAAACCCCCCCCCCCCCCGGCTCTCCTGCTGGTAATATCTCACCTTAAGTGATCACTCTTGTTACAGTGTGTACGGGTACAACCATTGTTTCATGTCCTCTATGTATATAAATCTTCCCACTGTATTTTCCACTGAATGCATCCGATGAAGTGAGCTGTAGCTCATGAAAGCCTATGCTCAAATAAATTTGTTAGTCACTAAGGTGCCACAGGTCCTCCTTTTTTTTTTTTCTGAGGAGAGTTTTGGACAGAGGGATTGATTGGAGATTCTGTTGGTTAAAGACTCGTCAAGGTGAATGTCAGTAAATGCCGATTTAATCTTACACACATAAACTGACAAAATATTTCCATCAATAATCAAGATTTTCCAGTAAGCAAAGTATGAAAAATGCTGCTTGGGAACTTATTACAAATTGATTTAAAAATATTTACTGTGTATGTTTTGATATGTGATGTGGGCAATGTGTGTTTTAATGGTTATAAAGCTTTACATTTTGTAATCTCAACTTCTACTCTCCTTAAATGTTTATTGTCTAACACCCCTCCCCCGCGCAATGTCCTGCAAATGTGAAAATTTAAATTGATTAAAATAAAATTCTGAAAAATAAACCTCAATATTATCCATTAAAATGACAGAGACAGACAAAAATCTGCACATAATGGTCTAGCCTCCTATGCATTGTAATAGTTTGATCCAATGTCAGTTATTGGATTTAGTGTGCAGGTGTTGATGGTATGTAGTATACAGGGGAGGTCAGACTGGATGATCCGGTGATCCCTTCTGATCTTAAACTCTGACACTAATTCTGCCAAGCCTGGTTCTAAGTATTTATCTGGTCTCACAAACAAGCGAACATCGTCTTTTAAACATCTCAAAATGACTTTGTGCTCTATTTAAAGCTGGTCAGGAAAATATAATTTTTTTTGTGTGTTGTTGAAAAATGCTAATTTGGCAAAACCAGAATGCTTCATGGGAAAGGGTCAGCACTGAAATTTCTTAACTCAACATTTTGAGGGAAAAAAACAAGATTTCAAAATTGTTGAAATGGGACATTTTCTAAACAGAAAATTCCAGTTTGAAACAACTTTTGAAAAAAATTAAGCTAATAAGAGTAAAACAAATTAACTGGTCAAAGTCAATTTTTGAAATGATCACAATGAACCATTTTGATTGACCTGAATCACCTACCCATCCTCATCCCCACCCTTTTTTTGTTGTTGTTGTTGTTGTTGTTGTTTATGATGATGGAAATTGAGATTTCAGTTTTTCATCCTGATTTGAGACAGGAAAATATTTCAAAATCTCAAAAAAATAATAATTGTGGAACAGAAAAACTCTTTCCCTCCCAGCTCTGGTTGTATTGTTCTAGTTGTATCAGACCTGCCATCAAAATAAAAAAATTGCAACTTTTGCTCTACTCCCAAAAAACATTTTTCAACCCATTTACTTTCAATGTGAACAGAAAGCCTGCAGAAAACATTTCATAGCAGTATTGAAATCTTATATAGTATCGTTAAGTAACTTTAATTTATTTATATTTTTAGTTCATTTCCACGTTTCTACTACACATGTGACTACATTTCTTGTCTTGAGGTATGTCTACACTGCAATGATTGCAGTTGGAATAGACATACCTGAGCTATCTTTAATTTAGTAGCAGTGAAAAGCTGCAGCAGTATACACCTCAGCACGGGCTGTACAAACTCATCTGAGTAAATATTTGTGGGACTAGCCCACACTGAAGTTAGATTTGCTTGATGATTGCAGTGTAGACATACCCTTAAATTGTATGTTTTCTGAAGTCTTTTCATTCTAGGTTTGTACAGCGTCTGGCATGGTGGGGTGCTGCTCCATGACTAGGGCTGCTAGGTGCAACTGCAGTACAAATGATAACAAACAAAATACACCTACCATGCTCTAGAACCACAATCTCCCTCAGAACTGGGAATAGAGCCAGACTCCCCATTACTGTAGCCTGTACCCGGCTGCAGACCACAACATATCTCCAGGGCTTTGTAGATGAGAACATAAGAATGGACATACTGGGTCAGACCAAAGGTCCATCCACCCCAGTATCCTGTCTACCAACAGTGGCCAATGCTAGAGGGAGTGAACCTAACAGGTGATGATCAAGTGGTCTCTCGCCTGCCATCCATCTCCACCCTCTGACAAACAGAGGCTAGGGACACCATTCCTTACCCATCCAGGCTAATAGCCATTAATGGATTTAACCTCCATGAATTTATCTAGTTCTCTTTTAAACCCTGTTATAGTCCTAACCTTCACAACCTCCTCAGGCAAGGAGTTCCACAGGTTGACTGTGCTCTGTGTGAAGAAGAACTTCCTTTTATTTGTTTTAAACCTGTTGCCCATTAATTTCATTTGGTGGCCTCTAGTTCTTATGTTATGGGAACAAGTAAATAACTTTTCCTTATTCACTTTCTCCACACCACTCATGACTTTATATACCTCTATCATATCCCCCCTTAGTCTCCTCTTTTCCAAGCTGAAAAGTCCTAGCCTCTTTAATCTCTCCTCATATGGGCCCATTCCAAACCCCTAATCATTTTAGTTGCCCTTCTCTGAACCTTTTCTAATGCCAGTATATCTTTTTTGAGATGAGGAGCCCACATCTGTACGTAGTATTCAAGATGTGGGCGTACCATGGATTTATATAAGGGCAATAAGATATTCTCCATCTTATTCTCTATCCCTTTTTTAATGATTCCTAACATCCCGTTTGCTTTTTTAACTGCCGCTGCACATTGCATGGACGTCTTCAGAGAACAATCCATGATGACTTCAAGATCTTTCTCCTGATTAGTTGTAGCTAAATTAGCCCCCACCGTATTGTATGTATAGTTGGGGTTATTTTTTCCAATGTGCATTACTTTACATTTACCCACATTAAATTTCATTTGCCATTTTGTTGCCCAATCACTTAGTTTTGTGAGATCTTTTTGAAGTTCTTCACAGTCTGCTTTGGTCTTAACTATCTTAAGTTTAGTATCGTCTGCAAACTTTGCCACCTCACTGTTTACCCCTTTCTCCAGATCATTTATGAATAAGTTAAATAGGATTGATCCTAGGACTGACCCTTCGGGAACACCACTAATTACCCCTCTCCATTCTGAAAATTTACCATTTATTCCTACCCTTTGTTCCCTGTCTTTTAACCAGTTCTCAATCCATGAAAGGATCTTCCCTCTTATCCCATGACAACTTAATTTACATAAGAGCCTTTGGTGAGGGACCTTGTCAAAGACCTTCTGGAAATCTAAGTACACTATGTCCACTGGATCCCCCTTGTCCACATGTTCGTTGTCCCCTTCAATGAACTCTAATAGATTAGTAAAACATGATTTCCCTTTACAGAAACAATGTTGACTTTTGCCCAACAATTTATGTTCTTCTGTGTTCTGTGGCACGCTGGTCAGGTTGTTATAGGTGAGAGAGAGCAGGGTCAGGTTATCCCAGGTGGGACAGGACTCCTTCAGGAACAGCCACCGATGTGCCATAGGGATTTTTGTAGTAGCAATTCATCCATGCTGAGCATTCTGAGGCTAAGCAGATTAGTAAACACCTTGGGTTCCAGCCTGAGAATACTGTTGCGTAACAAGTTCAGATACTGCAGGGTTGGGGGTAGAAGTGGAATGGGTGCTAAACTGTTCTCAGACAGATCCAGCTGTTTCAGACACTGCAATCCAATGAAGGCTCCCGGCTGGATGGCTATACAACATGGGACAGATGAGATGCTCAGCCTTGGGGGTAGACAGTCCACTCTCAGATTTAGTTTGACCAGGTTGGGGAGATGAGAGAAGGAATCTGTAGCGGGGCAGTTACCCTGTTCCTGGGAGAAAAGGTAGGCTGACTGGGGAAGCGGCCGCAGCTGGGGCCACACTCAATCAGGCCACAGCAGCCCTGATAATAAGGGCTAGGGGAGGAGCTGGGTCAGAGTCTCTCTCCAGCCTTGGAGGGAGAAGGGCCTAGCTGCCTGGAAATAGAGGGTACCTGATGCAGAGCAGTGCTGGGGAAAGGCAAGAGGAGCTGGGGAGCTCTAGCCTGGCAACTTATTTAAGGCCTAAAGAGGTACTGAGGCTGCAGAGGTGTAGCCCGGGAATAGGCTGAGGCAGCTGGTCCAACCCCTTTGCCAGTGAGAAGTAACCATTACAGACTGCAGTCTGCCCCTTGAGAAAGGGGCTAGATGATCACTGGCAGTAGCCACTGAGGCAAGGTGGATGTAGTGGGTTGTGGTACCCCTGGGAGGGGAAACCCAGAGTGGGGGAGTATTGCTGGGGGCAGAACCCTGAGGAAAGGGGCGCTGGGGTCTGGGAGGGACACAGGGGCCTGAGGCAGGTGAGACACTGGACAGCAGAGGTTGCTCTGAGACTGTAATTAAGGTACTTCCCAGGAGACCAGCAGGAGGCACCACACCGGTGATTCAGCGATCTGCTACAGAATCATTATGCACATTTTTAATCTGGTTGTCCATTAGCAGAAGGATAGTGATGTTAGCCACACAAGAAGAGGCAAAGGATGGGACGCCCTCCAGCTTGTGCTTTCTGCAGTCTATCTTATTTGGGCCATTGTGGCTTCCCAGAATTCTTGCCTTGCAGCTACATCTAGCAATGTCACAGGGTCACTGTTCCAGAATGAAAGTGTCCGAACAGAGCTTAATCAGGAACAACTCCATGTCCAACAGACAAGTCCTTAGATTTGTTAATGCAGAACTGTCCATTATGGAAAGTTTAGAGTTTCCTCTGCAGTGACTGGTACTGGTTACCCTCAGTATCCGTCAGTGGAGGAGATGGAGCAATGATCAGATCAACGGTCCTATTCCTATGTTCCTACGACAGAGAAAGAGGAATGTAGGCAATACCATTATTCTTCTGATATGCAGAAAATCTATCCAGCAGACAGCCTTTCCAGCACTGGGTCCTCCGGAGAGCTCCTACACACAGGCAAGTGAGAGCAGGTACCAGCAGGCAGATGGTTCCTGCACTGGGCTGCTGGCTCTCACCAGTGGGGCTCTCTCTCTCTCTCTCTCTCTCTCATGAGACATGGCAAAAATAAAATCTACATCCATTCAAGAGGCTGCATGTCACCCTTCTTCAGTTCAAGTTAATCACAGCTTTATTTGACTTGAGTCTGTATATGTGTGTCTGTGTGTATATATCTTCTTACTATATGTTCCATTCAATGCATCCGATGAAGTGGGCTGTAGCCCACAAAAGCTGATGCTCTAATAAATTTGTTAGTCTCTAAGGTGCCGCAAGTACTCCTGTTTTATTTGACATAGTTCATCACCGCTACCCATGCATAGATGTTGCACTTCTCCCCGTGCATCTCCTGCGCCGTTCAATTCAAATTACTCCCCCCACACCCACAAACTGCTAGTCACACTTCTCCTTCCACACCCCTTTTCTTGGTATGGTTTGTAATGCTTGGGGAAGGGGCTTAACCCTTTGGTGGATGCTGGAAAGCACAGCAGCAGTTTTCAAACAAAGTGATTCATTTGACTGACATTCCACAAGAAAGTGCATGGGTAGGTCAGGCCACACTGAAAGTTAGCAGTGGTACATTTCTGGCCATATAAGAGCCCTCTTTCCCTGTAAGAGATTTCCTGCCTTGAGGATGGGTGTGTGCCACTAAACAACATGGAGTTCCAGTACGAGGAGGGCCTTTAAATGGACAGGACTGCACCTGGTATATCATTCACACTTGAGATTATATCCCAGAGACTGTAACCCTCTTTACTGCCAGACCAGGTAAAAGGAGAATAGCCATACACCCCTCAGCACACAGTTACAAAGCCTTCCCAAAGCTAACAAGTACCTTTATCCAGATGTATCATCCGGGGCCTTTCCCAGACTTGCCTGGGTAAGTCCAGCCATTCTTGTTTCCCAGATATGCCAGCTATGTTCTGCTACCCTGAAGGATCTCATTTTCCAGGTGTACCTGGCCTCTCTGGATGTAAGGGAAGAGCTTGTTCATCATGAGTGGGGTCAGCCTGTTCTATTAATGCAAGGTCAGGAAGAGGATGAACTATCTTGTTGTCAAACAATCATGATAAGCCCATGTTAATAAATGAGCCCTCCAGGATAGAAGTGCATGTCTGGGCTGGTAAATATTGTCCCGTGGGCCTGTGATCTAGCACAGCTGCAGCAGCCCCATCCTGCCTGTTCCCAAGGGCATGGACAGGGCCTTTGGTTATCTGTCTCTGTTCCTCTTTTAGAACTCTGCTCTTAAGTAAATACACCCATAAAAGGACTGTTCTAAGCTGCTTGAAATTTTTGTAACAATTGCTCATCTGAACATTACCATGAGCTGAGCATATCAATGGATCCATCCAGGTTCTGTTCAGGCAGGTGTGCTGCAATAAACAGTTGGTCCGCAAGCCGCCCGCTAAGCCCTGTGACAGCGCATGCAATCCCTCTCTTCCATGATGTGAAGAGACAGGAATAATTCTAAATATAATCTCATTTTAAAACGTAACCGAACACAGCCAAAATCATGAATAGACCATTGTACAGTCTGCAGTGCTCGTGTCAGCAGGTGGTGCCATAGAGCTGTTTACCATGAAAACCAGCTGTTATGTAGTGCTTGAGAATTTCAAAGCTCTCTACCCACATGTAGGGCTGCCAACATTGTATTTCAAAGTCATTATTAAGAATAATAAGCAGCACCCACCTACATTCACCAAAGGTATTTCTTGCTGCTTTTTGCATCCCTCAGCAACTCCCAATATTGTTGTACAGAGATGAAAAAAAAGAGAGAGAGAGACATCCATTGTAATAAGGAACTGTGGGCAACCCAACCAGTGTGATAAATCTGACACCCAACGGCCAGGCAGCTAGAGGTTGTGGCCATTTTACAGATGTGGAAATGGAGCTGTGATACATGAAGCGGGGGGGGGGGGGGAGGAGTTCCTTTTGATGGACACCCAGCCAGCCAGTTAGCTGTAAAATCCCTCTCGGTCTGTTCTCTGCTTGCTTTACCTGTAAAGTAGGTTCAAGGTGTGAATGGGTAATCTATAATTATACCTGGCTTAAGATGCTTACAGCATTGCTGCTCAGTCCCTGCAGCCCAGAGAACAACAGACAAAGGGAAAGTTTCTTTCCCAATTTTAAAAAGTTCTCCCTTCCCATTGGCTCTTTTGATCAGGTGTCCACTCCTTTTCTTTTACCAGTGGGCTTGTTAACCCTTTACGGGTACAAGAACAGACAAAGAGGGATTTTACAGCTAACTGGCTGGCTGGGTGTCCATCAAAGGGAGCTACTCCCCATGTATCATAGGAGCCATGGAGAGATTAGAGATCAAATTTTCAAAAGCAGGTCCTAATTTTAGGTGCCTCAAATGTTAGGCCCCCAATGCATAGGCCCAGATTTTCAGAAGCGGACAGGACATTTAAAGCCTCAAGACATATTAACGTAGATAGCTGTATTTATATATTAAAATGCGAAAGTTCTTCTTTAAAGACTTGTTGACTCCTGGTGGAAAAAACTGTGAGAAACAGAAACAATTCTGCCAACTCAGCATGTATTTGTCTTGCATTTCTTCCCTTTTTAATTTTTGTTCAGCCTTTGCATGAAAACAGGATTCTTTCTCTTATAAGTGTTTCATCTGCCCCAGCTGCTTATTCTCCTTATAATGTCATGATCCTACACTTGTGACATCATAATCACCATAGCAATTAACTATAGTATTTACTGTAGTAAATAGATTGTGATAACTTCAGCTGGGATATATGCATCTGAAGCAGGGAAACTTTTATTGATTCAAGTTTCTGAGCTCAATTCACCACTGCCCTGACCCTTGTCCAGCCATTGACACCAGAACAACCCAGAATGGTAACACTTTTACATCCACTTTGCGCTAGGGGGAGTGTCTATGCAATAGGCAGAGCAATGCAGAATTACGTTCTCTTTTGCATGCAAATCTTAACAGATACTGAGTGAGAAATAAATACAGAGAAATATAGTTGTCCCTAAAGGGGATGTGTGTAAAGAGTGAATTGCACTGAAGTCAATGAAGGTATGCCCATTTACAGCAGATGAGGATCTGGCTCAATGCTTGTTGAGAAGCTCCATAAAGTCCTATTGACTCTTTAAATCAGGGGTGTTGTTCCCAAGCCAGCTCTTTGGAGCAGGGACTAGGGCCATCTTTTTGTTCTGCTTTGGTACAATGCCTGGCACAATGGGGTCCTGGCCCATATCTGGGGTTCCCAAGTACTGTGATAACACAACAATAATAGTCTGGAGAAGGAGAGGCAGTAAAGATACTTTGAAGTGAGGGTAGTGGACAATGATATGATTAGGAAACCCTTAGAGACAGGAGTGGTAAGAACATTAGGTGAATGTTATATCCAAACCCCGCCAAAATTAGATTCCACCTTTCAAATGATGTGTAGTTAGGGCAGTTCCCAACCTTAAAACTACAGGGCTTTGGCTCTGAGTGCTCAAGCGATCAGCTGCTGATTGAAATCAGTGTTCCTTTTCTGTGTTGCTTTGTTTTCTGGACCCAGTGATGTGCCTTGAGGATAGCTAAAATGTCTTTTAATTTAATTCACTTAGCAACTTTTCTCCTTACTAATCTCATCATTTTACAAACATTAATTACTCCTCCCAACAGCCTTTTGAAGTATTACTCCCCATTCACAGATGGAGAAATCAAGGCAGGAGTTTAATGACTTCCTGAAGGTCAGAGAGTTAAGCCTGGCCTACACCTACAAATTAGATCGACCTAGCTACATTGCTCGGGGCAATGACAAATTCTGTGTCCTGTGCAACATAGTTAGATCAGCCTCACCCGCCCTGTAGATGCAGCTCCATCAGTGGAAGAATTATTCCATGAACCCGCCTCTCAGAGAGGTGGATTAACCAGGGCCTGGTCTACACTACAAGGAATTAGAATGGGGAAAACAGGACAGATCAGGAGCTAGGAGAAAGTGAAACAACTCTGCTGGGGGACCAAAGAACCTGCCCAGGACAATGAGTTTCTTCACAGTCACTTGTGTACTTTCCACTCCCCACCATATGTCCACTCTGTTCTTGGGAACAGGGAGATGACTCAAATAGATAAAAAGCCTGTTCTGTGAAGTATTTATAGTCTAGCGCCACTCACCTAAAAGCACACCACCCAACATCTGGCCAGGCCCTTCACTCACACAATCCAGTTCTCCAAACAGCTTTCCAACCCCACTGATAGAAGAGGACAGTTTTATACAACCTGAGTGTCATTTTGCAGACTGACAGGTTTCAGAGTAACAGCCGTGTTAGTCTGTATTCGCAAAAAGAAAAGGAGTACTTGTGGCACCTTAGAGACTAACAAATGTATTTGAGCATAAGCTTTCCGATGAAGTGAGCTGTAGCTCACGAAAGCTTATGCTCAAATACATTTGTTAGTCTCTAAGGTGCCACAAGTACTCCTTTTCTTTTTGCAGATTTTCCCTTAAGGAATTAGCTGGTGGCAGCAGGCCCTTATCTTTAAGAAGAACCAGTATTAAAGAGAGAGGCAACAGACACTGAATAACCTGTATGGGAGCGTCACCTGCTCAATGCCCGGAAGAATTCATATAAGCTCTTCTCAAAACAATATCAGTGTTGTTCAAGGTCATTCAAACAATGCTTTGCCAATGAGGTGATCAATTGCACAGCATGGACTGCAAAGCCCCAGAAGAAATGTTCTGGCTGACAGCTTGTGGGCAATTCACAGGCTAAACATTCCTTGAATTTTGAAAAAAAGAAAAGGAGTACTTGTGGCACCTTAGAGACTAACAAATTTATTTGAGCATAAGCTTTCGTGAGCTAAAGCTCACTTAATCGGATGCCTGCCTTCTGGGTACTCTTCTGGCTCTGTCAATCTGTTTCTTCACTTCAGCAGGTGGGTATTGTAGTTGTAAGAACGTTTGATAGAGATCTTGTAGGTGTTTGTCTCTGTCTGAGGGGTTGGAGCAAATGCGGTTGTATCGTAGAGCTTGGCTGTAGGCAATGGATCGTGTGGTGTGGTCTGGATGAAAGCTGGAGGCATGTAGGTAAGTATAGCGGTCAGCAGGTTTCCGGTATAGGGTGGTGTTTATGTGACCATCGCTTATTAGCACCGTAGTGTCCAGGAAGTGGATCTCTTGTGTGGACTGGTCCAGGCTGAGGTTGATGGCAGGATGGAAATTGTTGAAATCATGGTGGAATTCCTCAAGGGCTTCTTTTCCATGGGTCCAGATGATGAAGATATAATATCAATGTAGCGCGAGTAAGGGCATTAGGGGACAAGAGCTGAGGAAGCGTTGTTCTCAGTCAGCCATAAAAATGTTGGCATACTGTGGGGCCATGCGGGTACCCATAGCAGTGCCGCTGATTTAAAGGTATACATTGTCCCCAAATGTGAAATAGTTGTGGGTGAGGATAAAGTCACAAAGTTCAGCCACCAGGTTTGCCGTGACATTATCGGGGATACTGTTCCTGACGGCTTGTAGTCCATCTTTGTGTGGAATGCATCCGATGAAGTGAGCTGTAGCTCACGAAAGCTTATGCTCAAATAAATGTGTTCGTCTCTAAGGTGCCACAAGTCCTCCTTTTCTTTTTGCGGATACAGACTAACACGGCTGCTACGCTGAAACCTTGAATTTTGAATCACACCTGTTTGCAACACCACATCCCTGCCTACAAAGTCAGCTGGTTCCACCAGGTCACAAGCAGAGAAAGTTGACTGAATGGCTACCATTCCTCCGCTCTGCTCAGCACTGAAGTGGTTTGGACAGCCTGTGTGTGTGTGTGTGTGTGTGTGAGTGTGCAAAACGCGCTCAGCCTTTTCTGCACTCACTTTGCTACCTTTTCATCGCTCCCCCATCCCCCAAAGGAGAGCTACTTACCTCTCTCCTCCTAAACTCCCCGGTCACACCACCGCCCTCTCTGCAGCCCTTCCTGCCCCCGGGCGCGCCCCCTTGAGGAGTGGCTCTCCCCTTTGCCAGGGGCCCTAGTGCAGGTGTGCGGTGGAGGCGCTGAAGAACAAACCCCTCCCCCCTCAGGAAAAGGAAGGCGAGGCAGCAGTTCGCAGGCCGGTGGGGGCTGCAGGTGGGCGTGTCTTGGAGCAGGTGGGCGTGGCCGGCAGGTGAGGGGCGTGGCCGGCAGGTGAGGGGCCGGCCGCAGGTGGCCGAGGCCGGGCTGAATGGCAGCGGGAGGGGAGCGTGCGGTCCCGCTCAGCCTGGCCCGGGGCCGCGGGAAGAGATGGGGCGGCGGCAGAGGTAAGGAGGCGCGTGCCCCGGCCCCTGGGTGTGGGAGCCAAGTCCGAGCCCTCCGCAGAGCCCGGATCAGTTTCTCTCCGAGCCTTGGCCCGGGTCCTCCGTTTGGGGAGCAGCGACCCCCTCTTCCAAAGCCTTAAACCCCAGAGACTGCCGCGGGGACCCCCCCCCCCGCCAACAAAACCCCGCGAGCCTCAACGTGGGAGCTTCTGCTAGTGTCTGGGGCAGCTGCAATAGCCAGACAGCTGCCACTTCCCGGGGGGGGGGCTGGTCCTCCCTTATCCCCCATGGCCACCCCCCTCCTCCCCAGCCTCTCCCGGAGCCCTTTGTCCAGGGAGTCCTTTGCTGGGTCGGGGGATGGCTCGACCCTGACTCCCGGGGAGAGAGTCTGTGTTCCAGGGTGAAGTGGGGGTAAAGTCCATTGCAACTTGCTGTTGAGCTGGGGCTTTATTGGAAACGCTTGAAGTGGCTTCCCCGCATATCCAGCCAGGAATGTCACCAATAAGGCCCCGATCCAGCCTGTGGAGACACTGACCTCAATGGGGTTTGGAGGTTGGTCCAAACATGGAGAAGCCCTAGGTGCTGCACCCCCTGGCTTGAAGTGGTTTCCATTATATACAGGGTTTACAGTTTGGTTCAATGACTCTCAGCACCCTCGCTGTACAAATAGTTCCAGTATCACTGGCAGGACCAGGGCCTGTGTCTCTGACTAACACCTCACATCAAAGTCAGCTTTGTGTCAGAAAATCCCTGTGCTCTCGCAGGCACAGGCTAGCCCTGCCCCAGGGAAGAATGGGTGGTGGGGCATGATAGCCTTTTTCAAACACTCTCAACAGAAATGGACTCTATGAATAACCAGCTGGTTCTAAAGGAGAAGCTGCTGGGGCTGGCAGAGTTCTCGGTGGTGCTTACTGCTGGTGCTTACTGAGGACCTACGGCTGGTCTGGATGATTACATGGCCAGTCAGTGCTGGCCCATGAGGCTGTACGGGAAGGCTGCGTAGAGAAGCAGAAGGCATATTTTGTCTGTTGGTACAGGACACAGGGGAATGGGCAATAAGGAATCACAGCAGCTGGTTAGCCACAGCTGGACAGGTCCAAATGGTAGAAGTCAGATCAGGCTCTGGAACACCCCACAGATCAGGCACTATTTTCCAGCTCCCTCATTTCAGTTAAGCCCATTTTAAAGATAGGGGCTAGTTGCAAACTGTGCTCCAAGCCTCATCCCACACACTGGGGGAGGCTGGCCACCCCTGGGGATTGGTTTAGCCTCACCTGGAGTTGCCACAGGGGCTGAGGCCCTGAGTTGTGCTGCTGTTCCTTTGCTGACAGAGTTCAAAACTGATCTGGGTCTCACCACCATGGTTAGGACAGATTTCATCAAGAAGTGAAAAGCTACAGAGACAACTTTTGTCCTTGCTTATACCCCTGCAGCTGCTTAGAGTTCAGCAGGGGTGGAACTCGGTGCAGAACTCAGCCCAGGAGTTCTCTGGAGTTAATGATGGTCCTGGTGCTGTTGTAACTCATGACCATAGCCAAGACAACGTTCTTAATCCATCCGCTTCTTGGTCACTCGCTGCTCCTCTTCTCCAGGTGTTTTTAAACCTGGCTCCAAAATCAGCTGACATCTATAGCTGAGGAGTTTCCAGTCTGATCATCCAGATAAGGCCCACCCCTAGTAACCTGCCTGGTAAACCACTGGAGTCTCGTACATGGGTATACTGGCGATTCTGGAGAGTGGTTGCTGTGCTCACAATAAGAGGAAGGGGAATAATACAATGAAGTGTAAGGAAAGGTTCCCCTGGAAAAGGACACTCTTCAGAGAAGCAAGAGCAATAAATAACCAAACCCCAATGTGACAGCTTAGGCGCTTTTAAGACTCTGTTGGAATTCTGCCAGAGGCCTGGGTCCCTACAGTTCAAGAGGCAGCCTTGGTGCCTGCTATAAAAGAATCCATGACTTTGTGTCCAGAGCCCTTCAGCTATTCAGGCCCAGACCAGCCTGTGATCAATTGTCAGAATCCTCCTCTGACAGCCGCCTGCATTCCCTGATTGATCCTGGCCACCAAGCAGGAGTGAGGTGAGCAAGATGGGATGCTAGAGAGAATGAAGCTTTATGAGTGCATCTATTTTGTTTCCCTTGCCAGAGTGTTTGAGGAAGGCTACCTGCAGCTAAAATAGCTTGGGACAGGTATTTTGCAAGAATGGTCCAGAATATTAAAAATACTAAGTGGAAAAAACCAAAGAACAGTAGGGAGTGCTTTCCAGGTTAAGGTATTTTACAATTTTGCATAGGTTCTCTGCGCATGGGGTGAAATCCACTTCACCCACACAGAGCCCGAGTAATTGCTCTGACTTTATAGTTGTTGAAGTGTAGGGAGCTGGGGAAGTGGAAGTGAAAGTCACCCCCCACCCAGAGCCAGGTGCGGCACTCCCATTCTGGAGTCCTTACCCGTTGGCTGCTTATTAAGAGTCTTGCATGGGATGGCTGCCAAAAAATGCATCTTTAAAGGTCTGCGAGTAGCAGAGTCAGGCACTGAAGCAAGATTTCCTGGGTCCTGATCCCAGTCACAGAAGCAGCTACTCTAGCTCAGCATACAGTAGATAAGAATTTTATCACAGATGTTTGAGAGATTCAGGCAAACTTCATTACCAAAGAAGTTGGGGGGGGGAGGTATCAAAAAGCAGTAGTGATGAATTTTACATTACACAGTTAGCATCCTCTCCAAACATGAGTGATTCATTGCTGAATTTCTTGATAATAAGCATCTGTTTAATTTTGAATTAACAGGAATCTGATGAATTAGGGTAAGAGAGAGGGAAATTAAAGGTACCAGGGTGTCTAAATAAGATTAAATCTATACGAAGAATCAGTGCAGTATTGTACTGTGTACATACACACCATGCTGTCAGGGCAGGTCCTACCAAATTTTAGAGGCAGTGTTAGAAATACCAAAGGGTGGAGTTAATCATGGGCCTAGCTACATGCAGTGATGGACCAGCTCTTATTCTCTGCACACATGATTGAATAGGAGAAGCTAAGTAGGGCTATGAGCCTGCATTTGGATCCACTGAAGCCAACTGGGCTCTGCAGGGACATAGAAGTCTGCCCACATGGACCAATTGCAGCCTCAGGGTGTAAAGGAAGAATCAATGCTCCTACACTACTTCAGCCTGGGCTGCGTTTTGGTTTTGAGCCAACACACTGTGGAGCTCAGCCATTTCAGGGTTAATCCAGGTGAAACTTGATGATTTGGGCTGAGTTTGGCATTGAACTTTGGGGTTCATTTAAAGCTGAACCTCAAAAGGGGCCATAGGACCTTGCTGGCAGCACCATGGTTAGAAATGTATGCCAGCAGCATCACACTATTTAGTTAAGTTTAAGGTGGAAAATAAGAAGCCAGCTGCAGGTTTTGTTGCTACTTAAATTACTACTTTGATTTATTAAACTGGGATTGGCTTCCCCGCCGCCCCCCTTGGGTCTTTTGTGGAATTTACTTTAATGTTGCTATATTAAAGAGATTTGCATCTAAAGGCTGTGCATGCTGATGAGTGTGTGTATGCTGGAGAGATCAATATCTTTAAAGGGTCATTTTTGTAGTTTAGGTTTTGAGATCATCAGCTAGGGAGAAAGAGGAAGCTGAATCTGTGGTTTGAATTAGATCCATTGGGCCAAATGTTGGTCCCTGGCCAGATCCACATTAGAAACTTTTGCCCATATAGTAATGTTGCCAGTGTCTCTTTGTATGACATCTCAATGCTGGCAAAAACCTTAGTGTATAGGCAGTGATAGCAGCTAGAGTGCTTTTGCTGGTATAGCTTATTTCATTCAGGAACTGGTATAAACTGCACAGGCGAAAGCACTTATTTCCAGTATAAATTGTATCTACAGTGGGCAGGTTTGCCAGTATAGTTGCAAAGCTGTACCTGCAATTCTTTTCTAGTGGAGACTCGACTCAATTAAACAGGTAGGTATATATCCAGAATAACTCTGAAGTCAGTGGAGTCATTCCTGGTTTAAGGCCCATTGTTTTAACTTCTCTTTTAAGATTGCTCAGACAGTGCTCGCACTTTTCCTCTGCATCTTTTGTGGTTTGTTTACTTCCTTGTATGTCAAAAGGATCTTGTGGTGCAATCAGAGATGTCAAAACAGTTCTGGTCACAGGGTTCATTACCATGGCTGCCTTTGGCTGGTTGCCTCTGCAGCGGAGCAAAAAGATTGCTGTCATGTAGTATAAATACAACTTTTCATTTCTCAGTGAGACACCAGAAGATAAGAAGTTAAGTGATTGCATAAGAAATTTTGAATCGGCTCAGATGCAAAACTTGTCAAGGTCGCCCAGCTGTTTCTCTCTGCACAGAATGCTTCGTTGTAGCCTATGCATGATGAGAAATAATTACTCATTCGATAGCTCTGTCTGTGTGTGTGTGTATATGCACCCCACTGACCAGATTCTAAATCAATTCTTAGTCGACAATTGTAAGTCAAAGGTAGTGCTTATATTTAAGTTGCTGCCAAGCTGCACCTGCAATGCTTTTCTAGTGTAGTCCTGACTCAGTTGAACAGGTGTAAGTCCAGATTAACTCTGAAGTCAGTGGAGCTGGGGGATGCTTTCAGTAGAAACCTGAAACTTGGGGCAGGTTTGCCAAGGTCTCAGGACAGGTCTTGAACGCATGTGGCCTGAGTTGCAGGAGAAGCCTGGCCCATTTGCCGGTCAGCGTGAATCTGGGTGGTTTCAATCAAGTTTTGCTTTGTTTGAAAGAAAAAGAAAATTTTTTTTTCTGTGCCACTTCCCTGTGCTGGGCTCAGTTTCCAAGGGTCTGACTCTCCCCACATTCTACAAACACTGGCTTCTGAATTCATTCTGAGGGTGGGGACATAGCATTGTTGCTCAGTGATATATCATAATGAGATATTATTTTGGCACACAATAAAGAAAAATAGGTGGGAACCCTCCTCTAAGTGCCACTTTGATACTAAACCCTGACCTTGGACATGCAATAGCCAAAACCATTTTAAAAACATAATGCCCACCAACGTAAAGTCTGTTTCAAGTCTATTTCTATTGGACTTCAGTCAGTGCTGGATCAGACCCTCTTCTTGTACTATTATGACCACATTGAGGGGAGGGCCTCCCACTTCACAGGGTCCTAGAGTCTGGGCTCCAGCCAAGCCCAGTTGTCTATACTGCAGTGAAACAGCCAGAGTCAGCTGGCATGGGCCAGACGCAGATGACTAATTGCATCTATTGGATGGAGAACGCCAAGATATGAACAAACTTGAAAACTTCTCCAGTTGTAGCTACCCCAAACCTCAAAGGTTACTGGAGCTGGAAAAGCTGGTTTTAAATCCAACTCAATAAACCAGAGCACGGTGCCATGCACAAAGATCCTTCCACAGTGAAAGGGTTTTTCTAGGAATTGGCATTGACATGTGATAAATGTTCCTCTTTGTCACAGGATTAGGTTCAAGAATCCCCTTCCCTATTGTCCGAGTGGCTCTGGGGACTGTGCAGTTTTGGCCTGGATCATTAAGTCACTGAAAGCAGTTACCATGTGGCAGCTGCTTAAAAGCCTGTTTGAACTCCTCCCCTGCAAACGCACATAATCTATCACTTTCCGATCTATCACCTCTGAAAAAAACAATTGCATTCATTACCCTATGCCTGCCCTCTGATAATAAAACCACTACCACATCACTGACATATTTAATGGAGAAGTACTAAGATTCATCCAGACTCTGGAGAAAATTAAAAAAAAATGAATAAGTAAATAAAAAGATTTACTTTAAAAGCATCTGATGGTCCATATTTGGCCCACGGACTATTGACTATCTCTGTCCTAAGCCATTCATGTACCTCAAATTGAACACAGAAGTATGTTGTCAGCTAATGCATAGCACAAAGTACAGGGAGTTTATACTTATACCAGCCTGCCCAGGTAAGAGGGGGTGGCATTTGTCTAAGCTTCCAGAATCCATCCAAATAAAGCCCATGACCAGAATCCACCCTGGCGGAGACAAAGGATGAGACCTACATGGGAGAGAATAAAGGCAGGTAAAGCTGCTGCTGAATTTAGCACAGCTCAGCTAGCTGCGCCCAGTTCCAAGCAAAGGCCGGCTTATTTATGGCTTTGCATCCCTACGATACATTGATTGTTTTGAGAGGCAGTCCGCTGACATGAGATTGTGGGTTCATTGGAAACCAAACTTCAAGGGACACCTAGGAGGGGAGCGAATCCTTGAGGCCTGAAATCAAAGGCAACGTTCAGACAGAATTTCTGCATTTGTCACTGCTTTTCGCCCCACAGTGCTGCTGGTGAAACCAAGGCACTGTGAGGGGAAGCGACCTGTCAGGTCACACAGTGGTGGCAGAGCCGGGAAGACAACCCAGAGGTCCTGACCTTACTTGATATGCCTCTTTGCTGGATGCTTTCCCTGCTCTGCTGCAGCCTGATCATCTGGCAGATTTATGCCTCACTCCTGGCAGAGAGCACTTGGCTGCAGTCTGTCTCTGCTATTATGTGAAACTAACTCCCTAGACAGCTGCATTTCCAGACGTCTGTTAAGAGGAGATCTCCATTACAAAGGGAATCGCCTGGCACACAAAGGCAGCGGAATATTGTTGGCTGCAATTGACTGAGAAAAATACTCTCTCCCTCTAAAAATGTTTTGCATAGCTGTGCTCTCCAAGATCCACTTTAATACCAGATACCAGCCCATGGTTCAGTGTTCCCAGTAAATCTCCATCCCTCCCAGTCCTGGGGAGACAAGAGAACCACAACTGGACAGGAAGCTCTCATTCCTGTAGCCACATCTCCCTCCTCTCCCCCCCGGCAGCCCTAGGGGGGTTCCACTCCCATGGAAGCGCATTGCCATTCACACACCTACGCATTTATTATCTGGCCCATCACTAGGAGCCCGAAGATTGCTTTTTAGTGAAGTACAAAACAGTTGCAGGAGGAGTCAAAAGTTGAGAGGCAGGTCAGTCAGCCCCCACCAAATCATGAAATTGACTTAAAAACCAAATTCCAGGTTTTTGGTTTTGTTTTGTTTTTTTGTCTCCTGCTTTCTCATCCTACATCTATGGCGCTAGAGCTGTGCTGCTTTCTACAGCAGCCATGGGGTTTTCCCATTTGCTGTAGTTAACCCACCTCTCCAGGAGGCAGTCACTAGATCGGTTTCAAAGTGATCAAAATAAACGTTCACTTCCCCAAACCATCATTAACACAGAGTTCAGGTCGACCAGCTGGGCCTTGTAGCAACTAGGCTAATGGAACCTGTGCTCAGCGGCCCTGGAAAAATGGACACACCCCAACCCACTCTGCTTCACCCAGTGCTCCTGCTGGGGAGCAGGGTCGGGACACAGGGGCTTGCCTTTCTCTGGCTGCCCAGCGCTCCTGCCAGGGAGCAGGGCAAGGCCCTGTGCCCTGACCCCATCCCTGGGCAGGAGCACGCAGGGGGACAGGAGGGCTGCAGGCAGAAGGGGTATAGAGGGGGCTCCCACTTGCTCTGGCCCAGGGCCTCACAAACCCCTAATCCACCTCGGTTTGTCGCCTTCCAGCACGGTAAGTGCACCTAGACTCAAACCTCCAGAAGCCAGGAAATACAGAGTTGTAGGAGGCTGGCTTGTACCATAACTGGGGTTTAGAGCAATCCGTATGTTAAGATCAGCTCCTCACTGGGGAGCTGAATCTGAAGATACCCTTGCCCAAATGACTCCCAGTTTGCCCCTGTTATGGCACAGCAGTGATCTTACGACAGATGAGGATTACAGAGCCTTTAGAAAAATTAAAAGATGCTCAATGTGAGGGATTGAATAATGAGAACCCCTTAATCTAATGACCCCAAATTTTCACCACAAACACTACCCCAGCCTCAGCTATGACATACCAGTTTTCAAGACAATCTTCCTCTGTATGTGGATTTTACAGCACTTTTATTTTTAAAGCTATTAAGATAATGGGGGGGAGGGAGGGAGGGGTTTTCATCTTGAGAATCCTTTGACTAAATGCCTCATCTTGCACCCCTAACCCTAGCCCTTACCCCAGCATGACATATCAATGTTATGTGGGGCAGTAGCATACCCCAGTTAAGGTTATACCTACATTTCCATTTTAACCAGGGTGAAAAATTCTACAGTAATCCAGTCTTTTGGGTCAAAGTATATTTAAGGTTTAGTGTAGCCTGTGCACAGCTTGATTTTTCTATGGCTGTTTGCGGGGCGGGGGGGAGGAGGGGGGCTATATCTCATTTGCTGTTTGCTATGGCTGTTTTAAAAAGGGCCACTCAACTAACAGAAAATACAGCACTTTGAAGAGTGAAATTAATACATGTGAACACTTGCATCAAACGGCATGCCTGCCCCGTAGCACCCCCTTCTGGCCAGCATGGTTCTGCCAAGCTGGCCTCAGTTTCCCCTTCACTCAGGGCCCTGTACAAAGGCCAAACAGTCCAGATATTCAGAACATTTCCCTGCTGGCATCCACTTGATTAAGTCCTGCACAAAGTCTTTCAAAATAAATCTCAAATTTACCAAGTCTTCATTGCAGTCTCAGCTGGTTCCAGCCCCTCCTCCCTGAGGGTCTGTCTTCCTTGTTTCGCATGTTGCCTGCAATATGCTTAACACGCTGATTCATTATCTATATAGACTTCAAGCATACGAAGCTGATTCACCTTTAAAAATTATTCAAATCCTGATAGCAACTATTACTCATCTTTTACCCAATACAGAAGCTTCCTCTGAACAGGACAAAAGGTTGGTGGTTTCTTTACTTCTCTGTTTATTGGACTGGATAATGGCCTTGCCTTTAAAGACCTTACTGCAACCTCTTCACACTGCAGGAGCTGAAAATAAGACCGAACAATCTGTTCTTAATTGTGTATATAAGGCTCTGCATGGATGTGTCTATGGAGCTCAGTGTTTCAGCAACCCAAAAAAACTCCATCACTTGCCTGGAGCATGGCCTTCTTCACAGGCTTTTCCCCTTAGTATCATTCCTCCATTGTCTTAGGGCCCTGCAGGACTCTTCTTACTCCGCACAGTGCCTGCAAGCATCTACCAGCCACCTGGCAGACTTATAAGTCTCGGGTGCCATCCCTTAAGTCTAGTAGAACAGCAGGTAATAAGCCCAGGTGCACTAGCATGCTTTACCTCTAAATGGTGCCAATCACCCTAAGAGACCTTGGTTTGTGTGGACTGGATGAATTGTTCCAGAAAGCTATTTATTTTTCATGATAAACATGTTAGTGTTTTGACTGAAAATAGTTAGTGTTGACCACATGCCAGTCCTTAGAATAGGTCTTTCATTATGGGTGCCTTTCATGATGCTCAGTAACTCCTTTGATCATGCAGATATTGATGAGAATCACAGCTACTTGCTTTTCTTTGATCACACCCAGTCCCACTGTTCAGGACAGGGGTTTGGAGCCCTAATGCTGCTGCTCACTAGAGTCTTTCATCTTCCATCTATTTAATTAATGCTATTTTCCCTAACAATACTTCTCAAATAAAATTTGAATAATAATGTGGGTTGTAGGACACTTTGACATATCGGGTCTCAACAGAAGCTTTGACCTTAAGGCTAAACTTGCAAGAGGCAAGTTTTGTAGAAGGCAGGTACAGAGCAACTAACATTCCCAATGTTCTCAGAGAGCTGCTAAGGGCAGGGGTTAGACTCAGAGCACATGGATACTGGGTGGGTTCAAAACCACAGCACGTGACCTTGAGCCAACTATTTATTCTGATGTCAGGCAACTGGCAAACACACTGGCTTGTACCAGAGTGCCAGTCCTGCTACACACAACTAAGTGACTTTCTCTTGCTGATCAGCTTGGCTCAAGTCACCTTGTAGAATAACCTTTTAAACATTGGTTTCAGAGTAGCAGCCATGTTAGTCTGTATCTGCAAAAAGAAAAGGAGTACTTGTGACACCTTAGAGACTAACAAATTTATTTGAGCATAAGTTTTGTGAGCTATGAAAGCTTATGCTCAAATAAATTTGTTAGTCTCTAAGGTACCACAAGTACTCCTTTTCTTTTAAACATTGCTTCCCCAAAGGGGCAGTGGCTGCCAGACCTGAGCTGAGATCAATCACCGTAGGGTGCTGCTATCCCAGTTTTGGGAGTGTGGCAGCAGAGCCATGATAGGATGTGAACCAGAAATGTTATAAGAACCATAAACATTTGTTGTGACATTTTTTAAGGGGGTTCTGTTTTGGGAACCCTTTGCTCAAGTTACCTTGAGTTCTGAACACTCTCCCCATAAGGTACAGCAATTGATAGGACACTGTGACTGAGCCCGTGGAGCACTTTGAAATAGCATCTGTTAAACAGTAAGCGAGTCTCAGCCTTACTGGTGGTGGGGCAGTAGCACCCCTCTGATAACACTGCTGGCATAGGGCCTGGTCAAAACCCCATCCTAGTCAACAGAGAGACTCCCATGGACTTCAATGAGCTTTGCAGCTGATCTTCCACTGTGAAATCCTCCCAGGTATAAGGAAGGATAATGGTGCAGAGTGCAGCCAACCCTCATGCCTGCCCTTTGCAAGCCCTCCCCACACCCTGACCCACAAGCAGTCAGAATGAGAGCAGAGGGGCTGCTGCTGGACCAGGATGGGGGGCTGGAAGCATGCTGCAGAGCTGCTCTGAACCCCACAGCTGGGTTTTGCAAGGCATTGCTCCTCTCTGTTCCCCATGGTGGAGAGTCCATGCAGAGTAGGCCATCATTTTTAATTGGCATGAACTGGGGTCTGTCTGGGCCTGCTGTCAGTTTCTGGTAGCTCCTTGTTGTTGAGCATGGTGATGGCCAAGTTTCCCCTTTATTTAGCCAATCACCATTTAATCCATGGCTGGTAGTTCCTTGCTATGCCTCCAGCCAGGTGGTTAATGGTCTCTGTCTCCCATCTCAGGGCAGAAAAGAGTCTGGTGGGTCAGGAGGCCAGTAACCTTAGCAAAGGGTCAACAGACTCCACCTCTTGGGGTTCGGGCCCCACTAACTCCTCTGCTGGGGAACCCCAGCTCAACCACACCTCAGGGACCCTGTGTGAAGAAGTTGCAACCAGTTTCTCCCAGTGCCTGCCTGCCTGCCTGCCTCTGACCACACCTGTCCAGCAGGCTGTTTCCCAGACTCATTCTGTGAGCTTCTGCCTCTGAAGGTCCAGCTACCTGGCTAGCTTCCCATAGTCCATTGCTAAAGGGCCCTGATTTCAGTAGTTCCTCAGCCACTGCTACCCTGCAGCTTTTTTCTGATCCCAGCTGTTGCAGAGCCGCTACTCAGCCCCAATGGAGGAGGCATCTCCCTGTTAATCCTTTAGCAGCTGGGACAGCATGACAGGGTCTAGGCCAAACTGGGTCTGATAATAATCAAAGAGCTTCAGTTCTGCTGCCCACATTTCAGTCAGGGATATCTTTAAATCAAATAGAGCTGAACTTACTTGCTTCCCTCCCTTAACTCCTCAAGGCCAGGAAGATATTTGAATTTTAGTAGGTTAAACAATCAGAGGCCATCTGGCAAAGTGTAGTAGGTTGTTCATACACTGTCCATGTCAGGGGGGATTTGCAGGGTTAGCATTATAGGTGGGTCAGACATTGGAGACACTAAGGGGTGCGTGGGTCTCATGCTCTTACCATACGTTCCTCCCAGAAAAATCTTGTTAAATTTTGTTTCATTTTGTTTAATTAAAATAAGGGCACCCTGTTGCCCAGAGGAGAGAGCAAATCGCTCTTGTTTGGATGGCACTGGATTGTGAAATGAAGCCCAGCAGGTGGGGCTGTTCTGTGTGGGTTTCAAGAGATTGCTTAGCCAGCTGCTTCTCACAGATATGGACCTGCTCTCTTCTTTCTTGCTTCTGAGGCTACATCTACAGCTTCCCATCTCCCACTCCTTTTCCCCCACTGAGCTGTGAAGGATTCCTGGGCAAAGGTGTTATTGTCTCTCTTACAGTGGAAACCCCAACATGCTGGAGGGCAGGACTGATGGATGATGTGCATCACTCTTGCATTGCTAGATAACTATACAATTGAACACAGCTTGTGCTAATAGTATTAATTCCTGGCTTGCTCCTCTTGGGGTCTGATTTTCCTGCAAGTGTCGTCTTTGCCTTGCTCTCTAGTAGCTGAAGACTTGGGAGATGTTAATGCTGGAGCCGCCGTCAGCTTATGGACATTCTCCTTTAGCTCAACACTGGATCCACAGTTCAACTCCCACTGACCAATATTGTCCTGCACTGCTGACTTCCAGTGAATGCCCCTCTTGGCACAATGAAGATTCTGACTTAGTGACTGGCAAGCTACTGTAACCCACAAAAGCCAACCCACTCCATGCCATTGTTGGTGATGGGCAAGCCATGTGTCACTGGGTGAAACTAGTTGGAGAGACCCTCTAGAGTGGTTGCCTCTCTGATCATGAGCAGAGTTTAGGCGGATGTTGTCGGGAACCACCAGAGACAGTTATCCTCTGCCTTATCATTTCACAGCATTTCTTTGGCACGGAGGGAGAAGGCCATACTATACAAAGACATTCATACAAGTCAAATAGAGCACTTCATTATATAAATCTGTGTCAGGTGGCAGCAACTCATGCTCTCATCTGGCACAGCGCTGGTGAACGTGGCATAGTTCTATATTCCGGGGACTTCCATTAAAGAGACAGTACCAACTTGATTTAGGTCTCAGATTTAGGGGCACTACAAGTAATGTTTGACGTGGCTTGAGCCCAGTAGAAATGCTTTCAATCATTTATATTTTTAGAAGAAGCAGATTTATTCAGCGTGGATTGAAATGTTCCCCTGCAGCGGTCGCAACCTGAATGCAGTTTGTGCTAGTGTGTGAGAGCCAGACCATGACACTGAACCTGACTAGGAACAAACACACATGTCCAACTAGTCAATTTGCACTGTCCAGCCCCCGTGAGGAGCACAAAGTAACTCACCCGTGTCTATGGGGGAAAGCAAGTGAGAGTCTGTAACACGTTTGGATCATAACCCAGCTAAGACTTTTTTGTTTCAAACATGATGTAAAACCCAAGTGTCCCTGTTCAGAAAGGGGGCGTTAAATCATGGCCAGCAAACTCAGGGACATCTGTGGGGATTGCAGTCCAGCGTGGGGGAAGGACAATGCCTGGCTCATAGGAGGCCATGCAGCTGGAGGCTCCAGGAGCCATAAGAGCCCAGATCCTCAAAGGAATTTAGTCTCCTCGTTTCCACTGAGTTCACTGGAATACTTTTCAGGCTCTGGGCCAAGGAGCTTTCCCCTCACACCCTGTGTGATTCTTGTGAGGGCCAAGTGGGGAGAGTAGGGGCCACAGCCACCCCATTGTCCCTGATGCTGCATGGCACCTCAGACAGATCAGATGGCAGTGCAGCTATGGTCTCCCCACCCCTGCATGGAACCCTAGAGTAGGACTGGCACCATCAGTGGAGTAAGTCCACCCCTACTGTATCCCCTGCTCCTTCTCCTTATGTGCTGGGAAGCTCTGAGAGATATCCTGCAAAATACCTGCCAGGGCTCTTGCAACATATTGCCAGTGCAGCTCTGGGCCATGGACTGTGCCTTAAAGAGCAGGGTATACTCCTTCAGCTTGATGGCTCAGGAGATTGGCAATGGGCTACCAAGGATTTCATCTCTAGGCCGCGTTTCAAACCCAGCCCAGTTCTGTAGCGACTGACAGTTGTTACTAGCAGCCCGCTGTGCTTCAATGGCCTCTCTGAAATCCCTCAATAGAGAGGAGGGTTAACAGACTGGCACAAGTAAAATAGGCCAGTGCTGAGGTGTTAGCACTCCAGTCCGCTAGACCTTCACACCAACTCCCTGCAGCGTAAAGGGAGGGAATGGGCAGGAGCTCATTAGCAGGGCGTGTGAATGAACGTGTAGCATCAATGGGCAAGCCATGAGCATGTGAGCCCCAGCCACTCAGAGTCATTCACAAAGAACCAGCTTAGCTGTTATCCCCTGGCTCGAAGGGATCTGTGCATTCTGGAGACAATGCAGAGAAAAGCCCCAGATTCCCTAGCTAGAGCAGCTCAGATTTAAATGATCTCATACATTTTGTTCTGACAGCACCTGGTTCTACACTGAAAAGGGACTGTGTCCAAACAGCACCATCTTACTAAAATACCAGCTCCCCATGTGAGCTGGGAGTCTGCTCCGCCAGCGTCAGCAGAGACAGAAATGCGATGTCGCTGCTTTTCATTCCTGTTAGTGGGGCTGGCTGGCTCACAGTTAGAAATAAACTTGGAAACAGAGCCCATTTGATCTGGGAGCAGATATCCAGGGACCCAGGCCAGTCAGAATCACTTATCATGGTTGAGCCAGACTATATGAAACCCCCTTACCATCTAGGATGTGCCCAAAACCTGCCAAGCACCTAGAGTGTATAGATTGAGCATTGGTTCCCTCTGGTTTCTAACCTGTCAAGATGGTTGCATACCAACCTATTCTCAGTCCCAGGCATGCAGGCGGGAGGTCTCTTCCAACAGGCCGCTTTCCAGGAAGAGCAGGGGAAAGGTGGGCATGGAGAGACAGCGCTGCCCTCCCCGTCTGCCAACCAGGGGCTGAATGAGCTGAGTGTAGTAGAGTCTCTGTGCCACTGAATGAACACACACACACCACAGTCAAGCATGAGGATAGCCTGGAGGAGGTACTCATAAACACAGCTGTTCTAGCAAGCACACAGACATGGATTGTACCACTTCAAAGGCAGGTAGACCCCCTCCCCTGCAGCTCTGATGGTCTTAGCATCACCTACTTAGTGGCTCTCGGTGCAAAACTCATCTGCAAATGCATCTGCAAGTGGTGCAGACGAGAGGCACTGAGCTACCTTGGGCAGCCTGGGAGCTGGGAAATCAGTGCAAGCCAGAGTGGACCCACCCTGGGAGCTGGGTTAGCAGGTGCCTTGATATTCCAGGTCTCAGCCCTTAAAAAAAAAAAAAAAAAAAAAAAAAAAAAAAAAAAAAAATTTTGAAGGACAGCACATTAAAGTGGTCAGGGCACTGCTGGGAGGAAAAAGGGGGCGCAGGGACAAGCTCACGGCCATGGCTGCAAAACCCCTCTGGTAGGTGAATCCATCTTTCTCTTTCTTTCTCTCCATTCATTTTCCTCCTGGGTTATTTTATTACATTGTTTTTCTTCAAAGGCAAAGGAGTGAGGGCTGCGCTTGAAACCTTCAGGATTCACCTGTCGGAGCTCTCACAGCATCAGCAGTTCTCTTCCAGCTCCTGGACCAAGGGCAGCTGAGAATAAGATGGGAGAGGGATATTACCCCATCTATCAGCTTGGGGCCGGGGGGGGCGGGTAGGATGAGAAAGAGGTGCAAGTTTTTCAATGACCCAGGATATTTCTGAGAGACTCTTTCTCATATATATACATACACACACACACACATCCGGCAGGTAGAGGTGATTTCCACCCCGCCACTGCTCTCCGTCCAAGTGCTGTGCATAGTAAGTGAGTTTAAGAGCCAGGAGAAATTGGAAATAAGATTTACACAGAGAAGGGGCTGGGGAAATTAGCTGCATAGATCAGTGGTGGAGTAAGCAGTGATATAGAGCGCAAACGGGGAGCCAGGGAGATTACCATCCTCTCCTCTAAACTGTCTCTTTCTCTTCCCTGGTTGTGAACATGCCATAACTTCCTAGACTAGGCAATGCATTTTTCCTTCCTCTACAGATTTTCCCCCATCCCGGTGTGGTTTGCATTATCATTTGCTAAATATATGATGACACTCTGGCCATAGCTTCCTGACCTTTGTATGACTTCCTCCCCCATAGGAATTGCAGATACATATCTGGCTACAAACAGCTTTTTATTGATTCCCCCAAGTGAGGGTGTAGCAAAAAATCGGGGACAACTGTTTTTAAAAAAATTATTACTTGATGTGAAAATAATGTTGTTTTCTTGCTACATTTAAGCAACTTGTCGTTAAACATTTGTCTTCTGATCTGATTCCAATTTTATCCCAATGTAACTCTATTAACTTCTGTGCCCTTTCTCCTGATTCACACCAGGTTTTAAATAAGCTCAAATTCTGGTCCTGAATATTTTTCATGGACACAAGAAATACTTAATGTTGATTTCTTTTTTTTTTTAAACAAGGAAAATCATAAGTCCCTCTAAACTTGAGCAATTATTGTTAAAACAGCTCTGTAGTTTTGGTTTTTCATACAATAATCTAATTTAGAGAGAACCTTAGCACATAGCAATTTTCTTTTGAATAATTTTTCTTCTTTCCACCTTGTATGGAAAAAGCTGGGGAATAGGTGAAATAAGAATGAAAGAGAAATAATTTTTAAAGGGATGAGATTTGTTTGTTTCCTTTGTACACTTGCATGGAATAAAATTCTGCCAAGTAGCACAGGATCTGGCTGTTCCAGCTGGTGTGCAGTATAAAGCATGTGTAGTATTCAAATCTGTGTTCTTCCCTGGGAAAAACTTCTAGAGAAGCTCATCCAGAGGGACAGATGTGGTGGTGAAAAGCACAGACGTTGTTAGTGGATAATGGTATTCCAGAGTTTTCATGCAGCTGTCCCCTTAAAAACCATATACCAATGGCCCCAAACACTCTGCCACTGCTGTTAGGCTGAGGTTGGAGCTATTCTGTAAGAGATGTGCATGGAGCAATGGCAGAGGAGCTAGGGGATTTCCCACTGGAAAACAGGAGAGTGCTTAGGGTCATTTTGTGCATTTGTAATATAACCCCAGGCAAAAATCTTCATTATGCTTGGTCTTCAGGCGGAAAGAATCTGTCCCTGCATTCAAAATGCCCTTTAGAGAACACTGTACTCTTCTCAAACCCACATGTGTGAGACTCCAAGAGAAGGGCTTGCTTTACAACAACGTTCCAAAGTACAGGCCTGCAGAGTCACCCAAACAACCCTAACTCTGCTCCCCCAGAAGCACCATACTTAATAACAAGCACACCCAGAAAGAGACAGCCGTATCCATCCATCACATAGACTCTTGACCACAAAAGTACTGATATCTTAATGAGCCCATGTGATCGATGGGTGAGGTTGGATCACACTAACCCACTACCATGGCCAGAGATGTCTGGCCACAGACACTTTACAAAGTGATAGTGATGCCTAGGTAAGCATGCATCAGACTGATGGGTGTATATAATACAGGTGTTCTGGAATGTACAGAAATGTCTTACCCAGGTGTTGCCCCTCAACCCTGCCTCCTGACACACAAAAACTCACCTGAATTTAGTGGTGCTTTCAGCCCTGACTAGCTGGCACACTGGGGCATGGGTTAGAGCCTGGGTTCCTTTTCCACTTGGGCTGATGATCCACTAGCATTTCAGCGAGGAAGCAGGCTAAATTACGTGAGTGCTGATCGTCCTCCACAATTTCCCCCATGTACCCAGAAGGACAGACAAGTTCTCCCACAATTCACTGGGAAAGACTCATGCAGCAGCTCAGGTTTCTGCAGCACACAGAACCCTGGGAGTGTTTCCCATAAGTCCTAGCAGCACGCAGAGGGGAGTGGGGACCAGTGAGTGGAGCTTTGTCAGAAATTTTTTTTGTAAAAAGAAATTGTGTCAAAAAATGCAAATTCATCAAAACTGAAACTTCCCTCAGGATCATTTATTTTCAATGACTTGTTTGATACGGGAAGGCAGACTGGGGGTGGGGGGAGTTTTGAAAAATGTCAAAATAGCCCATTTCAACATTTTTGGAAGGAAACAGTCTGACTTTGGGTTCACAGTGACTTACCTTTTGAACTTTTATTTAATTTTTAGTTACATTTGTAATTGGAACAAAATGAAATGTTTCAAAGATATCAATGAAACATTTTAAAAGATCCAAACCAACATTTTTTTTCCAGGGTTTCTGTTCAGGCACATTTTCAAGATTTTGACTTCCCGTCCCAGTTCAGGAGGGGAATATTTTTCAAATGCTCTAAAATTCTTGTGGATTAGGAAAACTATTTCCCACCCAGCTCTATCAGCGAGAGCACAATACACAGAACACAGTAATTCGGGTTCAACTTTGTAGTGTGGCTGCTCACACCTGGGCTAGGCTAACCTAGGTGCTCAGTCTACCTGGGAGCCAGCCACCTAGGCTAACTCTGCAGTGAAGACACCTGTCACAGCTGGGTCATGGGCAGCCAGACCCAGTGGTCAGAGCTAGAGTCTACAGTCATGAGACAGGAGTCGAGAGTCTGATGATTCAAGCTACCAGCAGGTCAGAAGTAGGAGACAAACTTGAGATCAGAACCATGAGTCGGTAACCAGAGTCAGGCCAGGACAGGATACCAGGGGTCAGAGACAGGAGACAAACTGGTGACCAGACCCTCAAGTCACACACCAGGAGTCAAGTTGGGATGGAATGCCAGGAAGTCAAGCTCGGGAAGCAGGAGCAGGGTGGACCTCCAGTTCAGACAGATTCCTGTTCCTGCTGCTGGCTTAAGTAGGGTCATAAGGCCAATCAGCTGCTCTGGGACTCCGCCAATAGGATCTTAGGGGTGGAGCCTCAGACTCGGGCTGGGGTTGATGGGTCCTAGGTAAGCAGTTATCAGCAGGCTGCCAAGTGGAGGGTGTGGAGGAGGTCTGATCCTGCAGACTAAGGTTCGAGGCCCAGGGCTCATGACAACACCCTATGTGATAGCATCAAAATAACTGCTACCTCTCCCCCAAAACCAGTCCAAAGCATTTCTCCTACCAAAGGGCATCGGCATAAATCCAGTCTGATGTTTGTACATTGAGAGAGAGAGAGAGAGTGAGGCAAAAAGCCATTGGAAAAATGTTCTGAAAGTAAATAGGTGAAATCTGTAGCCTCAGCATCTCCAAAATGCCTTTTGTGAGTTTTGTCCCAACCTTTCCAGACGTAGTCTATCTCAGGATGAATTGTGGTATGTAAAATTTCAGGTGGTTTGGATTGTTTTAGAGGCAGTTTGTTTGTTGATATTAAATTGGATTTATAGCTGGGAAGGAAGGAAGGGAAAGGAAGAAGAGAAAACCAGCTATGAGTCACGTCACTTAATGCACTACTGGAAGGGCTCAGACACTTTGGTGATGAGGGGAGGCTAAGGAATAGACTAGAATATTCCATAAAAATACAGCTTTTCTCTAGCCCCCTTCCATTTGATCATCTCCACCTTTCAAAGGTGAGGATCTAAATCTTTTATAATTGATTTAGGATCCTCTGGCACATTCCAAGACCCCTAGTCTAGCACCACCTGTCAGGGAGGCAGGCAAAGCCAAGAAGACAGATCTTTGCCTCCTTGGAGGGATACGTGAAGCCCTCCCAGACTGCTTGGGTTGCTGCTAGTAGCCATGCCTGGAAGCTAATTGCTGAAACCGTTCCTTGTGGCTTTCCTGTGAGGAGATAATTGAACCTCCCTTAACACTGTAGTTCTTGGGGTCTTTAACTTCTCTAAGACCTTGTCTGTCTTAGCACCAAAGATGGCAGTTCCTACCAGAGGCAAATCCAGTATTTTTTCTTGAACCTTTGTGAAAAGCCCTGAACTCCTGAGCCACAGATTTCACCATGGATTAAAGGACGCTTCAGATTCAAAGGGCATGCAGGTGAGTCTTAGCCTGTATCCCCCCCATGTGGGGCCAGACAACTGTTCCTGTGGGAGTGTATGCCTCCCCTTTGTACCCCCTCCCCAGCACTGGCTGCACGTCTCAGGGAGGAAGGCTCTGTGCCACCCCCATCATCCCCAGTCAAATCCCCCTGGCATTACAGTTACTGCTCCTGGAGTTCCTGCCCCAGGCGCAGCTGAGAGCAGCTTTTCCTCTTTGGCTGCTGCTCATTCCACATCTGGGCAGGTGTTTAGAAGCGGAGAGTGTGTGGCTGAGGGTGCTGAGCTCCCTGTCTTGCTCCTGGCTTTGCTGAGCATTGAGGTTGCTCAGGGGACGCCCAGCACCTCACAGAATCAGGCCTTTCACTTTACGGTAGAATGAAACAGGAAAAAACAGGGCCCTGACTATCGGCATCCCGCACCTCAGAGCACTAATGGGCACGGAGCAGTTTGTTCTCCCCAGCTAACCTACATTTCCACGAAGCTTTCCTAAGGGGGTGGGGGGCTGGAGAGGAGGGAAGGCGGTGGTTGCCATGGTTACTCTGCTATCTTTAACTCCACCAGGAACCTGCCAGGGGTTCTGGGTCTCATCTGCGGGCGTCGCGGCTGCTCCATTATAGTTTGCATGCTGTAATTAAGCGGCATGGGGATCACACCTGCTGACACAGTGGCTGCTTGAGTGGCAGGAACCTCTGGCTGCTCACTGAGTAGTGAGGCTGCTCAAGAGCTATTGGCCTGTCACGTGCAGAGAGCGCTACCCATGGCCAAAGTGTCGGGCTGCCAGTCCCCCTCTCCTGCAGGACAAAGTAATCCGGGAGGTTTCACAGGCAAACTGTGCCTAGAATAAACGGATGGCTCTTTGATGTCCTGCACATGCAGCTGGGAATCCTGGTACGGGGAAAACGGGAGAGTCCTTCCAACTTTTGCACAAGCATTACCCGGGCAAGGCAAAGTCTCTGAGCGGGCAGCTGTGCTGATGCGGCACTGAGTGTGTGGCTTGAGGATGCCGGCTCAGACTCTCCTATGTTTACATGTATTCGCTACATGAGTCTGTTTCAGGGACAGCTGGTAGCTCTGTGGATTGGCAGATAACTGGCTTATAAAATTTTTCACCTCTAGGGTGCTACTTCAAATACAAGCCAACAGTGACTGCAAGTCATCACCAGCTGATGTCTGTTTGTTGGCGTGTGCAAAATGAATTCAGTGACCTCAGTGGACAAGTGTCCCCATCACAGGGCCCACCAGGCCAGTTGGCCTAACTGCCCTGTGTTGGCTGGCTCATGCCACCTTTGTGCCTTGTGAATCCCAGGGGCCAGCAAAGAGGAACTTTCACATTTGTAAACTCTGACAACTGTCATCCACAGCAGCTGGAGCTCAGAACCCAACCCACCCCAACTCCAACCCCAGGCCCTGCAGTTTGTCGTCTTCTTCCTCGCTGTTCTGTGCAGAACACGGTGCCTGCACCACTGCCTTCTATTTTGCTGGTCTGCTGCAGTGTTAGCTTCTTCCCAAGTCATTTTGATAGCTTTCAATTCTGCCTCTATTGTGTGTTTCCATGTTATCCTTGTTCTAGTTCACCTGTCTAGGTATGTTGTTCTGCTCTTTCCTCCATGTATGTCC
Source organism: Dermochelys coriacea (assembly GCF_009764565.3). Lineage (NCBI taxonomy): Eukaryota > Metazoa > Chordata > Testudines > Dermochelyidae > Dermochelys > Dermochelys coriacea. The sequence goes on from NC_050074.1 coordinate 44,912,867, forward strand.
TAACCATCTCTATTTTCAGTCTGGAATTTCCTGCCTATTGGTTTCTGTTTCGTCCTCCTCCAGAGTGAGTTTTTTCTGGCCATCTGATGCTGAGATTTGTCTACAGAATTTGTTTCAGAAAAGCTGGAATTTAGATAGTAAGAGCTTACTAGGTTCCTTGCATACACTTACGTTATATTGGTCCCACACCACCTGTGCAAAGGGAATTCTCAGCCCATAACTGGGGGGTCAAATGTCCTCACTCCCCAGCTGTTTTATTCTAATTAAGGAAGCCACTTGTTCTGTTCTCCCTGAGCCAATCGTGTCTGCTGCTCTGCTGAGTAAATCCTGCCTCATGGGAGCCAGGCAGGTTCCTCATCAGTTCGGCTAATTAACGACAGGTTTAATATACTTTGCAGTTCTGAGGACAATCGCCTCTCCCTCAGCAAACTTCAGGACAGTTTCTCCCTCCTGCTCCCTAATCACCCTCCCTGCAGAGATAATCTTAGGGAAGGCTCACAGGAAAAAGGCAGGAGGGGAGCAGACCCTGGTGCAAACACTGGGGGGACTGGGGAAGAGCTGATGGATGGGGTGGCTGAGGTATTAAAATAAAAGGCTACCCCTAGTAGAATATGAACTTGCTGCCCCTGCAGAACAAGGCAGAGGCTTCAACCACAGGGCTGTGCAAACAGTGCTAACAAGGCTTAAATTAGATACAGGTGAGCTCAGATTTTCTTCTCCAAGGGCCTGCTCCTGAAAGGCATTCTCCACTCCCAATGAGTGGGGCGAGAGCTGAGGACCCTCAGAGCCTGAGAGGGGGCTCTCGGCACCTTGCGTAGGGGGCAGGGCTTTGTAAAGAACACAGATGAATGGGGTTTGCAAAGCAGTTTGTGAATCATCCCAGAGGGACCCACCCCACTAACCTCTTTGCTTTACAGAGTTGGCGTGCCCCTGTGTCTGGTGATCTAGTCAGAGCCTTGATGGTACAGGGCTATGCTCAGCAAGCACCTGAACGCTGGTGGGGCGGCAAGTGCCTGCATTCCAGTTGGTGGGTGGTTTGGTTCCTGCCCTGGTGGATCAGCAGGGCCTTAGTGGCTTGGGGGTAGGCGGGGTAGAGACAGCCTAGCGCTTAGCAGCCTGCATAAATTGCATTGCAAGCTGATCAATGACCCCAGCGCCAGAAGAAGAGCATCCCTCACTCATCCATGCACATTTAAATTGAATTGCTCTGCAAATGAGCTTACTTAGGAGGGCAGCCTATGGCGCAGAGGCAATTTGCAAACTAACAGTTCCCATGGGGAGCCCTTTTCCCGCTCCAGGCCAGGGAGAATGGCAACGCTTGAGACCAGACAGATGCTTTGCCACTAGCTCCCAGCCAAGAGAAGCGACACCCAGAAACAAGAGAGCCAACCCAGAGCAGGGTTGTATTGTGCTTTCTGTAGCACCGTCCCCGTCTGCAGGGCTTACAAGCACTCAGAGATGCAGCCTTTGCCCTAGGATGCTGATGCTAACTCAGAGTGAAAGATTAGGGTCAGGCGTGGGCGCAGCTGGCGTCAGAGAGGAGACGGGGGGGGGGGGGTGAGGCAAAGGGAGGGAGTGTATCTCGAGGGGGAGAGATGGGGCACCAGATAGGGAGGCCTCCTCAAGCACGGGGAGCAAGGTAATAAAGGTGGAAGGGCCCATGGGAATTAGTCACCTAAATGCCTATGAGGATCTGGGCCAAGGTCCATTTGTGGGAGGAGGAGCTAAAGGGAGCACTGCAGAAGGGGGCTGGGGAGGGAGCAGAGGGTGGGGAGCAGAGATATAAGGGTCATGCGTTTGTACAACTCCTCAAAGGGGAGGAAGAGCAGCAGAAGCAGATCACTCCGAGGGCTGGGAAGGCATCTCCATCCGCCCATGAGCCAATGTGCTGTTATTAGCTAAGTGCCTATGGTGGGGAGGAAAGGATGCCTGACTGGAGGGAGGGATGGTTTGCTGAGGTATAGATTACCTGGCCGTCTCTTCCCCTGCTGGGCCCCATCTGAGATGAGCTGTCAGATTCCTGCCCACGTTCCTGGACTGACTGACTGTCTTTTCCACCCTTCTTACAGCAGAGTGGAGCAAACTGCAGTGAGGTCCAGCTTGGGCAGGCTCCTGGCATGGAGCTCACCAGCCTTCAGGCTACATAGGTGCCCCATGCACCGCACCATGTTACTGCTGCTGCTCCTGTGCCCTGAGCTGCCCAGGGGTCATAACCTAAAGCCATCCTTGCCCCCCATTGTGCCAGACCAGCCCTTTCTGGTTGCCTGGAATGCGCCAACGGCTCGGTGCTGGACTTCCTATGAGGTGCCCCTCAGCGTGGCCTCCTTCAGCCTCCTGGTGAACGCGCAGGAAGACTTCACAGGTGGGAACGTCACCATCTTCTACTATGACCAGCTGGGTCTATACCCCTACTACCTGAACACCACCACGCCGCCCGTAGCCATCAATGGCGGCTGTCCCCAGAACGCCAGCCTGTTGGACCACTTGGACAAGATGGCCAGCGACATCGCCGCCACCATGCCCTCTGCCTCCTTCGCTGGCCTGTCCGTGATCGATTGGGAGAACTGGAGGCCCCAGTGGATCCGGAACTGGGACAAGAAGAACGTCTACCGGACCATGTCCGCCCAGCTGGTGAGGCAAAAGAACCCACGCTGGCCCGATGAGCAGGTGGAGCTGGAGGCTAAGTGGGAGTTCGAGACAGCTGCAGCCAGGTTCATGGTAGAGACCCTCAAGCTGGCGCAGTTGCTGCGCCCCGGCGGCTGGTGGGGCTACTACCTCTTCCCTGAATGCTACAACTACCACTACTGGGATGACTTTGAGAACTTCACTGGGGGCTGCCCCCAGGTGGAGGTGCAGCGCAACAACAAGCTGCTGTGGCTGTGGGAGCAGAGCAAGGCGCTCTACCCCTCCATCTACATGGAGGAGGTACTGAGAGCCTCCCCGCAGGGCAAGAAGTTTGTGCAGGCCAAGCTAAATGAAGCTCTGCGTGTGGCTCAGCTGCCCTCTGCCAACCACTCCCTGCCTGTCTTCGCGTACGCCCGGCCCTTCTACAGCTACACCCTGAAGGAGCTAACCCAGGTGAGATACCATCCCTCTTCCTTCCCACTCTCTGGGCATAGCAACCCCTGCACCTAGTCAACAGTAGGGAGCAAGTCCTGGACCTTCAGCCCTGACAGCGCTGGGAAGGAGCAGGTGACTGCTTTGTGCATCAGGCAGGCCTGGGGGGGATGGGAAGGGACCATCAGGAATTTAATTCCATGTGAAGAGTTTAGCTTCATGTGATGGGGGTTCCCCCCTAGCCGTTCCCCTGTCCTCATCATGGCTGATCCCACATTAAACGCCAGCCACTGTGAGCAGGGTTCCAGGACACTTGCACTGCACCACCATGGGGTCAGGGATCCATTTTAAATTCTGCTATCCCCACTAATGACTAACTCCCAGTCCTGGCTTGGGCACGTATCCCTACTTGACCCCAACTAGCAAACACCACTTGCTAGCAGGATTCCAGCCATCCCATGGGCCTGGCCTTAGCCTTTGCCTAACTGAGCTAACAAAGGCGGTGGTTACCCCCAATCCTGCACAGTGCTAGGGATCAGCGTGAAGCTAGCAGGATTGGGGGTAACTACCACTCTGCCCATAAGCAACCTGACAATGCAGAAGCCCCAGCTGCTGCCTAAGTAAGTTTCTTGGCTTGCACTGGGGAAATTCACCAGAAATTCCCATGGTTCGGCTGGAGCTGTTTCTACAATCCTTTTGCTTAGCTTTGCTTTTCCGCATGTTTTTTAAACTCAAATGGTGTTAAAAGTGATTCCAGTCTTGTTTACACTGCAACTTTGCCAGAAGTCTAGGTGAGCATCAATGGGAACATTTGATTAAATACAGTAGCCTCTGTGTAGACCCAACCTGTCCATCTAGGGTTCTCCATTTGCTCCCCCTCAGTCCCTGTCCATCTGCTGTCTCACACACACTGCAGACTGTCAGTCCTTCAGAGCTCAGGCCGTGGGAGAGAGAGTATAAAGATGGATGGTCAAAGTGGGGCAATTAACATAAGATCCCTTGCTCCGCCAGCCCTCACCTCAATCTTCCACCAAGCCTCTCTTGCTGTTTGATAAAATTAATCTAACAGCATTTAAAGGCCACTTTCATGCATCTCTGTGCTGCTGGCGTCTGGTTGGGACCAAGAGTGGAAAAGCCAAAAGCAGGCTTTCCAGGGCTCACGAGATTTCCAGCTGAATCTTGCAGGCCCAATGCATTGGACAAACAGCTGTCTACATGGAAGCTCTGAATGGTTCAAGGTATTGCTAATTACAACCAGCTAAAGAACGCGCTCAAGGGGACTAGCAGGGTGCTACAGAGCCATTTACCTTCAGGTTACTGGTTCAAATCTGGCGCAGATAGGGATTGACCCAAAGCTGTTCCTAGTTTTCCACCTTCACTCCAGGCCTTAGCACCTCTGGTGGCAGTGCCACAGGAACTCCACAGAGCGAATGGGCTACAGCAGCTAATCTCCCCCTCTTTCCTACTCATGGCCCCTTCAACTCATAGCTCAGGCATAGCTGCAGGATGCTATAGGGAGCCTTGCGCACCTCTGCTGCCCCCTCTGCCCCCGTCCTGTGGAAAGCGAGTTCCTGTTTCCAGCACGGTTGCTCACTCACCCTCCGTAAATTCACATAAGTACTTGTCCCTCCCCCCCCAGAGCATTCTACACCCAGTCAATGCTAAACGCCTATTACCCCACGCTCCATTTCCCAGCACTTTGCCCGGACGCTGGCTCGGCCCTGTTGTGTTTTCATGCTGCTAGAGCTAGAATAAGGCCAGCTGTGCCGTGTGAGCCATTCTACACCGTACAACAGCGCTGTTAGTAATCCCGATTCTTCATGGGCACCTGTCACTGGGTCTTAAAAACTCACTCCAGGCTGCAACCTGGTGTGTTAAATTTGAAGGAGCCCTTCTGCCTTTCCCTCCCCTGAGGGCCCAAAGTGGTTTGGACTCACAATCAGAACAATGAAAGGGAGGAGGCCTAGCTGATATCCTGCCCTAGAGGGGGCTATCACAACTCCAGGGAGGGCCCTGCCCTGACCACCTGCCGGGCAGTAACCCCCTTACACAGGGTCTCGCTGCTGTTTGGCAGCAGAACAGGGAAAGGAACTGAGTCACCTTGATGCTTGTGGGCCTGGCTTTGCTGGATTCTCTCAGCTGCCCAGCCAGCTTCTCTGTGCTTGGTGTTCTCACTGGGCTGCTGGTTTCTCTTGTTGCAGACAGACCTGGTGTACACGATCGGGCAGGCAGCAGCCATGGGGGCTCACGGGATTGTCCTCTGGGGAGGTGTGGAATATTCTCGCAACCAGGTAATAAAGGCTGCTTGTGGAGTTACCATTGGTTGTTCACACAAGTTGGGGGGATGGACAGGAGGCATGCATGCACACCTGCATCTGGGATTGGGGCCCTTTACTTGCCCCCCAAATGAACACCCCATAGCTCCTCCCTGCCTTAGCAGCAGGGGGCTGGATGCACCTCCCCTTGAGCACTGCTAGGAGTGCTTGGGGGGGACGCAGGGCAGATCCAGCTTCCAGCAGTGGCAGCAAACTGGCCAAGGACCGAGTAGGCTGTTGAAAGTGAGCTCCCTGCACCAACGATCCCTACACTTAAGGGCTGAGGTGGGGCCCAGCAGCTGCCAGCTATATGCCAGTTGTTGCTAGAAGGTGAATGAGGGTTTAAGGTAATATTTTTTGCACTAGAGACTGGCCTGAGACCTGCCAGCTCATCACGGGCAAGCAAACAGCTCTTGGAGGTTAACTGCAGCCTGCTATACCGGTTTGGAATTGGAGCAGATAGTTTGCCGTGAAGGGAACTACAGCCCCTTAAATAAAAAGGGAAGCTGGTGTTCTGCTTAAGGCACTGAATTAGGCCGCAGGAGAGCTGGCTTCAATTTCCAGGGCAGTTACAGAAACCCTGTGTAACCTTGGGCAAGTCACTTAATCTCCTTGCCTCAATTTCCCCTCTGCAACATCAGGATAGCAGCACTGCCTTTGGCTGTCTTGTCTATTATTAAATTCTTCAGAGCAGGGTCTGGCAAGTTAGCTTGGGATGATCTATTTGCCATAAACCCATGCTGATCCCCTCTTTTTAATTCTTTATTAACAGAGTACAAAACAGCCATTCGCCCAGAATTGAAGTCGGGCTGACAGGCCTACAATTATTCAGCTCATCCCATTAACCCTTCTTCAGTACGGGCACAACAGTAGCTTTCTTCCAGACCCATGGAGCTTGGCCCCTGTTCCAAGATGTATTAAAAATCAACAATAGATGCAAATGATCAAGAGCTGCTGGTTTAAAGATGTCTAACTTTAGTAGTTGCTGTTTAACATCCTCCTTAATTGCTTGTTGTTAGTTTTCCAGTAGCAAGAAGAGGCCTCAGCTGGATCGCTATGGGCTCCTGCTCCCAGTTGAGGTCTTTTAGGTACTGCTAGCAGACTAACAACCACCACCCTGAGGAGAGAGATTAAAAATAATTTACATTTTCAAATGGGATTACTCAATCCCACAATTGAGAAAGGATACACTGCTTTTAAAAAAAAAATCTAATATAACAAATAGGAAAAAAAGGGACATTGATAGCAATTAATGTAAAATTAGAAGCCAGACATTTTAAAAAATTGGTAAGGGAAGCAAAAAAAAAAAAAAGAGGAAATCTATTGCCAGGAGAGTTAAGGACAGTAAGGTTTCAGAGTAGCAGCCGTATTAGGCTGTATTCGCAAAAAGAAAAGGAGTACTTGTGGCACCTTAGAGACTAACAAATTTATTAGAGCATAAGTGTTCGTGAGCTACAGCTCACTTCATTGGATGCATTTGGTGGAAAGCTCACTTCATCGGATGCATTTGGTGGAAAATGCATTTTTCCACCAAATGCATCCGATGAAGTGAGCTGTAGCTCACGAAAGCTTATGCTCTAATAAATTTGTTAGTCTCTAAGGTGCCACAAGGACAGTAAGGAGATTTTTAAATATCAGGAACAAAAGAAATCTTAACAATGGTATTCAGTTATTACTAGGTGGAAATGGTAGAATTGTCAATAGTAATGCAGAAAAGACCCAACTATTCAAAAATCTCTGTTCTGTATTTGAGAACAAGCCAGATGTATTGATATCAGATGATTATGGAATACTTTCCATTCCAAACGAAGGTGGCTATTAAACAGCAGCTCCTAAAGCCAGGCATTCGTAAAATCAGCAGACCCAGCCCATTTCCACCCAATATTTTTAAAAGATCTCTCTGGACCCTTAATGTTTTTTTTTTAATAACTCTTGAAATACCGGGGAAGTTCCAGAAGACTGGACAGAAGCTAACATTGTTTCTGTATTTCAGGGTAAAACAGGGTGACCCAACTAATTATAGGCCTGTCTCCCCAAATTTGATCCCAACCAAAATATTGGAACGGCTGATAAGGGACTCAAAGAATTAAAGGAGGGTAATTTAACCACTGACCATCAACATGGTTTATGGAAAATGGCTCTTGTCAAACTAACTGGATATTAACTTGATACTGCATTACAAGTTTGGCTGATATATAGAGTTGATGTTCTATACTTAGACCTCTGTAAGGCATTTGACTTGGTACCACGTAGTATTTTGATTAAGAAATTAGAATGATACAAAATCATCATGGCACATGTTAAATGGATTAAAAGCTGGCTGGCTGTTAATTACATTTTGGAACTTGGGAATCATCATCAAGTGGGTTGTCTGTTGTGAGGTCCTGCAGAGATGGTTCTTGTCCCTACGCCATTTAATATTTTTATCAATGACCTGGAAGAAAACAAAATAATCACTGAAGTGTTAGGAGGTTATATTACCTTTCTATTTGGCAATGAAATAATTTCAGTGTGACAGCTACTAGAATACTGTGCCCAGTTCTAGTGTCCTGAATTCAAGACAGATGTGGATGAATTGGAGAGGGTTCAGAGAAGAGCTGTAAGAATGATTGCAGGAGTGGAAAATATGCCTTACAGTGACTGAGCTCCTGGAGTCTGTCTATTTAGCTCATCACAGAGAAGATGAAGGGGTGACTTGATCACAGTCTAAGTACCTACATGGGCAACAGAAATTTGATAATAGAGGGTTCTTCAACATAGCAGACAAAGCGATAAGATCCAATGGCTAAAAATTGATGCCAGACAAATTCAGAGTAGAAATAAGGCATTTTTTAATAGGAGGGTAATTAACCATACCAAGGGTTGTGGTGGATTCTCCAGAACTGGAAGTTTTAAAGTCAAGCCTGGATGCTTTTTCTAAAAGATCTGGTCTAGTTCAGTCACAGCTTTTGGACTTTGAAGCAAGAATTAATCCAGGGAAGTCCTATGGCCTGTGTTACATGGTGGTCAGGCAGGATGATCGCACTGGTTCTCTTCTGGCCTTAGAATCTAGAATAGCACTGCCTGTCTCTGGTGCGTAACTGTTTTAATTTTCCTTCTCCAGCCCAACTGTGTAAAGATCCAGAAATACCTGACTGGCACCTTAGGCCCTTACATCATCAATGTGACCACGGCAACCAAACTCTGCAGCCAGTTTGTCTGCAACAACCATGGCCGCTGCCTTCGCAGGAAGATGGATTCGGACAGCTACCTGCACCTGGATGCGAGCTCCTTCCAGATCCGAGTGGACACAGCTACCCACGGACCGCACGTGTCTGTGAAAGGAGCCCTCACCACCCAGCAGAGGGACAGGATGAAACAAGAGTTCACATGTCACTGCTACCAGGGCTGGAGTGGGGAACACTGCCATTCCCAGGGGCAGAGCAACCAGCTCTGGGCATGGGACTTGTGCATCCCCATGGTGGTAATGTCTGCAATATGGACGTGGGGCATGTGACCCACTTTTGCAACAACTTGTTTTCAATGTGAATTTGTGAAGCCTGTGACGTGACGTGAACCCCGGAAAAAGGAATGACAAGGAAGGAGGAAAAACAGCAGCAGGTTCTGTGCATTGGCAAGAGATCTGGAAAGTATCCAGATATTTGTGAATCCTACCAGCTCCCATGACCCCCTGTACATGACCCTTCCTTCCCCAAAGGGGGTGACGTAGTGTGAATTTTTCCCAGCATTCTTTGCAATATTTGAAGGGTGCTATCACATTCCTCACTTAGTTCAGTGACTTTCTACCAGCACAGAAGCAGCTTTAAAAATATTTATGGTGCAAATTTTCCTGAATCACAGCCAGACAAAGAACAATTTTCTATTGCTCCTTTTTAAAATATCACGCTGGTAAGGATTAGCTGTTTACAATAGAGTTACCAATGGCCACACTCTTGCCTCTTCAAGAACCATAAACATATTTAAATACATTCCTATTTATATGCAGAGTGGACTTATCCTACCCACATTGTTTTTAGGTGCCTTCCCAATGTGACCGGTGCTATTTTAACTCCTGAATGTGTGTGGTGTTGCACTCCCTCTCTTTAAGAGTGGGGGGTTGATTTTTTTAAATTAAATATTTTCCATGTGAATACCATGTTTGTGGCGTACAAGCCTGGCCCCTGACTGCTCCACCTAGCCTGGAAGTGCAAGCTGCCTCAGGAATGATCTCCAGCCTAGCTTGGAGCAATCTCCTTGGAGATCAGTAGTGAAGCTGCTAATTGAAGAGGACTCCTGTCCATTAGGAACTGCCATGAGACTAGGGAGACTTTCCAAGGGCAGTCAGCCACCCAACTCCCTTTGAATTTCAAAGGGACTTGGACATTTACCTCCCTTAGGCACCTTTAAACAGCCCAGCCTAAACTCTCTCCCCACAGGGTGCCTCTGACCGAGCAAAGGCTGAGGTGGTTTGAGTCGTAGGAATTCTTTACTTACCTAACCAGGAGGTTGCCTCTGACTCCATTTTAGGCAGTCCAGCATCAGAAGACGCTTAGGCCACATCTACACTACTAAGTTCTGTAGACTTAACTACGTCAGTCAAGGGTATGAAAAAACCACTCCCCCCCAGCCGACATAGTTAGGCCAGTAAAACCCTCAGCCTGGATACAGCTACGCCAGTAGCAGAGAGCTGCTGCTGTCATAGCTAATGTCAGTGGGAGAGGTGGTGTTCTGACACTGGCAGAAAACCTCCTTCTCTTACCATCTGTTATATCCACATGAGGGCTTCTTTAGTATAGCTATGCCAGTAAAGCATTTACAGCTTAGACAAGGCCTTAGTTGCCTCCCACCCCCAAACAATAGCACTTTTGAGACTGAGAAGGCAAGACTTCCTTTCCCATTGTAGACTGCCTTGGAGCTATATCACCCCTACGGAGAGTCAATGAAAACATTCCACATAGTTAGCCACAGCTGGCATATTTACACCTTCTATCACTCCATGGCATCAGAGTGTGCTCAACATGGGCCAGTCCAGGAGACATTAGGAAGCATGAAAGGGGTCAGGGCAGAAGACATGAGATCTCAGTCGCCCAGCTGTGAGATTAAGGCATTTGTCCTTACAGCAAAAGAAGGGAGGTATTTCCCACAGCGCTTTAAATTCTCAACAGAGACTCAACAGAGCACATAGAGTACAGCTCTCCTCCACATTATCCTGGACACGGGCAGCCAGGTTGGACCCTGAGCCAGTCTCTTGCTACTGCCGCACCTTGTCTGAACCGGGGGAATCACTAATTTGCAGCAGTTGGCATAGCTGTACCAGACCTGAGCCTTAAGATTGAAAAAGGCAAGCTGGAGATACTACACCAGTTGAGCTAATGAGTTTATTCCTGCCTGAAAAAGGGGTAGATACCAAATTGGTGCAAACCCTGCCTTGCCTTTGTCTATACTTACAGTTTGTCTGGACTCTGATTTAAAAGGGGACAGTTAGACACGTTAGGGGACACATTCTATAACTCTAGAGTAGACAAGACAGCCTAGACTTTAATGTGAGTTAATTGGTAGATAGGAACCCAAGCCTATACCCTAGGCTTCAGCTCCACCCGTTTAGAGCATGTTAAAATTGACAGGGTCTTGTCTACACTAGTTTTAGAACATGCTAGCCAGCACCTTTGAATGATGCACCTTCAAACTCTAATCAGCTTGTCCACAGCCAGCTGCTCAAACTGGGTTCTTCCTGAAGGTAAACCCAGTCAGCTCGAACCACGGTTGTATTTTAGTCACCCTGGCCACGCTCTTTAAAAGCATGGAGAAGTGAGAGTGGAGAGGCAGGTCTGAGTGACCCCTGGGAACTCTGACAGGCACAAGTCCAAGAGGGCATTTGGAAACCCACTGCAGAGGGGGCCCTGCCTCTAGCACAAGCTGGAATCTGCTCCCTCTCTGGGTACTGGTGCTCACACTTTGAGTCCCAGGCCCTCCAGGAAACTGGAGAAGGGTTAATAATAATAATGCACTGACATGTTTAGAGCAATTAGTTTGATCCTCCTGGTGTTTTGCTGCCTGAATGCCCAGCCTCCTTTTTTACCAAGAATTTCCAATACCTGTTAGAGCAGAGGGTGAGTAGTAAAACTACGGGCCCCATGTCAGTCCCCTCGTCCAACGCCTTCCCCTGCCACAGGATAGCATTCCCCGCTGCAGGTGGCTGAGCCCCGCGGAAGAGCCTGTCCACGCTAGCACACCGACTTTGCTAAGGGATTGTGTGGGAAGCAGAGGGCGCCCCAGCTGTGTTACAGCATGGCATGGGAGTGGAGCGAATGAGTGGTCACAGCCATGCTCTTGATGAGTTACACATCTTGACCCTGGAAGCTACATGAGCATGGGACAGTCAAACAGGCTCCACCCACAAACACTTATGTACAAGGTGATGGTGGGTCTACCTAGGTCTGTATATACAGAGAGAGCGAGCGAGCTTCCAGGCTTTCCTCCCAGTGTGGGTGCTATATTAGTGTCCTTTTAATCCTCACACAGTGTCAAAAACAGAGCTTCCTCTCAGAACTATGTGGACAACGGGTGAGCTGGAACAGACTCCAGCTCAGCTACCCATCACTATACGGCACAGTTAATGAGTCAAGCTAGTCTGGCAGTGCCTCAAGCAGACCTGTTATGGAAATGCCATTTATAGCCCCTTCTCCAATTACAACTGCACCAAAATAAGTGCCCTGGCCCTCCACCAGCAACCTCAAGTGTCTTAAGCATTCTGCTGTATGGGAACTACTGCAGGGTCAGAACTAGCCGAGTTCTATTTGAACCGCTATAGCCTTTGGGATGCTGCTCATTAAAGGACAATTGTCCAGACCCTGAGTTGGACCAAGGGTCCTTGCAGTCTTAGTATCACAAAGCAGAGCCTCGACCTGCTTTTTTAAAACTGTTAAAAGGATAGCTTTGTACAGCCCTCTCCTCTGGGGAAATTGTTCTGTTACAAGTCATTCAAGAGGAAGTCTCCATGAATCACCAGCGCAATAGCTGTACAGCATCTGGTCTAGAGAGATGACTGCCATGAAAGTGATTCTTCTCCAGCCCAAAGCTGGGAAAGAAAGGTGTCAATTAGAGCAAGGAGCTGGGTAGCTGATGTTAGCCTAGTCCAGGAAATAAGTGGATGGAAAGAGGAGTTATAAAAGCCAACAGATCCTTGATAGAGTATGTGGACTTGAAGCTACAGATACGTAGAGCTCTTTGGGGCAGGGAATATATCCTCATATACATTTGTCCATGGTCTATCACAATAGAGACCCAGTCTTGAGGGGGGCTTTGGTCATTTCTGTAATATAAAACATTGAACAAGAGTATCCACCTAGAAACTTTATGACGGTGAGAGAAGAGTCTTACAGAATGTGGTAGCGAAGGAAATTGAGTTTTTAAATCAACTCACAGAATTCTAAAAGCAGGGACAATTTTAAAAAAATCATCACGTTCTATGGAGCAATTTAAAAGCTTTATTGAAAAGACAAGTCCCTGGGTTTCTTAGGGTAATTTCCACCTGGGAACTAGCCACCTTCTTATAAGTTAAGTAGATTTTTAGAGAGGATGTAGAACAGACATTAATTATCTTGCTTCAACATTGCTAGCAGCTAAAAGTTATCCTGACTGGGAGAGAGAGAGTTAACGATGATTTAAGACGGGCAGAGGAGAAGGTACGACGATTTCCAAAAGTCAGTCTGGTTTGGTTTCTCCCTTCCTATCCTAAAGTTGTCTACCAAGGAATTCAGCTCTGGCAATGTTTTGAAGAAATATAACTAAATTCCATGTTTTTACAGTGACTTGGAAGAAGATGGCAAATAAACTAGCAAATCTGAGTGAAGCTGCTAGGGGGAGAAACGACCGAGGGTTTATATTACAAATTGCAGCATTACAGTGTAGACTTCGTAACATTAATTTCATCCCTGGGTTACCGTCACTGCACCTAGGGCTTTTGCAAGGTGAATTATGGGCCCGACCTGGCACCTGTCAAGTGTGGGTGCACCAGGCCCTACACGGGAAGGAGTGTGTTAGAGCGAGGCGGAGTGCAATAGCTAGAGAACTTCCACTCGAACCACAAGCAAATTGTTTTAAAAATATTTTATTCTTTAGAAAATACAGTGTTGAAGACAGTGTGTTCTGCTTCTCCTCGGCCCAAGCTCAAACCCACACTGCCGCCCAGCCTGCTCGCCTTCTCCCACACAGGCTACATCTGCCCTGTGGCTATCACTGGTTCAGTTGCGCAGCGGCAGCTCTTGTGCACATAAGGCAAAGGCCACTTCTAGCACATGACCTGCCAATTTTATCACCATGATCTAGTAGTAAAATCTCCAGAAGCTGCCAGAATCTTGCCTAGGGCTGCCCCTGCTGCAGCTATAAAGACTGATAGCACCAGTAGAGAATTTCCCCCTAAAACTCCTTAGTGTAGACAAGCTCACAGTACTACCGATGTGTGCCGTTCGGGTAGGCACTGGAGGACTCAAGGGAACCCTGAGAAATCCCCCATCCTCCTACGGAAGAGGTTCATGTCCAGTCAACCTTAACCATGCAGTTGGCAGCTGAGATAGCCCCCAGAACAAAATCAATTCCATTTGGTGTTGGTTGTACCAAGAATTTCACCATTCAGCAACATCTGGATGGCCTATGTGACACCCAGGACAGACTGGAGACCAGGTCTTCATAGATTTGGCGTCCTCAGGACAGAAACCAGCCCGATAGCATCCTAGCAGGAGGAATGAGCACCTCAGCCCATTGCTCCCACACATGCCAGCTCTGAGTTGGCCTAACCCCGAGAATGTTTAAGCTGGTGTAGAAGGGGACTCAGAAGGGCTACAGAGCTGCCCTATGGTAGGGACTGGAGTTATTCAGAGGGCAGAGAGTTCATGGAATGAGCTCTGTGGTCCCACTCTCCCCCACATGTGTCTTTCTAGGGAAGGATCAGAGAATGTGACTCCAAGGCTGCTGTGACATCTACACAGTAGCCCAGGACAGTTCCATCAGTGTGCCCTCCCTAAAAAAGCAACTTGAGGGCAGAGTAGGGATAGGTGGTCTTTCCTTCAACTCAAAAGAAATGGGGGTGAAGAAGAGAACTACTGCAGACAGCCCCATTGTGGAAGTGGCAGACGATCTTCAGGCTACATGACTCCTTTAAGTTCTTCAGTGAGCCTCCGAAGATCCCAGACACTCTCCATGCCCAAGGCCTGCCAGACATCATTCCCAAGCATCTGGTGGTCAGAGTCAACAACTCCACCCCAGGCACAAATTTAGAGGGGGGAGAAAAGTGGTTACATAGCTACCCTTACATCCCACATGATTCCAGCTACTCCAGGACCTTAAGCCTGGGGTTACTTTACGGAACAAGCAGGGCACGGAGGGGAAGTACTGACGCTGGCTACGGGTTCTCTCTTCCTTCACTGAAGTTCTGATAGGTCCTATAGTTACATTTGATCTGGACCTTCACCATTACTACATGACAATATTTTGCATCAATAGAGCACAACAATGGGATCAAAACTAACTGACGAGCCCAAACAACATAAGGTCTAGATACAGTCTGGGTGATTAGTTTACATTGTAGACTCTTTTCTAAAATGGATTAACTTTTTTCTAAAATGGGGGAGAGAGACTTAGGAGACGGAAGTCAGTGAATAGGTCAACAGCTACCATCACCCCAGATATACTTAGCGCTTACAAGATGACCAGGTCTCCATGTCCTTTCCTGGGATCAAGGGTGGCCAGACGCATGTAATCCAACACTTCCCATGAACCCTCCATGCCCAGATGAGGATGTGGAGATAAATTCCTCGCTCAGTGAAAGAGACTAGAACTCTCCTAACACAGCTGTTCCAGCACTTGCTGTCCTAGCCTCCTATAAGCTCCTGAAAAATGGACTGTGTGCACATTCCTGATGGAATGGGATAACATGAGGCACCAGCATGACAAATTAACCCCCTGCCTTGACAGAACTAACACCGATCACTCATTCACTGGATCTCACCGTGGCAGAGGGATGCCCTGGCAGGTGTTAGTGTCCCACAGCACAATATAAAATATGGGTGGAATAGGTCCCTGCATGCATAGGATACCCACCCTATATGTGGACCCTTTCACATAACTTTCCCAAAGGTACAGAGCTAAGGTACAGATAGGCAGACAGTTCAGCAACATCCAGAAATGTCAGCAATGGCTGCGCAATTAGAACAGGAGCCACAGAAGATGCAACTACATCACTTCGCGGGGAAAGCAGGAGTCCAGGTCTGTAAAGCCATTGACCTCTAGAGAGGGAGGAAGGGATACTCCCCTCCCTCCCACATGGCTGGATATTTCATGGTTTGGTCACAAGAGAATCCCGCTGACTAGTTTCCATCACTCTTGGCAGGAAATGCAAGAGTTCTACTGAAAAGCCCGTGGTGAAAACCCAGCTCAGACTGGGACCTGTTGGATAGTCTGTGCTTGGGAAGGTGACTGAGGCCCCTAAGCTAAAATCCCTGGCAATGACTGCCTATGTCTCCTGCCAGGTCAAGACTTACCCCAACCGACTGATGGGCATCAGGAAGTCAGCTGCCCCAATGCTGCCATGATCAGCTCCAGGCGGTAAGGCTAGCAGCCAAACTCCTGGGGGCTAAAGGACTGCTGAAAACCTAGCAACAAGGAGACAGATGGGCTGAGCCAGGGGGCTGGTAAAATCCCTTCCTCACCACCTCCCCGTCTTGCGCTGTACACCAAGCCACCACCATTTCCTGCCTGGAAGGGGCAAACTGACCTCAATCCAGACTCTTCCTCCTCAGGGACTGGGACAATCCCTGCTGCAGAAAAATCAACCTGGCTGATACCTTCTTCAAAAGTTTCCATGGCAGCCAAGAGAACAAAAACAAACAATGGCTTTGAGTCTAATGGAACAGACTGTGTAGAAAAGGCTGAGTCCCCTCAGATGTGATACAAACAAACAGACGAATCAGAGGCTGCCTAGGGGCCGGAATGTCGTGTGCATTAAATATGGTGACCTACAGAACAAACATCTACTAGGTGGATTTTCAAAAACTGCAACTCTCCCCCTTTCCCAGCAACAATCCTGACGCTCTAATATACGTGGGCCTGGACAGCACATGCTCCTTCCTCATCACCACCACAGCTCACCTCACCTTTCCTCATGGGCCACAGCTCTCACCTTTGTCCCTCGGAAACCCTCTCCCTAGACACCTCTTCGCCCATCCTGGTTTACGTGGATCTACAACAGTCTTTTTCAGGCACCAAGCATTCCCGGTCAGGGTGAACGGACAGCCCTGCTAATCAGAGTGCAGAATGCAACAGATAAACCTGCTGCTGTTAATGTTCCCACAGCCCAGCAAAACCGCACCGTTAATGATCAGTGTGACCGTGTACTGTAGCCCACAGCTATAAGTGGCTACCCCCACTGCCCTGGTGGATGAGTACAGTGCTGGAATGAAGGATGGAGATGCAAGTGCTGGGCATAATGAAAGGTTAAACCATCGCATGAGAATGAATGAGGTTATGGGTGGACTGGGATGCACAATGCACACCTGGTTGGCTGTGGGTTGCTACCCTATGTTCAGAAGTCCCTGTGACTTTGGACAGTGAATTCAGGACTGAATGAGTGTCAGAGGTTCAGGAATGGATCTTAGTGGCAGGATGGTAATGCAGCCGTGGGCTGGGAGTGAGCGTCACGAGATATGTTCTTGCACCAGTGTGGTACAGTGAGGCAGCCCAGAGCCAGGTACTGGAGATCATGGGTCCAGTGAATCTGCCTGGGTTCAGCTCCACTGGACCCATGATCTAGTGAGGTGGCTGGAGCTGCAAGAGGATCAAAGCCCAGACAAAGAAGAGCTGCCAGCAGGGGTTGATGGCTCAGGGCTAGCCTCCCTTGTCCTCTCAACACAGCTGTCATGAAGCAAATCTGAGACAAAGGGAATACAGCATTTGGTTTAACTGCCTGCCAGAGAATTTCACACATCACAGGTAGGATACAGCTTGAAATTTCTTTAGTAGAGCAGAATCCAGTACCACAGGTCTAGGGGAGAGGGTTGCTTCTTCTGGGCTGCTCTGTCAGAAAAACCAATGGGTGGAAATGGAGGTGACAAGAGGAGCCTTCATACCTGGATACACAAATCCAAGGCAAATCATGGACTGTGAAACACACAGAACAGCTCTCCGAAAGCCACAGCCTTTCCGCCCACAGGTGAGGAACTGCCTGGCTTTCACTCACCTAGGCAGCATGCCATTGCTCTTGGGGGTTTACTGATCACAGACCACCTGCCCCTTGAGTGCATTCATGCCAAGCCTGCCAGCCTCAGGGTGAAGTTGCCCTGCTGTTGTTGGGAATGCCAAGGCAGCGTTCCTGCCCCATGCTCCCCAGATCCCACACACCAGTAGAGCAGCTGGGCCCCTTCCTCAGGGAGGCAGCCGTCTGGCAAGTATGTACCAGGGCACAGACTAGCTGAGGAGACTGTTCCACAGAGGGGAGTTGTCAAGATTTAGGGACTTGGACACAGAGAGCAGAGGTCTGTAGCAACACATTCAAGGGGAGGGGGAAAGCCTTTGGCTTTCACCATCAGATCAATCCCAACCAGGATTTCATTCCAAGGCCGCTGCATAACATGGCTTATTGGTAAGTGAGCCCTTCAAACAGTGCAGGCAACAGGTAAACCAGGTCACAAGGCAGGTGAAGTCACAAGAGCATCAGTTTAAATCTCATTTCAGACTAGAACAACGATTCTGCTCAGGAATTACACAACAAAAGAGCGAGGGGGAAAAAAAATAAAAAAAACCACCCACAGACCCCTCCCCTGCCCCCAGATTCTTTGCCCCCTCCCACCCCCCAAATGAAGCCAGGTGTTCATGATTTTACTAAAGAAGAGGGGGAGGGAAAGCCTCTCTGGGCTCAGTGGGCAGGTTCGGAAGTGGAGACGTGGATCCCGTGGAAACAACTCTTCTGGGTGCCATTGGAAGTTCACAGGCCTGTTCCTGACCCGACTTCCTGCCCTTTGGGATCTAACAGTCCTCGCCATTCTCCCCTGGCCCTTTGATCAGTCGCTTCTGTCCCCGTTTTCCCACGGGGCCCCTGGGCTTGGCGAATGCCTGCTTGAAGGCATGCTGCTTGGGGTGGACCTCATCGTACAGGAACTCCGCAGTCAGCTCGGCTCCGTCGTCAATCTCGATCTGGCACACAAATGGCACAGGAGGGAGGGATTAACTCCACAACACTGATTTCTGATGCCCTTGAGCCATTGTGGGGAGAGAATGGGGGCCTTCTCCCCCCCCAGCTCCGAGACAAGAGCCCTTCACCTCTGCACCTTGATGACCCATGGAGCAAAACCAACTCCCTCCTTTCCACCCAGTGTCCTCTCCCCATCATCTGGCTGGGCTCAGGGAGCTGAGACTTCTTGTTCTTCAGAGCCATATGGCTTCCTGGAGCATCACTGGCACAATCATCATGCTCCAGGCAGCCCTTGGCGGGAAGCAGTTACCTTGGCACCATGCCACCAGCCAGCCTCTCCACCATACATTCAAAATGCTTGCTCTGTGGCTGCCTGCGGGACCGTGGCAACGAAAATGACAGACAACACCCCTAACACCTACACATCACTGCAGGTGAACGCTAGTTTGGATTTGCACCCGCTATGAGGGGACGGATCAAAAGGGCACCAGAGCCTCACCGTGAAAGGCCATGAAAAGCAGGAGGAAGGACAGGGGCAGCTGACAGCCTCACATAGCTGAGCTAGTGCCTGACACCCAAGAGGCAAGATTTCAGGCCAGACAGAAAACACATCTCAGACCCCAAAATAAGCCCAACCTCCATTGATTTGATGCTGGTTTTTAAATCAGACATTTGAGATGGGAAGAGACTTATGAGGTCCTCTAGTCCAGTGTTTCTCAACTGGTCCATGGACTGGCGCCAGTCTCTGACATCTCCCTGATGCAGCAAGCCAGTCTCTGGGATCAAAAAGGCTGAGAAACACTGCTCTAGTCTATCCCTGAGGAAACAGTCCTGCATTGGCCCCTTCAGTATGTTCTCCTGTACACTACCCAGGCCACCCTGAAATGACTCAAGGGATGGGGCTTTCGCTACTTCTCTTAGACGTCGGTAGGACAGTGCCCTTGGATGTTCACCTTAAATGTTCCCTTGCTCAACTCTCAGGTGGGTTCCCTTTGGAACACCCAACAATTTCACTCTCTCTTCTTTATGCCCTCCACAGACTGGCAGAAAGGTGCGTGTCTGCTCTCTGTTGTCCAGCTGGGGGGCATGACCTGCTGGCCTAGTGTGAGGGGACAAGGCAGGAAACAAACACAGATTTACCTTCTTTGTAATCTCCAGGGAGAACTCCTGCTCCACAGTGTCGAGCAGCCGGCTCTTGCAGCTGGAGTACAGCATACGCTCCTTAATGCCACACCTGTACCCAGGCATGGAATAAATGAACACTGCAAGAGAGCAAGACGGTCAACATAACCCCAGCCTCAAATGTGGAGGAACATCTGCAAACGGAGATCCAGCAGTGAGAATCCAGCCCTAGATCCTGCCCAGCTTGGCCCTGCATGCCCACAAGAGTGCCACACATGCAGTCCCGTGCCAAGCTCGCTACCACACAGACAGGACTGAGACAGCAAAACTACCATGGAGAGGAAACGGGGGGGGGGGGGGAAGAGGGGGAGGGGAAGGGGGTGAGAATACACACAACACCAAGAGAAAGACTCCTGTAGCCAAACAGCTTCCTCCTCCTAGGACTAAATATTCTGGTGCCTGCAACCAGACTGCCCCAGATACATCCTTGGCATTGGCTTCCACAGCACTTCAGCAGCAGTGTGGGTCAGGGGTCCTGGTTTAAAGGGGGCCTCTGCTGGCATGCGAGGCGCTAGTGGCAGGTGAGTGGGCAAATGCCCTTCAGCGGAAGGGCATGAACGGGAACTGGTTCAAGATCCCCAAACAGCTGAAGGTAAAGAATGGCATGGTGAGAACAAAACGAATAGCCATCTGCCTGCCAGGATGACAGCAGGCCAGCAAAGGCATCCGCCTACTGACTCAGTCACTGGAATAGCAGCGGCTCGTGCGGAGGGGAAGATCTCTCTGGCTGGAGCCAAGCCTTACACAGGAAAACTGCACTGCACACGTGGGCAGAACATAGAGTAATGCCACATCTGCCCAGGGCAGGGGGGGACTGGGGTCTGACCCAGGCGCTCTCTCCCCTAGGGGGTACCGGTCGAGAGGGCCAAGCACCGTGCAGAGCTTACCCACAGACTCCAGGTAGTCTCCCTCATGAGAGTGCTTATACAGGAAGAAATGATAGCGAGCGGAATCCTGGGGGATCCTTTTGGGGAGGTCTGCTAGCTCCGTGGCATTGGTATGGACCAGATCAATAGTCTCCCGTTCAAGATCCAGTTTCTGGTTAAAGGGGAGAAGGGGAAGGGAGAAAGAGTTCAGCATAAAACACTGAAATCAACACTCAGAGGCTCAGCAGACTCAAGGAGAGCCTGGGGGCCGGGGCAGGAATTGGGGGAACAGGAGAGCTTAGGGGGAACTGAAAAGTGCAAGGGAGACGGCCACTGCCTCCTTACCAGCTGGATGTAATTGATTTTCTTCTGCTTTAACAACAGGATGGCCTGCTGCGCATCAGCCTGCAGCGGGAAAGCCAGGCCTTGCAGAGTCTGGTGTTTACTCTCCACACTGATCTCGGTCTTCACCTGGGAACAGAGACCCCAACGTCAGACTGGACAGAGACGAAACCAGAGAGAGGAGGAGGAGAGGGGTTGGATAAAGGGAACAAAACCAAACACAAACTGCTACTCTAACCTAGCTACGATGGGTCACTCACAGCTCACTGAGCAATAGGATCTCCTGGGGAGCCCTCGCCAGGAGAGCAGTGCCTGCCAGGATGGCATGCCCACAGAGCACCAGTGCATGCAAAGCCAGCTGCAGTGCTTTCCAGGCTGATCAAAGCTGAGGGATTCCAGCAGGGGGAACACCCTTTGCTTTGCCTCATTGAGAGCATTAACCCCAGGAAGAAGGGTCATGGCCTAGCTGGCCAGTGCATGTTGTGTGAGAAATCAGCCCCAGAGAACATAGGGGGCCAGGGCTGCAGTGAGGAGTGATCCTGAGCAGCACACGGACACCCAGTCAGCAGAAGCGCTCCCGAATCCATACGACTGACCAAGAGATGGTACACTCCCATCCCGGACACACGGACATCCCCCTGCCATGGCCCCTTGAGGCTGCACTATTGCAATATGCTTCCCCTGGGGAGGACTCTGAAGGCCACCAGGGAACAACAGCTGGTGCAACACAGAGCATCCCACCTGCTTAGTGCAGCAAACTATCCGGACATGGCACTAACTCTGCCAGACCGGGTACAAGTCAGTGTTTTGCTGCTTATCTCTCAGGTCCTAAACAGACACTAGGCACTCACCCCCTGCAGCAACTATATTCAACGGGGACAAAGAAGCTTATTCCCACTGGTGCCTGGGACAGGGCACTCTCCGAAGAGGGGCCTCAGCTATGGGATTCACCACTGATGGAGATCACGTTGAGCCTGGGGCTTGCCACCATTAACACAAGCAGCAAGACAGGCCACTTTCAACACCTCTCCTCTTAAGGTTAAGGGGATGACCCCACTAAGGGCTTGAGGAACTAATCTCAGAGACTGCACCAGTAAGGAAGCTTCTGAGAAGCAAAGGGAGAAGGGATAGAAGATTTCCTCTTCCCCAACCTTAGGATTCCCAAGAACGTTAAAGCTAAGCAAGCAACTCAGACACCACCATTACAAGCACCTTAAGACATACCATGTAATAAAATAGGTGGGTTATTGACCTAGAAACCCCTCATGTCCCTCATTCTCATTTGAACTTCTTCAGAATTCAGTAGCACCAGCCTGTTGCCCAGGATCTCGAGAGAGGCAGGAGAGATTCCAAGCCTGCTGCACCCTTCAAACTGATACATTTACATGGACATACAGGGGAGAGTCCTAGCGAAAAGTCACATTTACCACAACGCCAACAAAATTCAATAGTTGTCTAACTTCACTAAAATTCTCAGTTTTCTAATAAAAATACAGCTGTCAGACAGCCAACACTAAATCAAAACACCAGGCACTAGGCTGCTTATCATAATGGAAATTTAAGACTTCCCAAGGCAGGGGGATTCTTTGGTCTCAAGCAGCCCTGCTGTTCATTCTGGAGGGCTGGTTCAGAGATTTACATGGCCATGTGAAGTGAGAGGCAAGGACTACAGAGAATCTACTCTGAATTCCACCTGGGAGAACCATCTTCCCACAGACTTTCCAGGTCAGCTTATTCATGTGGGCTGCTCTGTGTTCAGAGAAAGGTCTCGATGATGAGTTTTCCCCACAGCTAATCCCTTTCTAAGTGGATGAGTGGTGAGGAAAGTTTTCACTGCGGGAGATGCCCTCAGCTCATCATTGCTCATGGCTGGTTATAAATAACTGCGTGCATGAGAGAGATAATCAAGCACACGGGATTCTGCAGCTGGGGGAACTTCAAATGAAACAGGAATGGGAAGCGACTGTGGTATTTTCTTGCTCAAAACTGTATTTCCATTCTCTAGCATTTGGGGGGTTTTGGCCCATATTTCTCAGCCACAAAAACCCCTTGTTGCACAATGGCTTTAGCCAGTTTTGCCATGCAAGGACATCTTCAGTAGAGCTCTGAGGAGAATCCGCTTAGGGTCTCATGAGACAACAACATACTCGGTCGCCGGGTCCTCTACTGCCATCCCAGGACTTGCTCTGCAACTCTCCAGCTTTGTTCTGTGTTTGTACAGCACCTAGCACAATGGGGTCCTGGTCCTTGACTGGGGTTCCCAGGTGCTACTGCTATAAATAATCTCTCTTCCAAATTTTGGGGTTTTGTGACATAGTAAGATTTTGCTTGAGATTTTTAATTCTCAATACAGGCTTCCAATGAATAATCGACTAACATTTGTGCACCATTAGTTCTGGATAAAATAAATGGATCCCCCATCCCCCAGATTCCCACTGAGAATGCCATAGGTGATAGGGAAAATCTCTCAGAGCAAGCCCTGGAAAGTGGAGGTAAGCAGCAGGCACATGACCCTTTATGTTAAAGGCTTACAGCGGACCACTCTAACAAGGAATATCTGCATCAACAAATCCACTCTCCAGTGCACCCAAATCCACTTCAAAGGGGGGGGGGAAGCAAAGGAACCACAGATTTTTTTTCCATTGGAAATTCAACTTCCCCCACCAAGTAGCTTACTCTTCACATCTCTCTCAGCAGTGTGAGAGGCACTGCTCAGAGTACAGCTTCCGTGTGCAAGTGTTTAAAAAGAAGAGACAAAAATCCCACTCAGGAGAGGAGGTGAAGAATGAGAGAAGAAAGAATCCCTCAGACACAGCTCAAAGCACAACACAGGCAGGCAACACAGCGTACCTCCTCAGGGCTGGGGAATTCTACCAGCGCGGGGCAGCACCAACAGCCCACTACCATCTGTCACATGGGATACAGGGAGACGGAGCCACATCAGTGTCAGAGAAGAGAATGGCTCTCTGAAAAGCCTCACGCTTCAGCTCAGTGACTAGAGGCTGCTAAGCACCGAGAGTACCGAATGTGCTCTAAAAGCCATGTTGGAAAGGCTGCCTTCCATTGGGGCGTCAGGGCTGTTCCACTCTAGCTGGCCCTGGTTGTACAGTGGTTTCCATTGTAACTCCCAGATTCAGCTGCTTTCTGAAAACACCCATCTTTCAGGCTCAGGCTCTGCTTCCATGGGAAGGTATTTTACTTGAGCAAAGATGGTTCAGCCATTTTTGAGTGAGGAAAAAAATCACTCCTCACTTTCCCTTAGAAAACAATGACTTTTTTAAGTAAGTGACAGTACAGCCAAAATAGCTTCGAGCCGATGGCTGAAAAGTGTGAAGGAAATAGTCACCTCTGAGTACCAGCGCACAGCCAGACCTCACAAGGACATGGGTTTGATTTGGTGGAGTTATCCACATTTGCAAATTGCATACTGAGCAGTCAGAGCGACTTGTGTGTGTGCTAATCTTTACAGCGCTGCAAACCAGCGAGATTGTGTGTGCCACGATCTATTACTGATAACACTGTTAAGCACTTTTCAGCCATAGTACTTTATACAAGGGAGGCAAGTAGCATTATCCTTTTTATACAGATGGGGAAACTAAGGGATTCGAAAGATTAAGTGACTTGTCAACAGTCACACAAGGTTAGGGACAGAGCAGGAACTAGAACTCGGGTCTGTCAACCACACACTGAACCTACTGCCCTGAATCACTCAAAAGTGACCAGGAACCCTTCACAAATGGGAGTATCTGGTAAATGACACCCACCCCTCTTGCTTTCCACCCCAAACATGGCCCCCTTGGGAAAATGTGCACAGCAGGGCTGGAAGCATGGAGATCCCACTTCTTCTTGCCCTAAAATGATTCTCTGGCCTTCACAACCCTTACTGACACCTCAGAGAAAGAGGAACAGGTGCAAAGAAGAGCTACCAGGCTGATCAGGGGAATGGTGGGCCTATCCTACGAGAGGAGACCTTGGCTCCTTCAGGCTAGCAAAAAGACGACTGAGAGGCAATATCGCTGCTCTCTATAAGTACATTGGGGTAAATATCAGGGAGGGTGAAGAGCTATTTAAACTAAAGGACAAAGTTGGCACAAGAACAAATGGCTATTAACTGGCCATCAGCAAACTCGGGCTGGAAGTTAGAAAATTTATAACCATGAGGAGGATGAGGTTTAACAGGCCTGCAGCTAACTTCTGGTTTATGCCTTATGTCCTAAAAGCTCATGCTACAGAACTTCAGCAGGAGGGATCAGACTAACCTATTCCACCCAGTATATTCAGTTTGTTTTTTATATGTCCTTCCTCTGAAGCATCAGGGATGGCCAGGAAAGGATGGCCAGGGCTCTGAGATGACACAAAAGGATTCTGTGTCTCAGGTGCTGGGCTGGCTGGCTGTTGCCCACATGCTCAGTGTCTAACTGATGGCTACATGTGGGGTTGGGAAGGAATTTCCCTCCACATCAGATTGGCAGTGACCTTGGGCGTCTTTCCCCTTTGCAGGTCAGTTGCCAGGATTATTGGAGTATAACTAATTTCATTGTCTCCCTGCCGCAGCAGGGTCCTTGGGCACTGGTGAACCTTGGTCCCTCCTATTCTCTGCCTGTGGAATACAACAGTCTAGTCTCCCGTGGGCGGCAATATTTTTGTCTAATTTGGGTTTCCGGGTTTAGTAAACAGGTGGCTGGGTGGTGTTTAATGGCCTGTGAGATGCAGGTGGTCAGACTAGATGCTTTGGCGATCTTTTGGGGCTTAAACTCTGACTTCCCAAGAGTAGGAGGTAGCAAATAAGACCATGCAGAGACTTGCCCAGGGGTGGCTTAGCAGCTCATTCCCTACAGAAAATAATCCAAAAGGAATTGGGAGCATGGGACTGAGTAAAGCAGGCACAAGAGAAGACTCCAGAGCAAGACAGAGGCGTGGGGAGAATGTGCAAAATATCCAGAGGCCAGCCTACCATCTCAGTGCTAGAGTCCTGCAAGCAGGAGTCCTGGGAGCATGGGGAGAGGAGAAATCAGTTCAGCAACTCAGCAAAACAGAGGGGTAGCTCCCCATACATTTCTCAAACAAACGAAGGGGGTGGAGAACACTTCCCTTTCAGGAAGGGGGTGGGGTCTGGACAAAGTATGGCACACAGAGAGTGTTTTAAAGGAGAGGAGGGGAATGGACACACCAGAGTAGAGAAGCCTACCATGTCACTGCTGGAGGCCAGGGAGCGCAGATCCTGGGAGCACAACAACAACAACAAAAACAAAACAAAACAAAACAAAACAAAAAAGCACAAAACATCAGTGCCAAGCAACCCACCTCCAGAAGGGAGAATCCATTCAGACCTGCTAATGGGATTCTGCATTGGTGGGGTGGGGGCTGACAGAGCTAATGCAGAGAGAGGTGGAAGATGAAGACTAGAAGACGACTCTGGACCTCTTTGTTGTGGCCGGCTCGGCTCCTCAGTTACCACTGATCCCTCACACATTTTGGATGATTCTCTCTAGAGCAATAAGAAAAGGAGTACTCGTGGCAATTTAGAGACTAACAAATTTATTAGAGCATAAGATTTCATGAACTACAGCTCACTTCATCGGATGCATTTGGTGGAAAAAACAGAGGGGAGATTGATATACACACACAGAGAACATGAAACAATGGGTTTATCATACACACTGTAAGGAGAGGTTTCAGAGTAGCAGCCTTGTTAGTCTGTATTCGCAAAAAGAAAAGCAGTACTTGTGGCACCTTAGAGACTAACAAATTTATTAGAGCATAAGCTTTCGTGAGCATCCGATGAAGTGAGCTGTAGCTCACGAAAGCTTATGCTTAATAAATTTGTTAGTCTCTAAGGTGCCACAAGTACTGCTTTTCTTTTTACTGTAAGGAGAGTGATCACTTAAGATGAGCCATCACCAGCAGCAGGGGGGGAAGGAGGAAAACCTTTCATGGTGACAAGCAAGGTAGGCTATTTCCAGCAGTTAACAAGAATATCTGAGGAACAGTGGGGGGTGGGGTGAGGGGGAGAAATACCATGGGGAAATAGTTTTACTTTGTGTAATGACTCATCCATTCCCAGTCTCTATTCAAGCCTAAGTTAATTGTATCCAGTTTGCAAATTAATTCCAATTCAGCAGTCTCTCGTTGGAGTCTGTTTTTGAAGCTTTTTTTGTTGAAGGATAGCCACTCTTAGGTCTGTAATCGAGTGACCAGAGAGATTGAAGTGTTCTCCAACTGGTTTTTGAATGTTATAATTCTTGATGTCTTTTTTGTGTCCATTCATTCTTTTACGTAGAGACTGTCCAGTTTGGCCAATGTACATGGCAGAGGGGCATTGCTGGCACATGATGGCATATATCACATTGGTAGATGCGCAGGTGAACGAGCCTCTGATAGTGTGGCTGATGTGATTAGGCCCTATGATGGTGTCCCCTGAATAGATATGTGGACAGAGTTGGCAACGGGCTTTGTTGCAAGGATAGGTTCCTGGGTTAGTGGTTCTGTTGTGTGGTGTGTGGTTGCTGGTGAGTATTTGCTTCAGGTTGGGGGGCTGTCTGTAAGCAAGGACTGGCCTGTCTCCCAAGATCTGTGAGAGTGATGGGTCGTCTTCCCATTGTTTCATGTTCTCTGTGTGTGTGTATATCAATCTCCCCTCTGATTTTTCCACCAAATGCATCCGATGAAGTGAGCTGTAGCTCACGAAAGCTTATGCTCTAATAAATTTGTTAGTCTCTAAGGTGCCACACGTACTCCTTTTCTTTTTGCGAATACAGACTAACACGGCTGCTACTCTGAAACCTGTCATTATGCAAGTCTCTAGAGCAATGGATCCCAAATTGCAGACCATGGCCCAGCTGTAGTCCAGAGCACCTCCCAGTGCTCAGAGGAATTAATGAAAGCCAAGAAGTAGGAGACTGGGGAGTCAGAAGGGGAGATGGATCCATACAAGGATCTCTCTTCTGAAAAAATGTTTCAGAAGCAGTGGTCTAGAGGCCTTGAAGAATCAAAGACCAAACATACCTCAGCACCACAGAGGGCAGATGGCCTTCAGGCCAGAGCTGAGATTTGTTTAGTGGAGCAATGTTAGGTGCTCCATAAATAAATATTGTTGGGGGTCTGAGTACCATCTCCTGCCCAGATCGATGCTCACATAAAAGAGTGGCATCTCCACAGGCAGGACTAGCATGAATAGAGAGTGAAGGCTTCAGCATAAGCTGTAAAAATCAGTATTAAAATTGTAATGCCCTTCGATTAATTGGTCCAGCGCTCTCTCAAGAGCTACCCAGAGTATCACCATCTGAGATCTAGATCTAGCTACATTAGAATGGGATGAATATCTTAATCCAGGACATCAACACCCTACAAATGTTGCCACCAGCTAGCTCTTTCACTACTAACTTCAAACAAAGGCTTGAGATATATGCAATGTGTTGTAACAAACTGTCTAGTGTGTGCATATCACTGCCCCCTACTGAACGGCATGGGCACTGACTGATTGTGTTTCATAGGCTCGACCATGCTAAAAGAGATGCACTGTTCCTGTGACGTTTCAAGTGGCCATTGCGTACGGCAAATTGACAGCTTCAGTGGCCATGGATGTTACAATATTACAAAACCTAGGAAACTTTCAGGTTCCAGCCATTAACTCAAAAGTGTTGACATGAAATTTTCCATCATTGGTCTCTGCATGAAGGTGAGAGAACTGCAACAAAATTTTATCAAGAGATTTTGAGTGGAGGGAAAAGAAATACACTTCTCCATTTACATACATACATACCCCACACTTTTAGACAGGGCTACAGGACAAATGTCTGAAGTTTGAGTTCTATGACCATGCCACATTTCATGGAGCTAGTGCTTAACTTAGTTAAAAATGGTTTGAATTTAACCACTATATTAGTGTTTGAAAATTAACAGCATGTTAGGTAAGGTGCTTAATTCTAGATGGGCACACTTCCAACAGATGCAGTGAAGTTAGGGAAGTGGGCACGTTGATTCAAAGAGCATACATGCTTGTCTGGCAAAACTAGAGGAGCTGTAAGCTGCAGAAAGCAAATCGGAGTGGAAAAAGGAATTCACTAGCACAATACCTCCAGATTCTAATTTTCCCTTAAAACGCCTAGGAAATTAAATGAAGGTGAAGGGGATCAACGTTAATGCAACAGTAAGGCTGAAAGATTGAGTGCTCAATCGTCAGAAAATCCCAAAAGGTTTAAGGTTGCTCTGGCAACATTAAATATGCCACATACCATAATTGCAGTATTCTCTCCTCCTTTCCCTTAATAGATTAAGGCTTACATTTAACATCTATAGACACCATTAAACATACAGGATGTGCAGTAAGGCAGAGTTAACTTTATATTTAGGAATTCCTGACTTGGAGTCTTTGCATCAATGCCACAAAGTTTGCAAGATCAATTGTTTTTGCATTTAATCATCAGTTTATTAGATCCATTCCCAACTAAGGCAGCCCTGGCTGGTTCTGAACCCATACACAAAACTGGTATTCCAGAGAGACTCTGGCTGTGGCTTCATTTAAAAAAAAACCAAGATGTGGGGTTTTAAACCACAGGATAACAAATGTGTGTTAGCTATCGCACTGTAAAACTGTAGTGGAAACACAGTTTCCACTGTAGTTTTTACCATGAGAAAGCCAGATGAGACTAACCCTACACCCCTGACCTGTAGTTCATCTAACCTACCTACCTCACAGTAAAAACTACAATACACCTTTTTTTGGCAGTGAAAACCAGGCCTCCATGTACCTATTCTCTATCACAATGCACAGTAACCGATAGTTGTGCTCTAATAAATCAAACAGCCCATCCTCACTGCTTCACCTTCTACATTCAGCCCCCACTCAACTGGTTTGCCTTGTTCCCACCGCTCTTAAGCTATTTTTATTGCTTATGGAATACCACAGATGCCTCAGATTCCAGGTCTATTATAACAGCAGAGTGCAGGATTCCCATCCTGAACAGATGGGACGTATGCTGACTCTTGCTACAGACCTATCAGCAGATCCATTAGCAAACAGTTGTAATCTTTGCTTCCTGCATGTCTGAGATATAGTTTGACCCAATCTGATGGCCATGGCTGGCCTGCAAGTTGCATGGTAGTTCAAACTCTCTAAAACTGAAATCGTATTTTCTGACTGTGTAAGCAGTGTTCAAATCCCCAAATGTTTTCACTTTTTTTAGTCTCCCCATTGCATTTAAAGAGCAACCCATTAACAGCAGCTTCTTATGGACAAAAGGAAATTAGCTGTTTCCATGCATTTCACATGAGCAGCAGCAGCAGTCATGTAAGATGCATGAAAACATTATCGAGGTCTTACACCATACAAGAAGTTTCCCATGCTTTCTGAAAACCAAACATACACAGAACTCATCCTGTCAACATGAAACCCATGGATATTTCGCTTCCTATGAATTCTAGAAAGCACAATATCTATGTTTCTCATATCTTTTTGCCTACATCTTCTTCTGGGCTGTGTGCTTTATGCTTTCTCAGCCTGAAGCCTTCTGTCTTACCTTCTGCCGATTCAGCCTGATGGGTTTTTTTATCCCCGCACCCTGCTGAGTGGTTTGATGTGTTCCAGACATTTTTTACATGGATAATCTTGTATAGACAAGTTTTGTAGAAATGTGTTTTAAAATAGCATGTATATTGAGTGCTGATTTGAAAGTTAACACGTCTGGCCCTAGCAGCAAGAGAATCAAACTAGTTTATCCTACTGGAAAGCCTACTCTGGCTTGGGCAGCAAACTATACTATCGCTTGTCTTTCTGATGAGAGAACTGTCATTGAACTACCTGAGAAGCCCACATCTCTCCTCTGTGCTGTCACCACAGACCTCTATCAAAGCACTAACACATTCAACTGAGGCTCAGCCTCTGGCTTGTTCACCTGTTCCATGTCCCAGGACGTTATTTCTGTGGCTGACATCAGCTAGACCCTTCCCCCTCCCCTTTGACTAGCAGCCGGGTTGCTTTGCTCACTCCCTTCACCTGCCACTGCCTTTGAAGAGATTCTGTTCTCTTTGCTCAGCAGCTTGGGCCCCCCTTCTTTGACAAGCAGCTAAGTGCTGGGTCCGAAGTCATTGTCACTGGACTGGGTCACTTACTTATCCAGCAGTTCTCCTTTCCCCAGGTTTCTGGGCAACAGGACTTTCCCAGCCTGAACCAATGAACTAGAGCAATGCATGACACTGCTGATGCTGGTTTGAAATTATTTCAGTGACATACGAGGATTTATGAACAACAGGTCAGGTCCCAGACGACTGGAGAAGAGCAAACATACCTATCTTTAAAAAGGGGAACAAAGAGGACTTGGGGAATTATAGACCATAGGCTTAATTTTGGTACCTGAAAGATACTGGAACAAGTTATTAATCCATTTGCAATCACCTACAGGATAACAGGGTGATAAGGAATAGCCAGCATGGATTTGTCAAGAACAAATCATGCCAAATCAACCTAGTTTACTTCTTTGACAGGGGAGCTTGTGGGTGGGAGGCAAAGCAGTAGACATGATGTATCATGCTTTTAGTAAGGCCTCTGACACAATCCCACATGACATTCTCAGATGAAGTTACTATTAGGTGGGTGCACAACTAATTGAAAGGCCAGAGTAGTTATCAACAGTTCACTGTCAAACTGGGAGGACATATCTAGTGGGGTGAGACAGGGTTCAGTCTTGAGTTCAGAACTATTTGATATTTCATTAATGACTTGGATAATGGAGTGGAGCGTATGCTCAGAACATTTGCAGACCAAGCTGGGAGGAGTTGCTAGCACCTTGGAAGACAGGACTAGAATTCAAAATTGGTCTGAAATCAACACGTTGTAATTCATTAAAGACAAGTGTAAAGCACTTCCCCTAGGAAGGAAAAATCAAACATACAACTACAAAAAGGGAATAACTGGCTAGGCAGTAGTACTGCTGCAAAGGATCTGGGGGGTCCTAGAGGAACATAAATTGAATATGAATCAGCAATGTGATGTAGTTGTGAAAAGGCTAATATTCTGGGGTGTATTAACAGGAGTATTGTATGCAAGACATGGGAAGTAATTATCCTGCTCTACTCAGCACTGGTGAGGCGTCAGCTACAGTACTGTGTCCAGTTCTGGGTGCCACACTTTAAGAAAGAGGCAGACAACTTGGAGAGAGTCCAGAAAGCAACAAAAAGGATTAAAGGTTTAGAAAACCTGCCTATGAGGAAAGATGGGGGGGGGGAGGAGGAAATGGGCACGTTTAGTCATGAGAAAACAAGACTTGAGGGGACTTGATAACAGTCTTCAAATATGGTTTAAATATCCTCTGATAAAGAGGATGGTGAACAATTGTTCTCCATATCTAGTGATGGTAGCACAAGTAGTAACTGGCTTACTTCTTTGCTTCTGGGGAAGCAAAAGTGGATGGGAACCTGGGAGGCAGTGACCATGAGATGGTCAAGTTCAGGATCCTGACACAGGGAAGAAAGGAGAGCAGCAGAATATGGACCCTGGACTTCACAAAAGCAGACTTTGACTCCCTCAGGGAGCTGATAGACAGGATCCCCTGGGAGAACATGAGGGGGATAGGAGTCCAGGAGAGCTGGCTGTATTTTAAAGAATCCTTATTGAG
Organism: Dermochelys coriacea; assembly: GCF_009764565.3. NCBI lineage: Eukaryota > Metazoa > Chordata > Testudines > Dermochelyidae > Dermochelys > Dermochelys coriacea. Next base: position 44,945,403 of record NC_050074.1, read on the forward strand.
GTTACAGAGACAAACCTCCCGATGTGTAGAAAGAATAGTAAATACGGCAGGCGACCAGCTTGGCTTAACAGTGAAATCCTTGCTGATCTTAAACACAAAAAAGAAGCTTACAAAAAGTGGAAGATTGGACAAATGATCAGAGAAGAGTATAAAAACATTGCTCGGGCATGCAGGAGTGAAATCAGGAAGGCTAAATCACACCTGGAGTTGCAGCTAGCAAGAGATGTTAAGAACAACAAGAAGGGTTTCTTCAGGTATGTTAGCAACAAGAAGAAAGTCAAGGAAAGTGCGGGCCACTTACTGAATGAGGGAGGCAACCTATTGACAGAGGATGTGGAAATAGCTAATGTACTCCATGCTTTTTTTGCTTCTGTCTTCACAAAGAAGGTCATCTCCCAGACTACTGCACTGAGCAGCACAGCATGGGGAGGAGGTGACAGCCCTCTGTGGAGAAAGAAGTGGTTCTGGACTTTTAGAAAAACTGGACGAGCACAAGCCCATGGGGCCGGATGTGCTGTAGCAGAGAGTGCTAAATCAGATGGCAGATGTGATTGCAGAGCCATTGGCCATTATCTTTGAAAACTCATGGCGATCAGGGGAAGTCCCAGACGACTGGAAAAAGGCTAATGTAGTGCCCATCTTTAAAAAAGGGAAGGAGGAGGATCCTGGGAACTACAGGCCAGTCGGCCTCATCTCTGTCCCTGGAAAAATCATGGAGCAGGTCCTCAAGGAATCAATTCTGAAGCACTTAGAAGAGAGGAAAGTGATCAGGAACAGTCAGCATGGATTCACCAAGGGCAAGTCATGCCTCACTAATCTAATTACCTTCTATGACGAGATAACTGGCTCTGTGGATGAGGGGAAAGCAGTTCCTTGACTTTAGCAAAGCTTTTGACACTGTCTCCCACAGTATTCTTGCCAGCAAGTTCAAGAAGTATGGGCTGGATGAATGGACTATAAAGGTGGATAGAAAGTTGGCTAGATTGTCGGGCTCAACGGGTAGCGATCAATGGCTCCATGTCTAGTTGGCAGCCGGTATCAAGTGGAGTGCCCCAAGGGTCGGTCCTCGGGCCGGTTTTGTTCAATATCTTCATAAATGATCTGGAGGATGGTGTGGATTGCACCCTCAGGAAGTTTGCAGAGGACACTAAACTGGGAGGAGAGGTAGATATGCTGGAGGGTAGGGATAGGATACAGAGGGACCTAGACAAATTAGAGGATTGGGCCAAAAGAAATCTGATGAGGTTCAACAAGGACAAGGGCAGAGTCCTGCACTTAGGACGGAAGAATCCCATGCACCGCTACAGACTAGGGATCGAATGGCTAGGCAGCAGTTCTGCAGAAAAGGACCTAGGGGTTACAGTGGACAAGAAGCTGGATATGAGTCAACAATGTGCCATTTTTGCCAAGGCGGCCAATGGCATTTTGGGATGTATAAGTAGGGGCATTGCCAGCAGATCGAGGGATGTGATCATTCCCCTCTATTTGACATTGGTGAGGCCTCACCTGGAGTAGTGTGTCCAGTTTTGGGCTCCACACTACAAGAAGGATGTGGAAAAATTGGAAAGAGTCCAGCGGAGGGCAACAAAAATGATTAGGGGACTGGAACTCATGACTTATGAGGAGAGGTTGAGGGAACTGGGATTGTTTAGTCTGCAGAAGAGAAGAATGAGGGGGGATTTGATAGCTGCTTTCAACTACCTGAAAGGGGGTTCCAAAGAGGATGGATCTAGACTGTTCTCGGTGGTAGCAGATGACAGAACGAGGAGTAATGGTCTCAAATTGCAAATTGGGGAGGTTTAGGTTGGATATTAGGAAAAACTTTTTCACTAGGAGGGTGGTGAAACACTGGAATGCGTTACCTAGGGAGGTGGTGGAATCTCCTTCCTTAGAAGTTTTTAAAGGTCAGGCTTGACAAAGCCCTGGCTGGGATGATTTAGTTGGGGATTGGTCTGCTTTGAGCAGGGGGTTGGATTACATGACCTCCTGAGGTCCCTTCCAACCCTGATATTCTATGATTCTATGGCTTAATCTGTAGCAACGGAGATTCAGGTAAAGTATTAGGAAAGCTTTTCAACAATAAAGGATTGTTAAGCACAGGAAAAAGCTTCAAAGGAAGGTTGTGGAATCCCCATCTTTGGAGGTGTTTAAGAACAGGTTGGACAAACACCTGTCAGGGATGGACTAGGTTTTCTTGGCCCTTCCTTAGTAAAGAGGCTGGACGAGAGGTCAATTCCAGCTGTACATTTCTGATTCTATGAAACTTAAAGACAAACCCCACTCCCTCTGGCACCAACACCACGCTTCTATTTATGGTAGTTCATCTAATTTTGAATGATCCCCAAAAATGAGACTTTTTCCCCAAACAGATTAATGTAAGCTTCACTTCGACCCCCCCAGAAATACATCCACCTCTGGGGTGGAGGCAACAGCAACACCACACAACAGATTTGGACCAGATATTATTCAGCCACACATGCATTGAAACATAGAAAGTGAACAGAACAGATATGCATTTGAAATTGTATCTATAGGAAGAAGGAAAAGACACGCATGGAAAACAGTGCGGGTCACAACACATCACAAATCCTCTGCCCCCCCCCTTTTTTTAAAAATGGTAACAGTGCCCCTTGTCACCCACAGAATTCTAGAGAGTTTAATAATTAATTTTTGTGGAATTTGTAGTCAACTTTTTCCTAGTGGACCGTACAATCAAGTCCCAGCTACTTATTATAGCTGCTTGTTAGAACTAATTTAAAGGAATAATTCACTGTCAGGCTTGCAAGCTAGTACAGAATGAGTAAAACCAGATACATGTAAATGCAATGTCAATAAGTGCACAGTTACCTGGCTCTACGATCAGAGTTCCCTCAAAGGACATTGTTTTTTAAATTTATATTGGGAAAAAAAGTCAGGAAATTGAAGTTCTGGTTCCCAAAGCAAGTGTAACTAAGTCACATTGTATGTGGATACACATGCACACATACCTTTCCCCCTAGCATCTCAAAATGCTTTACAAATATTATATAATTCAGACAGACCCCCATATGGGACAGAGTATTATGCCCTTTTTAGTAATGGGAAAACAGACTCAGAAGTCAAGTCAAGTGTTCAAGCTCACAGAGAAGTGAGTGAGAGCTGGAAACCAGGAGGTAGCTCCTGTGCTAACCACTAGACTACCCTTCCTCTCTAAAAAAAGAGAACAGTATCTAGATCAATGAGCCAAGATACAGGTACTTTGGGAGCCATCATTTAATTTCCTGTGGTTTGTGTCTTTAAAAACCCCAACCAAAACACTCAGTGACTATTTGCATTCATGCAGAGTTTTTTTTGCTGCTGTTCTAATATTTCAGTGATTTGACTTCAGAATTCTACACAAGGGACAGTGTATCTTTAGAATGCGACACACCATGCACCTAGCAGGACACTTATTGAGAACATGCCCCCTAATTCAATGGGGGGAAGCAAACACCAAAGACAGCAATCAAAAGATGAGCATCAACAGGAGGCACTTACCTGGACAACTTTATCCTGCAAGACATAGCCAAAAATCACTTAATCCAACAACACTGAGCAAGCCAGTCAGACAAGCATGACAACAGAGGCCAGAAGGAGAGGGCACTACATGCAAAGCTGCAGAGTCGCTCCTAGCTTGACGGTCTGCCAGAACACACTAGCAGCCGCTCTCGTTTGCCGCCGCATTTAGCTACAAAGCTAACGTTGATCAAATTCACTCACTAAAACTATATTTGCCTTTAATCAGCTTCTCTATGTATTTAAGCGAGAGATTTCTGCTTCCCTGATGGAGCCCCTTGTCCCTGCCTCTGTCTGTCTATTACACATCATCTGCAGGGTGTCTTGATGCTATTTACTGTACATAAAGTAACATGTTTGGGACACATTTTGCATCAGCCCACACCATCCAGTACAACTGTTACCTAACCCCCAAGAACAGAAACCAGACCTAGAGAGACCAATAATTAATAATTAAGGGGCTCCCAGAATCCTCAGACAAGGAAAACGGCAAGCAAGCACCATGCTCTAACAGCTACAAAACCTGGGCTATGCTGAACTCCCAATGGGAAGGAGTACAAGTGTCACGGCCCCCCCCCCAGAGAACGCCACGCCACTGTTTCCTAGTAAGTTCCAGGTTGCGGATCAAAAGCTACTGTGAAAGGGGCATGTCAGAGACTATTTAGGGTTTTATAGATGGAAATCAACATTCTGAACTGCATCCAGAACCAACACCCTGTTCAATCCCTCCACATTTCAGCACCAGGTTACAGGGAGCAGTGGCCTGGCTCAGGAGACAGGAGTCTCTTTGGAGCATGTCAGCATCATCGAAAGGGCAAAGGAAGGCTGTAGCAGAGCTGGGTGCCTGGTCAGGTGTAGGGGGAAGAGATCAGAAACATTGATAGGTACATTTTAGCACCAAGCGTACTACTGTAATAGATCCTATTCGACAGATGGGCTAGAATCTCAAATGCTTCAGCTGAACAGCTTGGAGAGGGTAAAGCAAGGTCTCTTCTGGAGACTGCACCGCACAGACTGATGTGCTGAGTTAAAGAGCATGATGCCGGGGGGGGGGGGGGGGGACACAAGAGGTCAGACACCCTCTCAAAATAAGGATTATAATACAAAAAATGTGCGTGTGTGTGTTGCTGAAACATAACTATAGCTCTGGCTCCAATCCTATTGGAGTGCTAGAGGGGAAAGGAGAAAACTACTCCAGGAGAAGAGGTGACAAGTGTGTGCATCTGGGGAAGGGAGTAGAAATTGGGGAGGTCATCAGGATTTGTACAAGTGTTGGAATTTTACCTGGGCTGAGCTCCCCAGTCTCAGCAGCACCCCAGATCTCAAGATCCCTTCAACATGCCCTGCAAAGCTCAGGCAGCTGAATTTGGACCCTGCTTGGTCCACCAATGACCTTGAGGGAAGAGGCACAATCTAACATCTGAGTATGCAGAGGACACAAATTTAAGGCAGCTGCAAATGTGGAGGAACACAGCGAACAAATACAGACCGATCTGGAGAGATTAGGTTTATGGGCTGTGGGAAGCAGGGAAGGGAACAATGGGGCCAGAAGCTGATTAGCGACTGAGAATCTGTAACACTGATGTCAATGCTCTAACAGAGACTGGTTTGAAATAAAAATCTGAAGGGAAGACAGACAGGTGAAGTGAAAAGCAGAAAAGTCAGGCAGCTTCTTCCCACAGTGCATTGGTACAGACTGAAGAGGTAAATATCGGAGTATGATAAGACAGACTGGCTGAGAGATCACTGGCAGGAGAAATCTCCACCTTGCGTTAATCAGATAAATATTGAAATCGGATCAGGTTGTATTCTGCACCTCTTATACAGGGTAGGCTTGTCTGTATTTCTGAAGTAGTTCTTATGCTCTCTACTTATCCAGCTGAGCCTCTCAGATCACCCCTTCAATAATGCCATCGCCGATAACTGAGAGGAAGACAAGCAGGCTAAGTCTCGGTGCCATTTTTATGCTGCCTCCTATACATGGAATGTTCCCCTCACCCCGCAAGCCTCTATCCACTGAATGAAATTCCTCCTGAAATCTCACTCTTCCCAGGACGTCCTCTGTAAGTGAATCAACAACTTTCACTGTCTCCTCCCTACATTATCTGCATGCATGTGCCCACACACAGAACCACCACAAAGTACAGAGGCCAGGAAAGTATCCACTTGATCATACTGCTGTCACCTTCCTCAGCCCAGTCCCTCCCTTTGTTTCACATCCTTGCCCATTGCGTCACACCTAAAAGTTTTGAATCCAATCCCTTTGTGACAGGACTGTCTTTTCAGGAAGTACCTAGTATATTTCTGGGCGCTAAAAGAGAATGGTGTTAAACACATTTCAGAAAAAACATGGCTAAAAATCATTTCTTCCTGCCCTCCTCCTGAAGTACAAGTTCTGGGTTCTGCTCTGATAATACTGCTAATGCCTACAGCAGTATTCAGAACGCAGCTCCCTGCTCTGCTTTGGATGTTAAACCATCATTTGCCCACCAACTACAGGAGGGGAAATTAAACAGAGCTGTGAGCAAACATCTTAGCAGAAAAAAGGCTTCAGTGAGTTTATTTCGGGAGTTAGTTTTAAAGAACACTTATATCAAATGTTGCTTTCAGAGATTTAGCCAAACATAAAATGGCAGTTGTAGCTTTAAAAAAATCATTTAAAGTGAAACTCGCTCAATTACAAGGCAGCTTTGTCATGTTTTGATTGGACCCTTTTACTTTGGCTGCTGGTATTTTTCGTTTGAGTCTTTCGCATCTTTGTCTCCCTGCACTGGCAGGGGTGGCTCCCACTCCAAGGCCCACACAGAATCAGCGAGTGTCACACCCAGTCCACCTCTCTGCCAACACAGCTCTAATTCCCACAGTACGTTTACTAGCATTTTGTCGAGTGTAATTGTGTACATTCCAAGTGAGGAGTCAGCCAGCCTTTCCCTGGAGAGGCTATTTCACAGCTTAACGCATCTCGCTGTCTGGAAGCAACAACTCCCAGCATTAATTGTTTTGCACCCATTGCTGATACAAATCCTTTCCCAATCTCTTAAGCCCAGCCTCTCACCTCATTAATGCGGATTTGCTGGAGCTCCTGTTCAGCTGCAGTCAGCGGGGCTGGGGCAGAGCAAGAGGACACGTGCTTCTGGTAGCCACTGAGTGAGAGGTCTTCCTGCAGCCACCAGACAGGAGAGAGAGTAAATGTCATTAGCATAATTATTACAGAATGAAGATCGCTCCCTCCCCGGACCACAATGCCCACCAATGCATGAGAGATGGAAGAGAACGCTCTCCTGGAAGTTCTACACTACCGCTGCTTTAGACTCTGACCACACAATCCAGTACAGTGTGATCTCACATCATTCCCAAGGTTTCTCAAGGAAGCACAGCATAGCCTGTAAACAGACAATATAGGGGCTCCATATTTTTGGCCACTATAACAGGAGGCTACTTGATACAATAACAAAAATCACAGATTATGATTAGCTCTATATAGCAGGTAACACACTGTATAGAGTAGGTAGCACATCCATTGTGGCACTATGATCTATATGAAGATGTAGGTTTGATCCTCACCTCAGGAGAACTTCCAGTCTACACCAATTGTAAGGGTTTGTCTACACTAGGAAATCTTACTAAAACAGTTATTCTGGAATAATTAATAATATGATCATTAATAATTATTCCTGAATAGCTACTTCACTGAAGTTTACAAGCACAGACAAGCCCTAAGTCTTCTTTTAGAAGTTAAACAAAATCTTAACTAACTTTCTCCACATTTCAAATAATCCTCCATCTGGAAGTGATTTTCCTTCCAGTTGCCTGATTGCAACACAGTTTACAACCTGGGCAAATCTGTGGCAGCTGGGGATATTAGTTTATTTCCATCTGTAATAGGTACTTATTCCAAGATCTAGGCACATAAAACAGCTGACCCATAGAATTCAGGCTGGCCGATGCCAGCAATTTCAGAAACTCCCTGCTCACAAAAAAGTGAGCCCCATCCCCCATCATGTCCCTTTGGGGGGAAAAAAAACCCTTGAAAAATAAGCCTATGTTGGAGCATGCTCTGAAAGTCAGAAAAACTTGGGCTGTGTTGCACCAAGACGGGTGGCGGCTATTAGCGCAGGTGGCTGCAGTTAGAGAACAAGTTTTACTGTATAGCAACCTGACTTCATTTATTGAGACAAGCTGCCACCTTGTGGCAGTTTTTATTTAAAACAACTTTATAAAATACCATGTGCATTCCTTCCCCCCACACCCCCGCCGGCAACCTCTTCTATAAATGTAACAATAGGTTTTCTTTGGTGTTCCACTAGATTAGCAGAAAAGAAACCTTCTGTCATAAAAATAAAGGGAAGGGTAAACACCTTTAAAATCCCTCCTGGCCAAAGGAAAAACCCTTTCACCTGTAAAGGGTTAAGAAGCTAGGATACCTCGCTGGCACCTGACCAAAATGACCAATGAGGAGACAAGATACTTTCAAAAGCTGGAGGGAGGGAGAAACAAAAGGGTCTGTTTGTCTGTGTGATGTTTTTGCCAGGGACAGAACAGGAATGGAGTTTTAGAGTTTAATAAGTAATCTAGATAGATAGATAATGATTTCTTAAATGGCTGAGAAAATAAGCTGTCCTGAATAGAATGGATATTCTTGTCTTTGTGTCTTTTTGTAACTTAAGGTTTTGCCTAGAGGGATTTTCTATGTTTTGAATCTAATTACCCTGTAAGGTATTTACCATCCTGATTTTACAGAGGTGATTCTTTTTACTGTTTCTTCTATTAAAATTCTTCTGGTAAGAAACTGAATGCTTTTTTCATTGTTCTTAAGATCCAAGGGTTTGGGTCTGTGGTGACCTATGCAAATTGGTGAGGATTTTTATCAAGCCTTCCCCAGGCAGGGGGGTGCAAGGTTTTGGTGAGGATTTGGGGGGGGAGGGGGGGAAGACGTTTCCAAACAACTCTTTCCCAGTAACCAGTTAAACGTTTGGTGGTGGCAGCAAAAGTCCAAGGGCAAGGGGTAAAATAGTTTGTACCTTGGGGAAGTTTTAACCTAAGTTGGTAAAAGTAAGCTTAGGAGGTTTTCATGCAGGTCCCCACATCTGTTCCCTAGAGTTCAGAGTGGGGAAGGAACCCTTCTCTTCTGCTTAGTGCCAAGGGGCAATATGATTAATCATTTTATAAAGGATTTCTTCATTCAAAAAGAACAAGGGTCAAGGCCATTGCCAGGATAACCCTAAATGGATGAAGATGCAGCCTGTAGGCAGTGAAGTGGTTAAAGGAACCAGCTCTCCCGGGGTGAGCAGACTGAAAGCAGCGTGTTCCCCAACTGCTAAGGTAGTGACCCACACAAATCTCAGCACCTGCTGCTGAGCTGAACAGTCAAGGTCAAAGATCTTAGTCAATTTCATTTGTGTACAGGCACTTCAAGAACAGAGCGCCTGCCGGCACTCTCTTTAACCTTAAAAGAATGAAGACAGACTCTAAAGAAACAAAGAAAGACCAGTAAGAAAGGTGGGAAAAATCTAGTAGTGATCCAGGAATATTTTAACCCCCAGATGTGGTATCCCAAGCAGTTTTGGCACTGGTTATTGCATCAAGCCTGATCTACACCTAAAACTAAGGTCAACCTAGCTACAGTTGCTAAGAGGTGTGAAAAATTCACACCCAAGAGACATAGTTAAACCAACCAAAATCTCAGGTATAGACCCAGCTAGGCCATCAACCTAGCTACCACTCTTCAAGGGAGCGGATTGACAAAACCTCTCCCTATTGTTTCAGCAAAGGTCTGCCCCACAGTGCTCCAGCGGTGTGGCCAGACCTTCAGATGTTAACCAGAAGGTGCTGTGGGCTTGCAGTCCATGCCATGAGTAGGCGTCCATACCTTAACTGTTCCAAACAGCTCATCCTTTATGTGTCCTCCTCCAAATTCTTTTTTCACTGTTGCTCGGGTCGCAGCATACAGCATCTTCAGCCTAACCTAGACAAGTAGAGAGCGAGCAAGATCTATTCAGTGAGGTACAAAGAACAACAGGATCGGAGTCAGGGCTCCTGCTCTCTGCTAATTCAAGGGCATCAGTTCTGCATCTGCTGCAGTGCTAGACTTCTACTGTTGGTGATACTACAAGGCATCGGAGAAGACAGAACTCCTCTCATTAATAGGAATCCACCCCATCTGTCATTAACTGCACCATCCTGGCAATGCAGTCACATTCACTCTCCTAAGATATATTCAGACTGTCCTATCAGTTTCATTTTCACACAGCTATAGAATTAGTAATGACAGCTGAGACCCACAAGACGTCATCGAGATTCTAGTCAACCCAATTCAATAACTTTACTTATGGCAACGGGCTTTGTTGCAAGGGTAGGTTCCTGGGTTAGTGGTTCTGTTGTGTGGTGTGTGGTTGCTGGTGAGTATTTGCTTCAGGTTGGGGGGCTGTCTGTAAGCAAGGACTGGCCTGTCTCCCAAGATCTGTGAGAGTGATGGGTCATCCTTCAGGATAGATTGTAGATCCTTGATGATGCGTTGGAGAGGTTTTAGTTGGGGGCTGAAGGTGATGGCTAGTAGCATTCTGTTATTTTCTTTCCAACTAAAACCTCTCCAACACATCATCAAGGATCTACAACCTATCCTGAAGGACGATCCATCACTCTCACAGATCTTGGGAGACAGGCCAGTCCTTGCTTACAGACAGCCCCCCAACCTGAAGCAAATACTCACCAGCAACCACACAACAGAACCACTAACCCAGGAACCTATCCTTGCAACAAAGCCCGTTGCCAACTCTGTCCACATATCTATTCAGGGGACACTATCATAGGGCCTAATCACATCAGCCACACTATCAGAGGCTCGTTCACCTGCGCATCTACCAATGTGATATATGCCATCATGTGCCAGCAATGCCCCTCTGCCATGTACATTGGTCAAACTGGACAGTCTCTACGTAAAAGAATGAATGGACACAAATCAGACGTCAAGAATTATAACATTCAAAAACCAGTTGGAGAACACTTCAATCTCTCCGGTCACTCGATTACAGACCTGAGGGTGGCTATCCTTCAACAAAAAAAGCTTCAAAAACAGACTCCAATGAGAGACTGCTGAATTGGAATTAAATTGGCAAACTGGATACAATTAACTTAGGCTTGAATAGAGACTGGGAATGGATGAGTCATTACACAAAGTAAAACTATTTCCCCATGTTATTTCTCCCTCCCACCCCACCCCCACTGTTCCTCAGATGTTCTTGTTAACTGCTGGAAATGGCCTACCTTGCTTGTCACCATGAAAGGTTCTCCTCCTTTCCCCCCACTGCTGCTGGTGATGGCTCATCTTAAGCGATCACACTCCTTACAGTGTGTATGATAAAACCCATTGTTTCATGTTCTCTGTGTGTGTATATAAATCTCCCCACTGTATTTTCCACCAAATGCATCCGATGAAGTGAGCTGTAGCTCACGAAAGCTTATGCTCAAATAAATTTGTTAGTCTCTAAGGTGCCACAAGTACTCCTTTTCTTTTTGCTTTACTAGACTTTCCCTCCTCAATTCACCCCCCACAAAAACCTGCTGTTAGTCAGTAGTCCCCACTGTAGAAGAATTTTTGGATAGCCTGGACAGGCCAGAATGGCTTAAATGCAGCCAGTAATCGCCTTACTACAAAGCACAACCTGACTCAATAGCCAGTGGTGATAACAGGAGGCCGACGCTGGCACTCCTGGGGGAGAAGGGTTCTGTAGTGAATTTATGTCTGGTGGAAAGTGTCTGATTAACTGAGCCAAGCCAGCATAGGCAACAGCAGTGACAGCTTTAATAATACCACGTAGCCTCTAGACTGTTCTTTTCATCAGTAGATATATCAGAGCACTTTACAAAAAGAGGTCAGCATCATTATCCCCATTTTACTGATGGAGAAGCAGAGGCCCAGGGTGACGAAGTGACTTGCCCAAGTTCAGCCAGGAGAGCTGGGATAGAGCCCATATCTCTCGGGTACCATCCAAGTGCTCCCTAGACCATGCTGCCTCCCAGAGCAATCTTATTTCATTCTAATCCTCTACTGTTGACTTGAGCTGAGCTTGGGTTAAGTCACCAGCTGTCACTTTCCCTCCTCTGAAAAGTGGGAATGAGAACACTTATCTTACGGGGAGATTGGGCTTCAAAAAAACATTAGGTGCAACAGGATCAGGTACAAATATTAATACCCTGACTGGCCACCAGGAGTCACTGTGGCTCTAGAATTAAGGGGTTTTTTTCTTGTGGCATATGATGTGTGTTCATAGAGTAATACAGGCTGATAATTGGAGAGGGTGTACAGGAGAAGGAGTCTGACCCACATGCTCAGGGTCTAACTGATTGCCATATTTAGGGTCAGGAAGGAATTTTCCTCCAGGTCAGATTGGCAGAGATCCTGTGGGTTTCTCACCTTCCTCTGCAGCATAGGTCATGGGTCACTTAAACTAGTGTAAATGGTGGATTATCTGTAACTTGAAATCTTTAAATTATTTGAGGGCTTCAGTAGCTCAGCCAGAGGGTAGGGATCTGTTACAGGAGGGGATGGGTTAGGTTCTGGGCCCTGCAATGTGAAGGAGGTCAGACTAGATGAATTCATGATTGTCCCTGCTGGCCATGAAGTCTGAGTCAACCCTGCCTGTATGAGGTTACATGTCAAATCTCAAGTAAAGCAGGGCTGGACTGAGCCATGACTTGGGTGGCCAGAGGATTCTGTAGGTAGCTCTCTTCCCTCGAGTCAGTACTAGATCGACCCCTGGGCAAACTGGAAGGGAACATTGCTGACAGGAACAGCTTGCGAATGAGACCTAAAACCCAGGTCTTGACCACTCATGGTAGCACTTATTGCCAGAGTAGGAGTGTTAAATCTTGGCCAAGTTTCCTCATGGATAATTACATTCCACTCCCTAAATTCTCCCTACAGGCTGGATTCACTCCTTGCCTGCATCTGTCATGTAGTTTACGGGAGTCTGTTAAATGGTAGCCAAGCTTTCCCCCAGAGGAGAACTGATTGCACACGGCATTACACAAGTATGCTACAGAACAGAGCATTTGCAGAGCATGTTAGGAACCATCTGGCTAACCAACACTACACGGAAGTTAGATGATAAGCTCTGCTAAGTGAGGCTTCAGAAAATGATACACTAACCTTTGAATAATTCCAATAATTAGCCCTTAAATACAGCTACACAAACATTCCTGCAAGTGCCAGGAAAATTACAACTCTGCAAAGAGGAATTTAGAGAGACCAAAGGCTTACGGGGGAATTGTCAGGGGACCAGGAGATGAAGAGCCACTCAAAGCCCTGTGCGTTCTGGGTGTCCAGCCGGTAGAGAATATAACATGGCTGTTGTTCATCCAGCAGCGGCAGCACAAAGGAGTCATAGTCTTTATCCCAATGGCGAGACAATTCTTTGTAGGCTCCCAGCACTAGCTGCTCTGAAAGGAAGAGAAGAACTATGAATTACAAAGCAAAGGTTAGCACAGACCACAGGGCTGCATGACTCATTCCTCCAATGCAGGGGTCTCAAACAGGCCCACGGGGCTATTTCCTGCAGCCCTCCAAGCAGCCCACCCCAGGCCTACCTCCAAGCCAGGGGTGGGCAAACTGCATACCGTGGGCTAGATTCCCCCCCCCGTGGCCCCACGCCGCTCCCTGAAGCGGCCAGCACAACGTCCCTGCAGCCCGAGGGGGGGAGGGGAGGGGAGGACAGGGCTCCATGCATTGCCATGGCTTCCAGGCACCACCCCCCGCATCTCCCATTGGCCGGGAATAGGGAACCTGCAGGAGAGGTACCAGGAGGAAAGGCAAGGCAGGGAACAAGCCCTGTGCCCTCACCTGTCCCCCCTCCCCCGCCAGGCCACAGGGACATGGTTCTGGCTGCTTCCCAGAGCAGAGCAGCACAGGGGCCAGGGCAGGCAGGTAGGGAGCCTGCCCTGGTCCCGGTGCACACCACTGCCACCCCGGAGCCTGCACCCAGAACCCCTCCTGCACCCTGCACCCCAACCCCCTGCCGAGCCCCCTGCCATACCCCGCACCCCTCCTGTACCCCCTAGGGGCAAGGGGGGGGAGTTGGGGTGGGGACTTTGGGGAAGGGGTGGGAATGGGGGCAGGGCATCAGTGATGCAGCCCTCGGGCCAATGCACTAGTCCTCATGTGGCCTTTGTGGTCATTTGGGTTTGAGACTCCAGCTCTAATGCTTTGCACTCCTGAGAGCTCAGATACTGCAGCCCTATTCTCTGCTCTCCTATCTGAGAGAGCTTGTGCAAAGCAATCCAGATGCTATTCCCTTACGTGCATTAAAGTGTGGGGTGACAGCGTGCTCTCAGAGCCTCCCGGGGAGCAGAGTGCATAATACCACCCCCATAAACATGTGTGGATGTTTCAAAAGTCCCAGCCACTAGGAGGTAAAGGGGAGGAGCAAGGTTACATGGGATTGCAAAGGGGCTTGGTCTACCCCATACATGATTTCTGAACACAAAATTAACACTGGAATATGAAGCTTCTCCCATATCAGGAGAGCAGGGCTCAGGAATTGCAGGTCTAAACAGCTGGATGAAGCTACCTGTTGTATTAGAAGAGGCACCAACATGCTCAGGTTTTAATTAATCCAAATAGCAACTGCTCTGCATTGCCTTCTGCATTCAATGGCGTCTACTGTGCTGAAATGTGCTGGGTGGCTGCCTCCTTCCAGAGACTTTCCCCACAGCAAGATACAGCCTCACCCAGTCTCTCAATGAGTGCACATTACAGCAGGAGTTACAGGGGAGGAAGAGAAGTGGGAGAAACTGAAACCACCAGGGCTGAGGAGTGGGCACACAGGCAGGTGCCAGCTCCTCAGGAAGGGTGGAGAGACTAGGACACCACAGCCCCACTATAGCCACTGTGGGTGTGTGGCCAGTATAGACCAACACGACTTAACTCTTCACAGCTACAGGAGTCACTCGGCCACTGCCTGCAGCAAGGAACTGATCTGTCAGCAATCCCACCAGCTGCTTCTCCATGTTGCAGAGCAGTTGATTTCCAGGAGTCCCAAAGGCAGGCTGGAATCCCCTGCTCAGCTGAGCTCCCCTGGAATCTCCCCTCTTCCAGCTACTTCTCATGCCCATACCCATACCGCCTCCCTGGCAGACCTGGTGAGTGAGGCTCTCACAGGAGCCCCCGTGTGCGATGCTACCAGCGTTCCCCAGCTCTGCAGACTTTGATCAAATATGCGTGGATAGCTTCCTTCCACAGCCACCCGGAATCCTCCCTGCCCGCTATCCCCGCTCCTGTCCAGGCTCAGGTTCCCCACCCCTCCCCAGTGGTTGCTGGTCCGGTCCCTAGGCTTTCAGCTGAACAACTACAGCAGTGACAGGGGAAGGCAGCAAAGAGTTTGGGGCTGTTCCCGGAAACCTCAGTTTCCCCTATGATGGAAAAAGGGGAGGGAAACCACCACTGAAATACGATTGCAACATCAGCCACTTCCTGCCCGTAGCCTGCTGCTGTGGTTTGGTCCAACCACGCATCCTACCATCTAGGGAGAAGGGAAGTTATGGGCACATCTCGCTGACACCATTTTGATGGCACTATGGTGCCACGCAGGGCAACACCCTGCGCCTCCTCTTCCTGCCGAGCTTGTCAAGGCTGATGCCAAGCCATGCAAAAGGTGTCAAACAGGCCTGGAAAGGAAAATACTGAGCATGCAGGGGAGGAGGAGCAGGGCAAGACACCATTCAGGAGTAAGAGCCAACGAGATGCTAGCTCATAGAACTGGGGTTTCCCTTCCCCAGTCAAACACCCTTCTGTTGTATTGGAAGGAGGCTGAGCAGGGGGCCATGCTGGGTGCAGGTAGTGGAGTCTGGGGAATCCATGTAAAGGAAGGGTTGGGGTGTGCAGGAACACACTGTCCCTCTGTGCTCAGGGCATGACGACATCTTCACATGAGCAAGGCACGGATTGAGGAGAGGTGCTGTGGAGAAAGGCAGGATGGGACCCACAGATCAGCTTTCATGTAGTATCTCCAAGTCAGACCCCACTAGGGCCTTCCAAAGCAGCAGGTCTTCAGCAAACAGCCCCAGCCAGAGCCCTTCGGGAAAAGAGCTCACATGCAGCTAGGGAGCATTCCTGAGCCCTGCAGCCGTCCCTGGAGAGAGGCGACGCTGTCAGTGTGTAACAATACAGTGTGCGCAAAGAAAGCAGGGACTGTCTTCTCAGGGCCACAGTGGCCCCAAGGGGCAGAGCAGTCTTGCCTGGAAAGCTGCATTCATCCAGTCCCTAGGATAACCCAATCCCATCAAACAAGACAAACAAGAAAACTGGGCAGCCCATGATTAACCTGTACACAGACCGTGAGACCGGGAAGCTAAAGGGGGAAGCCACAGTGTCTTTTGATGATCCCCCATCTGCCAAGGCAGCCATCGATTGGTTTGATGCTTCTGAACAGGATAACTCTGACACCAATCCCATCAGACTCACATGTCAAGGAGCCTTGTGTTCCAAAACAAACAACATGCTCATGGCTAACCACAGTCCACTAAGTGCAGGGTACCGACGGGTGGTGAGCCAGCATGCAAATGGGAGCACGGAGCCTGCAATTTGTACTTCACTCACATCCAGACCTTCCAAGAGAGGCCACAAACAGTTTTCTGTCCGTCTTTTCCAGCTTCTTGCCACATCCCAGGATAGTTCTCATTGGTTTCAATAGGAATCTCGAGCCAGCAGAGGGTTTCCACTGCTCCTTCACCCAGGGCTTAATGACGTGACAGGGCATTGTAAGGTTCCCACTCATGCTGTGATAACCCTGGAGACTTGGGTTTCCCAGAAGCTGAAAGCAAAGCAGCCTCTGCAGGGTTGTCAGGAAGCTGGATTAACACAGAGCTCCAGGAGGAGCAGCCTACCTGCTCTGCCCCCAATATTCTTCCAGCGCTACCTTTCCCAAATAACCACGATTGATATCCCGTGGGGTGGGGAAAAAACACATGGCCATGGGCATCTCTCCCCTGTGTTTTGGGATTCCCCAGGAGGATCTTCAGGAAGCCACTGAGGAAGAAGGTGGAGTGCACCTCCTGCACATCACAAGGGTAGCTGGTGTGGGGAACACGCTCTGGGTCCATCCAGAAGTGCCTCCTAATCCCTGGTTTTAGAACTGATGGGACACCCTCTAGGGATTCTGGTGCATTGCTGCTAGGGGACGTGGGTATGCTCCCGAGCTATTGCTTGAGCGATTGTGGGGCACCTCTCCATGTAGGGGTTTGGGAGGCAGTGGTCTACACCAGGTGGCACATGGATGAGCCTGTTGGATTGAAGAACAAACCCACAGAAGGGGCCACCCACTCCAGGAGAATGAGCAGGAGCCCCGAAGCTCCCACAATTTTTGAAGATGCCCTATCTAAAGCAATGGTTAAAGTCTGTTTGTGTAGGGGTTGTGCTTCCCGCCCCCCCCCACTCCCTGCACCACTGTACGAACACCCAGCCCCCGCATGTGCAATGTCAAACTCAGCAGGACTGGGTCTGAGGATAAATAGAGGTTTCATACAGCCTTAATTTCTACCTACCCTCATCACAGCTGCATCCTCCGGCATATAACCCTATCCCACACATACACTGCACTTGACACTCCAAGGGACCTAGCAATTACAGTTTTGCCCCTGAAATCACAGGAATTCAAATCCACCAAAAATGTATTCTGTTTCTACCACGCACTTCAGAAAAACTAGGTCCAGATTTCCAGAGCCATTTATACACACGTGAATAATTTCTGCACACAAATACTGACACTGCCTGCAAAACTGCAGTTGTGCAACTACGCACCCCTTTGCCTGTGAGTTTAGCAGTCCTGGACTCCAAGCAAGTTAGAAGTGGCACCATGCCACAGCACTGATAATGCATGTGTGTGCAGGCGAGGGAGAGACTATTAAGTGGACAGGTTTCAGAGTAGCAGCCGTGTTAGTTTTATCCGCAAAAAGAAAAGGAGTACTTGTGGCACCTTAGAGACTAACAAATTTATTTGAGCATAAGCTTTCGTGAGCTACAGCTCAGTCTGAAGTGGGAAATAAATAAATTTGTTAGTCTCTAAGGTGCCACAAGTACTCCTTTTCATTAAGTGAACAGTTCCCCTGCAGCTTGGCCCACTTCCACTGACCGTCAGCCCATCTCCAATACATCACTTGATTCAAAATAAAAGTGCTCATAATATAGTTTGCTCTTGCTTCCAATCAGGAAAAGGAAGCTTTCAGATTTGCAATCAGCTCTGCTGGACTTTTCCAGCAGGGTTCATGTGATCTGTAAGGTCAGGTTGGCAGATTCCACAGATTTCCTTTGCCTGCAGGGGGCACGCATGTGTGTTCCTCAGTCTTTACCCTCATCATCCACGTCTCTTGTACCAGGACATCCTCAAACCCTCCACCACAGCTGAATCAATCAATCAATCAATCACACACACACACACGATCTGTTTCGCTGCAGTTGCGGCAGTCGCAACTCAACCTGTTTGTTCCCAGCTGGCAGATCAGTGGGGAAATCTCAGGAGAGCTGAACACTTCCCCGGGGAATGGCACTACACTGCAAGACCTCAATAAAGAAGTCAGACTGGGGAGAACTATTAGGACACCTATCCCTTCACCACAGCAACGTACCATTAAGTGCTTTGTCCAGCCTCATGGCGAATGACTCAAATAATGTCCAGTCCCATCATCTCCTCCAGGAGACTATTCCTCAGTCCAGCAGAGCTCCCCCATTATATCCTCTCTGATATTCAACCCTCATTTAACTTCATTCTGCTACCTCAACACCCCTCCTGGGTGTCAACACCCTTCGTCCTACTGACAGACATGCGCAGTTCCCACTTTGTCCTGCATCCAGGCTGTTTGGTTCCTTCCTTCCAATCGATCCCTTCGCGCTCTGTGCTGCTAATACACCCAGGGTCACCGGACGTGACCTATCTACATCCCCCCTCCCCTCCCCTCCCCCACACACACCCCACATCTCAAGTCTGTAAAGTACATTTTTCCCTAAAGCTACAAAGACGACAGCTATCAACAGTACTAGATAGAGGGATCACCTTTCAGATACAGACTTATCTATTGGAGCAACTGTGTATCCTCAGGTAATCAGGTTCTTGTGTTAACACAGCTCCCCTTAACTTGTATAATTGAGGAGAGCAGAGGAGGGAGGGGTCCAGCAGCAGGAGGTTCTCAGAGAGGGGTCCTGGCTTTGGAATTTGTTTTCTTTCCCTTGTTTTGCTAGAACCTGGATCAGGAAAGCATCAGAACATGCTGCCAGACTCACCTGTATCACTCTTAAAGGTGAGATGCTGATGACTGGGTGAAGGAGAAGAGTGTCTTTGGAGTTGAAGAAGGTCCTACCCTTTAAGTTTTACAGGCATTGCTCTCTCGGTTTGAGAGAGTTTGCTTAATAATTGTGTTGTCTATTTTAGAGACAAATTAAATAAAACCTGCAAGTGCAAACCACCACCCTGTCAGGAGCGGATGGATTTTACTTGTTACACCAATACAGATCGTAACATAAAGGGGAGAACAATTCTGGATGCCAATTCAGGCAACCAGGAAGATACAGCAGGGAACAGAAACCATAAGCAAGCACAGGACAGAGAGCCACTGCCAATTTCAAATCAATGGAAATTAGCCCATTAAAAAATAAAAATACAAATTCAGATTTGGCCCATTTAGGTGCTAAAATTTTAAATATTGTTTCAAGTTCCATTTTTAGACATCCTAAGGGGCTTTCTGCTCCTTTGGAAGGGACTGAAAGCAGGTCAATATACTCAAGTCTGGCCCTACATCCTCTCTGGGCACATCCCCGCCCTCAACCTCCTCCATTTCAGCTCTGCAGCAATTGTTGATGTGAAGCCCTTTTCACAGCGACTGGGGCCCAGCATGCCTGTAAATTCCCACGGAGCAGCACACAAGAGCAAGGTCATGACGCTAGCGCAGGAGAGACAGTGCAAGTGAGCATCACCAGCGAAATGAACGATACACAAAGGACTGGCAAACACACAAATTCAAAGAATCCCTTTCTGTTATAGCGATCTAGGGTACAGAACTTTCAGCTGGGAAGGTGGTTTTTCAGTTGGACAGTGTCCCTTTGACTACTTCTGCTGGTTCCATGAGGAGATGCCAAATATTCTGAAAAATTTTGCATTAACTCAGAAGGAGAATAGAGAGATTGAAAATGCTGAAGAGAAAGGGTTCTCTTCCAACAGCAGCCAGCCATAACCTCAGGCAAAGAAGACAAGCACAAGTACTGACAGCACTCACACCCTGTAACAGCAGCCAAGAAAACTACCTGGGCACACGAGAATAGATCAGAGACAGAAGATCACCAGTGCTAGCCAGTGTGCTGTATGTGTCTCAGGTTAAAGACCGTCCCGTCACAGAGCCTGATCCAGGGCCCACTGAAATCCATGGGAGCCAGGCCCATGATTTTCAGGAATGCAGCCAGTTTGGGCAGTGAGCGAACCTGACATGAGGCCAGAGACTCCAGCCAGTAGGAGAAGCAGCAGCCAAAGCAAGGTCCTCTGGACAGTCACAAAACTCTCTCTGCCAAGTGCTGATTGGCTGTTTGTTCAACCTTCTCCCTCCCTCCTTGTCCTTTCACCTCTGCGTCACATCTGCCCCTCCTAGCCTTACCTACAGGATGGTAACAGCAGACAAGAGGCACCTGCCATTTGGGTTACAGGGAGCATCTCCAAACTCCAGATACGCAGAGGTGAAGGGACAGACACCCACTGGGCAGCTCAAGATTCGGAGGGGACTGAGTATGTAGGATCCCTTGTCTGCCTTTCTCTCGCCAGAAAAATAGGTTGCAGGGGGCAATTTTTCCCCTTTCATTTGCAGACCAACTCTCTGGACAGGTAGCTCCATCAGTCAAGTGAGGTCCTGCTGGCTCTGCAAGTGCGAACAGGCAGGAACACGATTAGAAGTTGTAAAGGGGCTGGGACTTAACAATGAACTTCTGATTCCAGGGACACCTCAGTCCCATCTACAAGGCCACTTTCACCATTCAGTAACCGGGCAGGGGACAACAGTGTTGGAATTGAATCCCCTGGTGCAGTTACAGATGTAGCATAGACTAGCCTGAAGCTCCAAGTGTTTAGGGAGCAGACACAATCCTGAAGAAGAAGCTGACAGGGAGCCATTCCCAGGGCTCCCGCACCCTCCAAGGCACCCGTCAAACATGGGCATTTCCAGGCTTGAAAGGAAACTAAACCACAGGAAATCTGGTCAGGGAGAACAGTGCATTACAAGTCAGTTTCCTTAGGAGCCCTGATCTCACCAATACACGATTGCCAGTGTCAAGAAGAGAAAATATTTCAGGTGCAATTCCCTAAAGCGCTCAGCATTGGCCGAACTTTGCTCCCATTGAAGTCAATGGTAAAACTCCCCTCGACTTCTAGGGCAGCAGAGCTACGTGGATGCTGAGCGTTTCCTAATATCTCACCCTCTGTTTCTATTAATCCTTGTTTCTACTGGATGGATTTTGGGGACAAACAAGATTGCACTGACTTCCAGCTATTCAGAAGTCACGCTGTCCCTGATCCTTGTCTCACCTTTAGGAATTGCCAGTGAGCATTTAAACACGCTGTTGAAACAGACAGACAAGAAAAACTGATAAATCAATAAGTGATTTTCTTTGGTGTATTTTAGCTTCAAACTAGCACAACATATAGCCCTCAGATTCACAAGATCTGAAATGTACTTAAAAAAAAATATCAATCCTTGCATCACTGATCAGCAAGTAGCTACTGCACTTACTATTAAAGGGTTTATTCTGCAAGTGTTGCTCTGGTGAAGTATTTTAGGAAGAAAAGGAGAGATTAACTCATCAACCTGAAATGGCCTAGAATAAATAATCGCCTGCTAGGGCAGCATTTTAAATTTCTTTGCAAAATTAACCAACAGTAGGTGTGATTTTCTAAATTCTGCACATGCAACCATCTACCCAATGTGCACTGCACAACTGTTACAAATAGGTATGTAAATCGAGTCGCTTTGCATGCAAGCGACCAGAGAGATGCATTTGAGGAGCATCTGCACATTTGATCAGATTAATCCATAGGTGTGACTGTTGACAAACCGGTTTCCTTTAAACTCTCTCTCTCTCTGCTTTGATGTTTTAACAATGCTCATGCTAATTTCAGACTGCTGTGCCAGTTTGCCTTTGCTGCCGCTGGAGTCTCTACCACTGCTGCAGTCTGATGCATCACTCATCTTCCGCTATTTACCGTGCTCCCTTCAGTTGCTACCCTAACTAATGGGATGATTTGCCATGCAAATCCATACCATCATCTTTGTTCCTTTCTCAGCTTTAAAAGCTTTCCTCTTCTCTTAAGTTCGCTACAGTCTAAAGAGAGAGGCACAAAACTAGATCAAAAAAATGAGAACTGACTCTTAGGGCTAGGACACTGCATGATTTCGTGACTCACTGGGCCTCAGAGTTAAATAGCTCCTTCCACCTCCCAGACTGGCAGCTCCCCATCTCCTTCCTTCCAACCCCTAGCTGCAGAAAAGCTCTGCTATTGAGCTAAAGGTTGCATGGCTCCACCCTGGGCCCATGGCTTGGCAAAAGTAGGCAATTAATTGCGCTGATTCTTACAGAGAGGATTTGAACCTCATCCCCTCAGTACAATGTTCACTACTAGAGCCTTGCCTGGAGAAATGGAAGCCAACAGGTGGGTATTAACTAGGGTTGCCAACTCTGAAGTTATTCCAGAAGATTCCCATCCCCCCCTCCCCGCAACATGACAATGTCATTTTCTTAATATATCCTATTAAAATCTCCCAGATTGTTTTCAATAGTCACTGGGAGATCAATGCAGATTCTGGGAGCCTCCAGGCCAATCCTGGAGGGTTGGCAACCCTACTATTAACAAAATGCTAAATAAATAATAGTGAAATACCCTGTTCCCACCTCTGTAAACAACAGGTTATAGCTGGGAGGGAAGAAACCAAACAGGACCGGGGCAGTGGAGCAGGTGAAGGTCAGGAAAATCTTCAGACAACAGGAGTAACTTGTGGGTTGCCAGCAAACCCCAGGGAAGCAGTGGAAGCCAGATGGCATTAAAAAATAAAACCAGGACACTTGCCAGCACATTTGTTAGGGTCAAGAAACATTTAGACAAGATGCCGAAGTACACTCTCTCCCCACCACCGCCCGGTGCAATTAATGCCAGCTTCTGCCTCACGCAAGACATGCGTAGTTCAGAGACCAGAGGGTTTTTCTGTCCAGTAATTGTGTGCTGTGAATGGAAGAGTAATTGTGCAGGTGAAGACTAAGCAGAACAGTTCTGGTCATGTGTACATTCACCATTCCTTTTGCCTTTTCACTCCCAAACATTCAGTGCCTTCGCTGCGATGCTCCACAGCACTGTTTGCTCCCAGGGAACACAGAGCACATGTTAGGCAATTTGGATCAAAGCCGTTAAAGAACTCTACCTGGCAGTCAGCCCACATTTATCATGCACTTTCCACTTCTCGTCTACACACAGGTTGCCTCTCAGGCTTCCCCAACGATACCCATCAGCACACCTCAGCCTGTTTCAACTGAGTTTCAAACACATCCTAGCTACATGGATATACTCTCACTTTCTATCACCGGAGCCATGTGACTTGAACAAACATTTCACACTTTGAAATGAAAATCTGGGGCCCTACAGGGAAAACTAGGCAGATGTCTCTTTATGTGGTTTCAGAGTAGCAGCCGTGTTAGTCTATATTCACAAAAAGAAAAGGAGTACTTGTGGCACCTTAGAGACTAAAATTTATTTGAGCATAAGCTTTTGTGAGCTACAGCTCACTTCATCGGATGCATCCGATGCTCAAATAAAGCTTATGCTCAAATAAATTTGTTAGTCTCTAAGGTGCCACAAGTACTCCTTTTCTTTTTATGTGGTTTGTAACATTTAAAACTAGACTGGATAAGCAAGAAGATGTGCCTTAGAGAGCAATCCTGCACTGGACTCTGGAGAGCAGGTTCCATGAAGCAAGAGGAATTAGAGATAGAAAATTAACCCATCACTCAATTACCATGAGGAACAACCAATGTCCCCTGGCAGAGCAGAGATCTCTGCAGGTGTCCTAACCTGGGAAGCAGCCATTTGTTAACATTTTACAAGAGGCATACACAGCTGAGCAGCAGCGGCTCTGCCACGTATCACTGGGTGCTGACTCACACCACTCCAGCACAGCACATTCCTCTCACACATTGTTCCTAGGGCCAGGAACAGAGTCTGGCTGCTTAAATGCTGATCACTCCTTCCCCCCAAGTCACCGAGCATGAGCTAGTCTGTCTGCACCCAGTCAAGAGAGCTGCACTGCGGTAGCTGTGGATGGAGAGAAACAAGCCAGTTAGCTTTAGGCCGGGATAGGCAACCTGCAGCACACAAGCTGATTTTCAGTAGCACTCACACTGCCCGGGTTCTGGCCACTGGTCCGGGGGGCTCTGCATTTTAATTTTAAATGAAGCTTCTTAAACATTTTAAAAACCTTATTTACTTTACATACAACAACAGTTTAGTTATATATTATAAAAATTATAGAAAGACCTTCTAAAAATGTTGGAAGGTATTACTGGCACTCAAATCTTAAATTAGAGTGATTAAATGAAGACTCAGCACACCACTTTTGAAAGATTGCCAACCCCTGCTTTAGCAATACCTCTGACTCTCTCAGAGCAAGTTCAGAGTTAAAGCCTCATTATGCATCCTCTTGCTACAATTACTTGCATCTTGGATTGGGGGGAAACTAATGTTAAGCATTTTAACCCTTGGAAGAACAGGCACAGAATTCAGCAGGGATAGCAGTGACCTGCTGCCCTACTGGCTGGCAGGCAGGTAAAGGGATAGACAAAGTATTTAAAAATAAAACTGGGGGAGTGGGAAGGGGACATGTGCTCCCACAAAAGCTAAAGTAATAGGGCACAATGGATTCCTCCAACTGGGATAAATGAGTGGCTGACAGTTGCTTTGCCTCTTCTGCTGCGTCTCCTGCGATCTCACACATGTTCCAGTTCATTCTGTGGCAATGCTGATTTACTTTGAGTTCCTTAAGAATCAACTTCAAACAGAGCTTGAAACAACCTAGATCCCTTAGCGTTTTTGTCCAGAACCTCCAGGTCCAGATCTTAAGTCGGCTGGAAGATCTGCTTCTTTTCTCCCTGGAAAACAGCATCGACACCAGAACCAAGGAACCTCCATGAGCAGGAACTGAAAGTCAGCTTGAATTTCTGTCAGGGTCACAGGTTTGTCTGATCTCAAGGCTACAGTGGGTTTTGCAGTCAATGTATCTATTCGAAAAAGAAATAGGAGACTGACCCCCTGTCATTTCATGCCTAGCGAGACTTTATTGTCCTGGCTTCCTCCTAGTTTTCCTACTGTTAGCGTGAACTGGAGCTCTGTGTTCAATGACTACTAACAGTCATGACTATACCAAGTGGTGCTTCTAGATCACATAAGTAAAATAAACTTTACTTCCTTAAAAAAACATGCCAGGGTTTTCCCTGGGGCAGAGGAGGGTTCTCCCTTTGCCCACTGCCCTCACCACCACTTGCTTCCCTCCCCCAACACTCACTTCTCAACTTCACATGCTCCCCACTGCTTCACACAAACTCATCCCCAGATTTCCTTCCCTAGTCCTGCTTCCTTGGGCTTGTCATTTTGCTACAGCTGGTCTCTAGTGACAAGGATTCTATTATTTTGGCCAACCATTTCTGCAGTGACAGCTCTTAAAATACATCACAAGTGACTGTTCAAATGGAGCAGTGCAACATTCGGAAAGATTTCAACTTCCAACAGATCAGGCTCTGGGGAACGATAAAACTTTGATCAAGAAGCATTGCAATGGCGCTAGAAGGCAGATGGAACAAGAACAGGAGAGGCAGCTGGGATAGAATTTAACCGTGCCAAGCTTAAAGCCCAGGGTCTGTGGAGATGTGAGAAATAATAAATAAAGATGCCTCCTCAACCACCCCCAACTACTGCATGACTCAGCTGGGGAGAGGTCTGCAGAGGCTAGACATTTTTCTGAAAGCCTAATCCATTACACAGCATGCTATTTACATTTGGGAAGTGCTTTGCTTCCTGACCCCTTTTAGGTTTGCTCACAGAATAGCCATTAGCAGGCTGCTTCACTTTTAATTACCTTAAAAGGCAGACTGTCCACAGCTTCGGTCTCCTGCAACTGAGCTGGGCTGCTGTTCTGCAGCGATGTCTGCAGGACGACGGACAGACCTCAGAACAGTGGCAGGAGAACACCATAAAGAGAAGTCATGAGTCTCACGACAGTCTCTGGAGCCATCCTGCCTGGTGTTCCAAGCAAAGGCCCAGGATGCAGGGACTCCCAAACTCTAACCCTGGATCTGACGCAGACCTTGGGCAAATCACAACCTCTCTGCCTCAAACTCCCTGTTTCCAAAAAAGCATAGAATTGTCCAAGAGGCAGGGAGTGGAGAGCTCTTTGGGGCATTACTAGTATTACCCAATACTG
Organism: Dermochelys coriacea; assembly: GCF_009764565.3. NCBI lineage: Eukaryota > Metazoa > Chordata > Testudines > Dermochelyidae > Dermochelys > Dermochelys coriacea. The sequence continues at coordinate 44,971,419 of NC_050074.1, forward strand.
CTGTGCTCAGAGCTACTGTGGTGAGTGGCTAACTTAAACCTACCTATTGCACAGGGTGCTGGACACTTCTTGAAGATGAGAAGTTCCAGGCAAACACTAAGTACTATTAAAAAGAAAAAGGAGTACTTGTGGCACCTTAGAGACTAACAAATTTATTTGGGCATAAGCTTTCGTGGGCTAAACCCCACTTCATCAGATGCATGCAGTGGAAAATACAGTAGGAAGATTACACACACACACACACGCACACAATGTGTATGTGTATGTATATAATCTTCCTACTGTATTTCCCACTGCATGCATCTGATGAAGTGGGGTTTAGCCCACGAAAACTTATGCCCAAATAATTTGTTAGTCTCTAAGGTGCCACAAGTATTCCTCATTCTTTTTGCTGATACAGACTAACACGGCTACCACTCTGAAACGAAGTATTATTATACCTCGAATAGGACAGCCAGTGTCAGTGTAAGACTTTAGGTAGAGTGTGGATTTCTACCAACACCTAGAAGCAATCCAAGCAGAACCTGCAGTGATACAAAAATGCTTTGCAATAAAATTAACTTTCATAAAACCAGAAAGTGTCTCAGCATCTTCCATCTAGCCCAGTAGCTCTCAATCTGCAGGCCATTTGCGGCTTAATCAGCACACAGCTGTGGCCCATGTGCATCCTGAGGGCCATACAGGTAGCATATTATATATATTTTGTGTGGATGTGGCCCACATAACAGAGAGAGCTGCATATGCAGCCTGCAACAGTAAATAGGTTGAGAATCACTGATCTAACCCTTAGAATAGCAAACGTGATTTGACAGCCAACCCCAAAGGAGCTGGCTGCTTGCAATCAAGTTCAAAGAGGCAATGAGTGGAAAGTTCTAACTTTGCAGCATGAAACACTCAGCTGGGGAATAGTATTGTCAGCTGCCCAGCCTCAGGGTTGGCTAGGTAGAGAGGGGGATGGTGGACATAGGCAGGCAGGGTCAGCCTGGCACCATATCAATCCGTTTCTCTGCTAATGTGTCCATTTAATTTCAGGCCAGCTCAGCAATGCCAGCCTATGACAGAATAACTGAATGTGCCTGCTTTCATTACTCATTTGCCAGCTTTCGAACCAAAGATGAATGGAGCATACATATTTTTAAATAAGCATCATTGCAGTGTATGTGCTCATGATAGCCATGGGCTGGTTTTCTAATACACTCCCTTCTCCCAAATCTGGTAACTCAGACGCCATTCATGATGCAGACACACTTGGAATGGTATTTCAACCGAAGATGTAATACCCCATCCTCAGCCTCCTCCCTTCCCCTTTCCCCTATGCCAACTCCCATTTAGGGCCCAACTCTCCTCTCAGATCCACACAGTAGATCTCAATCCTCTTATTCTGCTCTCCCTACATATGCAGAACAGGAAAACAGAATAATGGAATATGGCCTCCGGTTATCTCGAAGGTATCACTTTCAAAAAAGGGAAATCTAGACCGAAGAACACCCTAGATATCCTAGGCCTCCAGTACTGTAGCACCTCACCATTTAATTTTTTATCCTCAAGAGTCCCCAGTGAGGCAGTGCAGTGCTGCTAGCCCCATTATGCCCGAGTTTCCCACATGGACAGAGGAAGTGATTTGCCATAAGGTCAGACAGGGAGTCAGTGGCCGAGCAGCAATTCAATCTGGGTCTCCCACGATCCAGGCCAGCATCTCAACCACTAGCTCATCTTTCCTCATTGCAGGAGCTCCCCCTTTCTGACTCCTTAAGAGAATTGAAGAGGCTGTCTTCAGTGCAAGAGTCAAACCCAGTATCAGAGCACTGGCTCACTAGAAGGACTCAACTGCAGCAATCATACCTTCATCAGTGCGTCTTGCCACTATTGTGCTTTGATCTAGTGAAATTCATTGCTAGAGCCAAGTGCTATTATCCCTCAATTTACCTTCTATCCCAACAACTCCTAGTAAACCGGTTAAATAGGTCCCTGCATTTCCTGTGACTATCCTGTTCAGACAGAGTCCAGCATTTCTGATGGGTAAAAAGCCATTTGCTGATTTCCTCTGCTGTACTACGAGAGCCACACACAATTTAAGGACTGATGATCATTCCAGGTTAGTTGCTAGCAATTCTACACAATCTCTGTTGATCTGATGCCAAGTCCCATGGTCTACACCTATTCCCCTCTCTACTGTTGGGAGCTTGGGCTATACAAAATGTCCCCCACAAAAATAATCATGGGAAGATTCACACAGGAAAACCAGAACTCCTGCCCTGTAGATAAGGGGCGATCACAGTTAAATCCTCCCATGCAGTCCTCAAGTTCTACAGCAACACGTCGTGCAGATGAAGATATCCCATTTGGTCTCTGCAGAGACAACATGAGTACGGCTCTCATGAGTGGTGATGAACATATCCTTACTGAGATCACCAGTTGCAAATAATCCAACACTGAATCAGCTGCACTGAGGGGGAAAGAGAGGGCACCCTGCTTATGCATAAACCTTACTGAATTAATCTTACCAAGAGCCCCATGAGCCAGGCAAGGATTATCCCTTGTTACCGAGGAGGAAACTGAAGCTCAGAGATTAAGAGCTTTATTTTCAAAGATGCCAAGAACTCTCAGCTCCTACTAATTACTCTAAAGGGGTGGGCGATCATAACTTCTGAAAATCAGGCCCCAAGTGACTCTGCCCAAAGTCACAGTGAGTCAGTGACAGAGCTGGAACAGAACTTGGAACGCCTGACTTCCAACCCGTGGTTTAGTCACAAGACTGTCCTTCCTGTTGTACCCAACGTCCAGCCTCTACCTGGAAAATCCCTGGGTATTGCAAAATGCTAGGGTACACGGAAGCAAGCAGGATCTGCTCAACATTACAAGCATGACTTGCACTAGTCCCTCACCCAGCATGGAAAGGATACAAAATTAGCACCAAGCAGAGAGAGAGAGAGAGAGAGAGAGAGAGACTGACTCACACAGGAGAGGGCGAAGGGGATGATGGAACATCCTGGTATATCTGGGTATGATAATCTATGCAAGAGAAAGCAAAACAGAACTGAGTGGACGCAAGTTCATTATGCCTCCTGCTCCATGGGTAGCAGTAACTGGTTAGTTTCCTATTATGCACTTCGGGTCCAACTCTGTGCAGCACCTCCAGCAGGTACCCTAGCAAAGCCCTCAACACATGAATGGGGGTGCAGAGGTGGCTTTATGGGTCTTAGGTTCCGATGTGGGGGAGGAAGTAGCCCCTTGCGCGAGTCTGAGTACACCCTAGCTGCTCTAACTTAAGCAGCGCAACTCATATAGCACCAAGGGCTATGTGCCTGCTCTCTCCTGCCCCTTGCATATCCCCTTATGCTAGGGTCTGCACAGAGGACAGCATAGGGCTGTTTATAGTGGCCCTATGCAGTGTGCACACCACAGGAGTCAGTTCTTTTCAGCCCCTCTATGCAGATGGAGAAGTACATAGGGGCTGAGGTGGGGCACAGAATCTGTCTCTAACATTTACCTCCACAAATTCATTGAGAGCTACAATGCAGATTTCATGCATTTCCACATGCCCTGGCAGTACTGCAGAGAACATGCCCTTGCGATGCTGAGGGATCGAGCATACAAAGCACTGGCCAGAAGAGAACACAGATACAATGCATGCTGCTGTATTTGTTACAGGATAAACAGACAGTCTTTCGCCAGCTGATTTCTGAAGTTTCCACCTGATGGAGCCAAAGACAAGCCTGCCCGTCACCCCAAAGAGAAACATGCCCTGAGCCCTTCTGCCCTAGCAAGCAGCTGATGGGCTGGCATGGATTAACACCTGCAGTGTAAGTTTTACAATGGTCAGCTAATCAGTAATGCAGCCGGCTCTGGGACATATTGTAGTTAGGGCTATGGAAAACTTACCAGAAAGGTTCTGCAAATCAGTGCCTTGTTCCATTTATTTATTTGATAAATGTGAGCTACCGAAAGTTACCTTTTGATAGCCCAAAAATAAAACATGCCACAGACTGATTTGCTCCACTCAATTTAACCCAAAATAGAAAGAGTAGAAACTGGAAAAAATCCTAAAGCACAAGAAACTGGGGATGGGAAAGCCATAAAACACCCTGCGACAGGAAGAAATGCAGTCTAGGATCTGGTCTGAGTGAACACTTTCACTTACTATCTCTACATCTGGGGCTAGCTCCTCGGCAGCTGTAAGTCTGATAAAGTGAAGCTGTGCCAGGTTACGCTAGTGGAGGACGGCTCTGGACTTTTGCTCACCCTATCCTATGCTTCTTTCAGGTCACGGAAGAAGAAAGCATCCATTGGGCTGACTCAGCCCTGGTCCACAATAAACATATGTCAGTATAACTACACCGCTCAGGAGTGTGGACAAGGCAGCTATACCAACTGAACTCCAGCGTAGATAGAGCTATGTTGGGAGGGCGTCTCCCATCAACTGAGCTACCGCCTCTCAAGAAGCTCTCCCTTCAGCACGGGTAGCGTATTCACTAAGTGCTACAGCACCACTAAGTATAAACAAATTCAGGGATGCTGCTCTTCTGAGGCTATATCTACACCAGTGGTCTCGCGCACCCTTATCAGTAAAAATTTTTTGAGCACGCACCTCCAATATATGTATATTTATTTATATACGCACCTCCAATATATATATATTTATGTATAAATTATACATGTACTGTAAAATATATTGTGTAAATTATAAAACACAAAAACCAGAAATTAAAAACAATGAGAAAGAGGAAACTATTTTTAGAATTTTTTTTATTTATTCACAGTATAAAAAACTTTTGCTCTCACTAAAAAAATTAATATTTTTAGAGAGTAATGTGATTGAATATCCTTTATTATTTTTGAAAATCTTGGTTTAAACACTGACACAGCGGGCACTCAGGGCGGGATCTGGGAGGGAGTTAGGGTGTGGGAGGGCACTCAGGTTGGGGGTGAGGAAGGAGGCTCAGGGCAGGGGCAGGCAGGAGGTGCATTTACCTGGGGAAGCTTCTGTTTGGTGCAGGAAGCGTGCAGGTGGCTCTGCACAGCGCAGCACCACCCCCATGGCCACGATTCTGGGAGCCGCCACCCCTCCCCCAGCCGGCAGGGCCACCCGGAATGGAGGGGGGCTTTAGGGCCCTGGGCTAAGGGGGCCCTGGGCTGCAGCTCTAAAGCTCCTTTCAGAATGCAGCCCTGAAAGCATGGGCCGCAGGACTCAGGAGAAGCCGGGGCAGCCGCGCAGCCAGCAGCCGGAGGGAAGCGGCACTTTCCCCTTCAAAGCGCCGCTTCTCTCCGGCCACTGGCTGCGCGGCTGCCCCTGCTCCTCCACAGGCCGGAGGACTCAGGGCCGCCCCCCTCCACTCCCCCTCCGGCAGCGCTCCTCCTGCCACGCCGCCCAATCGATCGTCTTGCGCACCCCACTTTGGAGACCACTGGTGTACACTACAGCTTATGTTGGCATAACTTCTGCCTCGGGGGGCGGGCGAGGGAGGCAGTTAATAAATCACCCCTGAGCAACATAAATTACACCAACGTAAGCACCAGTGTGGACAGCACTGTGCTGGCAGGAGAGCTTCTCCCACCAACATAGCTACTGCCACTGGTGGAGGGCTGGAGTAGTTCAGCTGATGGGAGAGTTCTCTCCCATTGGCTTCGAACAGCTACACTGGAGAGCTTACAGCGGCACCACTGCATTGATGCAGGTCCACTGCTGTAAGCTCTCTAGAGACTAAAGGCACAGCTACACTAAAAAGACCGCTGAGGAAAAGCTCAAGCACCAGAATAAAGGAATAAACTCCCAGACTAGGAACAATTCTATACCCACTTGTCACCTCATTGAAAAAGACGCTACACTAACGGTTCAAAGCACTGCCATTTACAGTATTACTGCAGCATCTGGGATGGTTATCCTTCTCTTCGGTGTTTCTAGAGCACCATCACCCAGTGGGGGTCTCCTTCCTGTTGGATTCGCTCAAGGGCAGTTGGCAAACAGCCCCAGGGAAGCAGAACAGTCTACACCAGCAAAGCCATATTGCCAGGATGCAGCCCCAACATCCAAGAGACCTGACAGAGAACAGCAAAGCAGATACCAGCACTGCATCAGGCCAGACTGTGAACCCCTTACTGCCACTGGGAAGCGGTACTGGCTGCCTGTACAAGTGACTTCTCCCCAGTGGAAACAAGTGGATCACAGTGGGTCCCATAGAGATACTATTGAAGAAAATAAAAAGGTATCAGAATTCTGCTCCTTTAAAATGTCAGCCTTGTTCACTCCACACAGTCTATTCTGAGCGGCTGCATTCCAGGAGCCCCTAGCAGGCTTTTTCCATCAGCAGCAGCAAGGTCTTCTCCGTTATAGCAGGATCGGCCACAGCCATGGAGGAAAAACAAGAAAGCACAAAGAAGTGGAATTAAACAGAACTTACCATCCTCAATGACGACTTTGATGAGACGGATTGAGCCATTCCGGGCCTTGGCAAAAAAGTCCTTTAACTCTGTGGTGGCTAAAAGAACCAGAAACATTGTGATCAAACTTAGTAGACAAACCAAATGTTATTCTGCTCTTCAAACCAAGTAAGGGCGGGGGGGTGAGGGGAGGGGGGAAGAGAGAAAACTAATAAAGAACTAAGTGGAAGAGAGTCAAAAATCCCTGATAGTAAAAAATGGACAGAATAAAAACAAAGCAGCCAATTTCACTTGCTGCGTGATCTACACCATGAAGGATACAAAGTCCTGTCTCTCAGAGGTTTCAGAGTTAAATACTGTCTAGGAGCACATGTGATCCAGAGAACTTGATACTTGGACTGGGTGAACATAATAGCCCAAATTTAGATGATAGTTTGGCTGGGGCAGGGAGGGCAGGCTCAAGTGTCAGTTTATTAAGTGTGCAGCATATCCTGGTTTGCATGTGGGGCAGGGGAGGAGGGCTGCTGGAAGGTGTGATGATGGGCAGAGGCAGCTCTGTTATGTTCAAACACTTTCCTTGGTTACGTTTTGCTTTGGATGCTGTATGCCGGAGCATGTGACCTCCAGCAGGAAGGCTGCATAACACAAAAGCAGCCAGAATTTTATAGGAATCGGAACTGTAGCCACTTTAAATTTCACTCTCTGCTTGTCCCATCATGACCCCTCAAGGATGAGCTGTGATAAACCTTGGGACTTGAGAACTCAGATTCTGCAGAATGGAGACCTGTTTGTGTGTTAGCAACAAGTGGCTGTAGTGCCTAGTAGGCTTTCCCCCAGGGCCTGAGTAGGTTTGGTTATAAGAAAATGATGCAGGCCAGTTTGGAATACAATTCCTAGGACACCTTCCTTTCCTCCCACCAACCAAGGTTACCGGTGACTGTGGATACTTATCTAATCAGAATCAAAATCCTAGGGATGCTAGCAGACAATCCCAGTCATTCATCCCAGAGGATCCTCTAGCACTTTATATGTTCTCAAACATAAAGGAATCGCTCCACCCCCTGGCCTCACTGAGAGGAAGCCACCTCTGAGTTAAACTCACCAGCTTTTTAACAAAAAGAAAAGGAGTACTTGTGGCATCTTAGAGACTAACAAATTTATCTGAGCATAAGCTTTCGTGAGCTTCAGCTCGCTTCATCGGATGCCACTACATGCATCCGATGAAGCGAGCTGTAGCTCACGAAAGCTTATGCTCAAATAAATTTGTTAGTCTAAGGTGCCACAAGTACTCCTTTTCTTTTTGCAGATACAGACTAACACGGCTGCTACTCTGAAACCAGCTGTTTAACAGCATCCAGCAACACTTGTAACAGCAGCCTAGGGCAGGAAGTGGAGAAGAGCCCCAGCCCAGTAATGATCAGCACTAGTATTTAAGCTAGGAATCTGGGACTGGCATCCCTATTCTTGCTCAAAATCTTAATAAAAATGAGCCATCAGAACGTTAGTTACATCTAACCTGCAAGAAAGCACCTCCAGCAGACAGCACCCCAGCCTACCTCCAACAGCAGGGTTTCCTGCTGGCCTTTGAAATGTTACATGTTGGTTCACAGGTAAAGCAGCTACCATAAATATTCAGAGAAGGGAAAGACTTGGTTTAGAACAGGAAGTGCACCATACAGCAGTAACCCTGGCCAGTATCATATCACTAATGCATGTGGCCAGTCATCCCTAGTGCACAGAGGGAACCTGGCTGCTTTGTGGAGAGATAAGACATGCCAGATGGGTAGCTGGGATCAAAGGGTACCTCAATACTGCAAAACACATCACAAACTAGGGCAGTGAGTCTCTGAGCCTGGGTCAACTGACTCAGGTTCAGCTAAAAACAGCAGCTTAGACATTCCCACTGGGGCTGGAGCCCAGACTGAGAGAGACACTCACCCATGGCCCTACACCAGGTTTCAGAGCCCAGACTCCAACCCCCGCAGAAACATCTACACTGCTATTTTTATCCCCATAGCACAAGCCCGAGTCAGTTGACCCGGGCCCAGGCTTGTTGCCATGGTGTGTTGCTGGGGTTTTTTTGTTTTTTTTTTGGCAGCGTAAACATACTTTAAGGAGCTTAATGAAGTATTAATACAAGCCTAGAGTTTGCAATTTTACTGGGGACAGATTGACAAAAGGGCCAGGGAATGCCACCAACTCTGACTGCCCATTACATTTTTATGTGTAAATGTAACAACGTCCTAAAGCCTACAGCCAAATGGAGCATTAGATTGGCTCAATGGGATTTTGAATACATAATGTCAATGGACAGTCACGGTAACAGGCTGCCTTTCCCAGCCCATTCAGTTTGACGGGAGGAGGAGGAAAGAAGAAGGTTACTTTAAGTTCAAATAATATTGAATTTTCTGGACTGCTGTTCCAGCTGAAGTTTCATTTGTCACCCATCACAGAAAGTGCCTACCAGGCTTACTTGTCTGCATTAGAGCGCCTGAGCACTCCGCTTTGCTCTGCTCTGCTCTCTTACAGCCCAGGGTCAGAACTGCAAAGGCAGCTTCCCTTGAACTCCACAGAGTTAACCTCAGAGGCACTTACTAAACCTGAGCAACATGCAGATTGGGTGTCTGCAAAGTCTGGCCCCATACCTCTGCAGCGTTTCTAGGTTTTTTTGAGGGTGCAGTGTCTCGGAGATGGGACCAAACAGAAAGAGAGGAATATTTCGGACAAGAGTAGGAGATGAAAGGAAAGGCCATTACTGTTCTAAGCATCAGGTTTTCCTAAACACCATCTGGTTTTCCCATGGCTTAATCTTTCACTGAACATGCCAGCCAGATGGTCACAAGCCCAACCCTTTATTTTATAGCACAGGTCCAGGTTGCTTGATTACGATGTGGAGCACATGCACTTTCCCTTCACGCTTCCAGGGGCAAGGAACTCTCTCGAATGAAGTCTTCAAACAACTGGGAATCGGCAGCAACAACGGTTCTAGCTGGGAAGGACTTGTTTCCTCTCTCAGGGACACGCAAAGATCTCTGGAGCTCACTTTTCAGCCAAGTGCCGGTATCTCCACCGATATTGGGAAGGGCCTTTAATTTCTTCCTCCCACCCCTCTTCACTGAAGAAAGATGTACCTCTCATGTTAGTTACGGGGTATATCACAGTCCTTGCAATTGAAAGCCCTTTCAAGGAGCCCAATTAGTGCCTATATTGTTCAAGTGCATCCTGTTTGGTGATTTGGATGCTGTGCACAAACACATTTCTAAGCATTTCCTGGCAGTCAGCCTAGAACACACCAGTGCTCTAAGTGTCAGTTATCTGATTCTTCACCAGTCAGCTGTGCTGGTGAATCTCCATTTTGTACCCCATAAGCCACCTCAATATCAATACTTTGATTTGTCAAGAGCAAATTTTCCGCTCCCCGGGTCACACTGCAAGTGCTCATTACAAACCTTCTTGCCAAAGGCAGATTTTAATTAGACTTTGCAACAAAGGGACTTGCAAGGCATCTGCAGAGGTGGCCAACAAATGTTTCAATATCCACAGGTAAGTAGCATTACAAAGGAAGCTGTCACAATCTCACTTGTTAGCAAAGAGCTGCACGGAATGGCTTTTGGAGCCAGCATTCAACATGATCAATTTCCTTCCACCTGGGGCCATATCTCTTCCACTTAGTCCTGTGATGTGAACAGGAACATCAGACACCTGAGTTTTTACTGTGGAAACACTGCAACAAACTTGAATCCTTCCTATGCAAACTACCCAATCTCCCTACCTCCTTCCACAGAAACATTTTGGAGAATACAGGAAATGTGGACAGCACAGAAGACGGAAAGTAATGGCCCTCCAGGGAACCCTGTGCTTGCAGATCGCTAGCACAGCTGAACTGAGCTGAGTAACTCCCTCGTTATCAGCCCGCTCAGTCACCAACAGCTATCCTTGGGGAGAGAGCTCACAAGGTCTCTCTGCTCTTCCACTGAAGTGCAGTGCTCAGCCCCAAGCAGCCACGCTCTTCATTGTGGGCCACCCCCTCATTGTGACCTTTCCCACAGGGCTTCTTCCAAAACATCATGGGCAAGGCACTGCTTTTGAAGTGCAGTGGGAACTGGTGCAAAGGATTCTGGGGCACATCTGAGAACCATTTACAAGGGAACACATGGAAAGAGATTGAGAACTCGTTTGGAAATGAGACATTCACAAAAAAGCTCCTTAGTACAGGATCTTCCTTGCAGCTGCCCATCAAACAGGCCAGGGCCTCTCTTTTCTCTATTCTACAGGCAGAACTCTTGTTAAAGCAAATGCTAATCCATGGGCAGACAAGGGCAGCCTAAAACACTAAAATGAATTAAGATGTTACTGTTTATGTAAATTCACAACAGCATATTTGCAGCTGGGACAGTTTTCAGATGCCACAGATTAATGAACAGAAATTTCTCAGAGGCCACTAACTTCTCTCTCCCTCCACTTCCCAGCTGGAGGGAGTGGGAGAGAATTGTCCATCAGGCTGGGACTTTGTGAATTACAGCAGTTATAAGCCCCTTCAAAAATGTAGAGATTTGAAATAAACTCCAGAGACTTAACGATTTCAGGTTGGAGTGTGTGACTGGGTGGGGGAGAGCCCCATAATTAAGATCCGTTGAGATGAAACAGCAATGCAGGCAGTGTGACTGGGGAAGGGGACCCCTAAAATTAAGGCATTTTAGGGGAGACAGGAACTCTATAAGCCAAATGGTATTGCAGCCAGAAAATTACCTAAAGAAACTGGAAACGCTCTCTCCGTTTCAAGAAAACGGATCACACTTTCAACTTATCCCAGCACCAGCTCTGCTGTCAGAAACAAGCTGGTTTTAACATATTTGCCACATGAGCTTCCTCTGATATTTTTATCCCCTTTCCCATACGTGGGCAGGCTGTTTGCCACAAATAGGGCAGGAAGGAATCTACCACTCAACAAGATCCTCCGAGGGGGAAAAAAAAAAAAAAAAAAGGAGATATACAGTTGTACTCACTGGAACCCATGAAAGTGAACAAAAACACCCCAGTAAGTCTTTTCTGTCCCAAATTTCTATTGCACTGGCAAAGCAGAGAGAAGGTGTCTAGCTTAGGTATTTATATAGCTCCAATCTCTGAATAGAAAACAGAGGGAAAGCTCTAATGCAGATAAACAGGTTTTTCTTCATTTTTCACCCTAGGTAAACCTTAGAGTTGATAAAAGGTGCTGACTGATAGCCCTCCAAATTTATTCATTCTATTTAACCGCATATCAGGTACTTAAAGAGTCTCTTAAAGTAGAGAGCATTATTTTCCTGGTAAAAACTGTTGGTGGACAGGAGCCCAGCTCTGAAGGCAAAACCATTGCCAGCAGCTGCGCAGAAGTAAGGGTGGCATGATATGGTATTGCCACCCTTACTTCTGTTCTGCCGTTGGCAGGGAGCTGCCTTCAGAGCTGGGTGCCTGGCCAACAGAAGCTGCTCTCCAGCCACCTAGCTCCGAAGGCAGTGCAGAAGTAAGGGTGGCAATACCACAACCCCCCTAAAATAACTTTGTGACCCCCTGCAACTCCCTTTTGGGCCAGGACTCCCAATCTGAGAAACACTGGTCTTCCCTATGAAACCTATAATCGTATAGGGTAAAATCACACAAAAGACTGGATTTAATGGGGAGAGACCAGATTTCATGGTCCATGATGCATTTTTTTCATGGCCGTGAATTTGGTAGGGCCCTACTAAGAAAACATTCCTAAAAACCTGCTAGGACATTACCTCATCATCTGGACCCATGGAAAAGAAGCTCTTGAGGAATTCCACCATGATGATTTCAACAATTTCCATCCCACCATCAACCTCAGCCTGGACCAGTCCACACAAGAGATCCACCTCCTGGACACTACGGTGCTAATAAGCGATGGTCACATAAACACCACCCTATATCGGAAACCTACTGACCGCTATTCCTACCTACATGTCTCTAGCTTTCATCCAGATCATACTACTCGATCCATTGTCTACAGCCAAGCTCTACGATATAACCGCATTTGCTCCAACCCCTCAGACAGAGACAAACACCTACAAGATCTCTATCATGCATTCCTACAACTACAATACTCACCTGCTGAAGTGAAGAAACAGATTGACAGAGCCAGAAGAGTACCCAGAAGTCACCTACTACAGGACAGGCCCAACAAAGAAAATAACAGAAGGCCACTAGCCATCACCTTCAGCCCCCAACTAAAACCTCTCCAACGCATCATCAAGGATCTACAACCTATCCTGAAGGACGACCCATCACTCTCACAGATCTTGGGAGACAGGCCAGTCCTTGCTTACAGACAGCCCCCCAATCTGAAGCAAATACTCACCAGTAACCACACACCACACAACAGAACCACTAACCCAGGAACCTATCCTTGCAACAAAGCCCGTTGCCAACTCTGTCCACATATCTATTCAGGGGACACCATCATAGGGCCTAATCACATCAGCCACACTATCAGAGGCTCATTCACCTGCGCATCTACCAATGTGATATATGCCATCATGTGCCAGCAATGCTCCTCTGCCATGTACATTGGTCAAACTGGACAGTCTCTACGTAAAAGAATGAATGGACACAAATCAGACGTCAAGAATTATAACATTCAAAAACCAGTCAGAGAACACTTCCATCTCTCTGGTCACTCGATTACAGACCTAAGAGTGGCTATCCTTCAACAAAAAAGCTTCAAAAACAGACTCCAAGGAGAGACTGCTGAATTGGAATTAATTTGCAAACTGGATACAATTAACTTAGGCTTGAATAGAGACTGGGAATGGATTAGTCATTACACAAAGTAAAACTATTTCCCCATGGTATTTCTCCCCCCCACTGTTCCTCTGATATTCTTGTTAACTGCTGGAATTAGCCTACCTTGCTTGTCACCATGAAAGGTTTCCCTCCCCCCCCCCCCCGCTGGTGATGGCTTATCTTAAGTGATCACTCTCCTTACAGTGTGTATGATAAACCCATTGTTTCATGTTCTCTGTGTGTGTATATAAATCTCTCCTCTGTTTTTTCCACCAAATGCATCCGATGAAGTGAGCTGTAGCTCACGAAAGCTTATGCTCTAATAAATTTGTTAGTCTCTAAGGTGCCACAAGTACTCCTTTTCTTTTTGCGAATACAGACTAACACGGCTGCTACTCTGAAACAGGACATTACCATATTCACCTAAGGTTCTTGATTAACTTTGTGCAGAGCAGTGACTGCTCTAAATAATAAGATGGGTGAACTACAGTGCCTTGTATTAAATGAGGATATTGATATAATAGGCCCCACAGAAACTTGTGGAATGAGGATAATCAATGGGACACAGTAATACCAGGGTACAAAATATAGCGGAAGGACAGAACAGGTTCTGCTGGTGGGAGAGTGGCACTATACATGAAAGAAAGCGTAGAATCAAATGAAGTAAAAATCTTAAATGAACCAATCTGTACCATATAATCTCTATGGACAGTAATTCCTTGCTTGAATAATAAGAATATAGCAGTACGGATATATTACCAAGCACTTGACCAAGATGGTGATAGTGACTGAAACGCTCAGGGAGATTACAGAGGCTATTAAAATAAAAAACTCAACAATGGGGGATTTCAACTATCCTCATATTGATTGGGTACATATCACCTCAAGATGGGATGCAAAGATAAAGTTTCTTGACACCTTAAATGACTGCTTCTTGGAGCAGCTAGTCCTGGAACCCACAACAGGAGAGGCAATTCTTGATTTAGTCCTAAGTGGAGTATAGTATCAGGTCCAAGAGGTAAATATAGCTGGATCGCTTGGTAATAGTGACCATAATATAATTAAATTTAACATCCCTGTGGCGAGGAAAACACCACAGCGGCCCAAAACTGTAGCATTTAATTTCAGAAAGGGGAACTACATAAAAACAAGGAAGTTAGTGAAACAGAAATTAAAAGGTACAGCACCAAAAGTAAAAACCTTGCAAGCTGCATGGAAACTTTTTAAAGACACCATAATAGAGACTCAACTTAAATGTATACCCCAAATTAAAAAACATAGTAAGAGAACCAAAAGAAAGCCACCATGGCTAAACAGCAAAGTAAAAGAAGCAGTGAGAGGCAAAAAGGAATCCTTTAAAAATAGAAAGGAGCATAAACTCTGGCAAATGAAGTGAAAAAATATGATTAGGAAGGCCAAAAAAGAATATGAAGAACAACTAGCCAAAGACTCAAAAAGTAATAGCAAAAAAAAAAAAAAATCCCATCAGAAGCAGGAAGCCTGCTAAACAACCAATGGGGCCACTGGACGATCAAGATGCTAAAGGAGCACTCAAGGACGATACAGACATTGCAGAGAAACTAAATTAATTCTTTGCATCGGTCTTCACAGCTGAGGATGTGAGGGAGATTCCCAAACCTAAGCCATTCTTTTTAGGTGACAAATCTGAGGAACTGTCCCAGATTGAGGTGTCAGGAGGTGGCTCTGGAACAAACTGATAAACTAAACAGTAATAAATCACCAGGACCCAATGGTATTCACCCAAGAAGATTTCTGAAGGAACTTAAATATGAAATTGCAGGACTACCTGTAGTCTGTAACCTTTCATTTAAATCAGCTTCTGTACCAAAATGACTGGAGGATAGCTAATGTGACACCAATTTTTAAAAAGGGCTCTAGAGGTGACCCCAGCAATTATAGGCCGGTAAGCCTGACTTCAGTACCGGGCAAACTGGTTGAAACTACAGTAAAGAACAAAATTGGCAGACACATAGACGAACATAATTTGTTGGGGAAGAGTCAACATGGTTTTTGTAAAGAGCAATCATGCCTCACCAATCTACTAGAATTATTTGAGGTGGGTCAACAAGCATGTGGACAAGGGGGATCCAATGGATAGAGTGCATTTAGATTTTCAGAAAGCCTTTGACACGGTCCCTCACCAAAGGCTCTTGAGCAAAGTAAGAAATCATGGGATAAGAGGGAAGGTTCTCTCGTGAATTGGTAACTGGTTAAAAGGTAGGAAACAAAGGCTAGGAATAAATTGTCAGTTTCAGAATGGAGAGATATAAATAGTGGTGTCCCCCAGGGGTCTGTACTGGGCCCAGTCCTATTTAACATATTCATAAATGATCAGGAAAAAGGAGTAAACAGTGAGATGGCAAAATCTCCAGATGATACAAAACTACTCAAGATAGTCTGCCTGGGACTTAATTAAGAGCTACAAAAGATTCTCTCAAAACTGGGTGACTGGGCAACAAAATGGCAGAAGAAATTCAATGTTGATAAACGCAAAGAAATGCACATTGGAAAACATAATCCTAACTATACATATACAATGATGGGGGTCTAATTTAGGTGTTACCACTCAAGAATGATCTTGGAGTCATTTGTGGATAGTTCTCTGAAAATAGCCACTCAATGTGCAGCAGCGATCAAAAAAGCAAACAAAATGTTGGGAATCATAAACAAAGGGATAGATAATAAAGACAGAAAATACCATATTGCCTCTATATAAATCCATGGTAGGCCCACATCTTGAATACTGTGTGCAGATGTGGTGGCCCCATCTCAAAAAAGATACATTGGAATTGGAAAAGGTTCAGAAAAGGGCAACAAAAACGATTAGGGGTATGGAACAGCTGCTATATGAGGAGAGATTAATAAGACTGGGACTTTTCAGCTTGGAAAAGAGGCGACTAGAGGGAGATATGATAGAAGTCTACAAAATCATGACTGGTGTGGAAAAAGTGAATAAGGAAGTGTTATTTATTCCTTCTAACAACACAAGAACTAGGGGCCACCAAATGAAATTACTAGGCAGCAGATTTAAAAAACAAACAAAAGGACGTATTTTTTCACACAACACACACTCAACCTGTGGAACTCTTTGCCAGAGGGTGTTGTGAAGGCCAAGACTGTAACAGGGTTCAAAAAAGAACTAGATAAATTCCTGGAGGATAAGTCCATCAATGGCTATTAGCCAGGATGGGTAGGGATGGTGTCCCTAGCCTCTGTTTGCCAGAAGCTGGGAATGGGTGACAGGGGGGGTGGACCACTTGATGATTACCTGTTCTGTTCATTCCCTTTGGGGCACCTGGCATTGGCCACTGTTGAAAGACAGGATACCGGGCTAGATGGACCTTTGGTCTAACCCAATATGGACATTGTTATGTTCTTATGTCACTTGTCACTGGACTCAACAGCCGGTGTTTCTTTTTATGAGAGCCCATGACTGAATAAATAAGGACCAATCAGTGAACAAACAGGACAGCCATTCCCACACAGTAAGTATTAAACTGAGAAGCTTGCGATGAATCAGAAACCAGAGCCACAGGCCTCTAATGAAGGGCCGCTACAAGAACAGGGGCCAGACAGAAGAGCCTAAGGGACAGAGGGCTATGAGTAAAATGCACAACACAGATTCCCAGGGGGTACCTCTGGCAAATCTATTTGCAGCCATTAGAAGCTGGGCAAAAAGGCTGTTTTTCAAAAGCCTTCTAGACAACTCATTGTTCCAGTCTGAGCACTAACACACCGAATGTAGTCAGAAAAATATAAAACATGATTGCACTAACCAGAGAATGACATCAGAGCACACCAAGCCCTGCTGAAAGGGTCATTCAGCCTATAGAGATATGTCTACACTGGGAAGTGTAATTCCCATCATGGGTAGACAGACTCACGCTAGCTCAGCTCTGCTCCAGCTAGTGTGCCAAAAATAGTAGTATGGACATTGCAGTATAGGCAATGGCTCAGATTACCCTGCCTGACTACCTGGGTCTAAGCTCAGGTGGATAACCCAAGTAGCTGCCCATACCACAATGTACACACCGCTATTGAGCTAGCGCGCAAGTCTGTCTATCCAGGCTGGGTATCACACCTCCCAGCTACAGTGTAGACATATCCTTGGAGCAGGCAGAAGGTCTCACTGCCTCGATGCAGGCACCAAGGGATAAACAACCTGGAGACCTTAGAATGAGAGCCACTGTGATTGGCTAGAGTGTCCCACTACAAGAACACAATAAGGGCTCGGTAAAAGTGAAAGCCCTAGACCTCTGACTACCAGAGGGATAGAGGTGATGGGCATGTTCCAGGGGTGAAATGCTTATTAGACAAGTGCAGACAGAAGGCAAGCTTGTTCCACTCAGAGCAGAGAGACACACGATTTCCACATTTTGCACTGCTCACAGATGTGTCCTGGCTGTACTACATTCCAGGGAGGATTAGAGGCCATGACCAGCTCCATTAGTATCTAGTTAACCATCTAATGGGTCTGGTTGGCAAAGAATAAAAAGAGAACAAATAATTGCTCAGTAAGGGGAAAGCTGCACCTTTCCCTAGAAGCTGATACACCTTCCATCTATCATTTAATACCAAAGGAGCCCTTCCATAGACTGGCTCCCTCTCATATAGGCTACCAAGGCTTTGTTCATTAGTCCACTTAAATGCCATTTACTCCGTTCTGTGCTTAGAAATGTCTTCTTCCCTCACAATTCACCTAACCTACTTGATGGTAAAGATATAATCTCTCATTTATGACACTCATTTCCATAACCGACCAATCTCCCGGTACCAGAGTAATGCGGACTACTTAGAAATGCCTGTATTACCGTAGTAGGCACACATGTTGAAGCAAAAAGAAAAGGAGTACTTGTGGCACCTTAGAGACTAACAAATTTATTAGAGCATAAGCTTTCGTGAGCTACAGCTCACTTCGCTGTAGCTCACGAAAGCTTATGCTCTAATAAATTTGTTAGTCTCTAAGGTGCCACAAGTACTCCTTTTCTTTTTGCGAATACAGACTAACACGGCTGCTACTCTGAAACCTGTCATGTTGAAGCACAGACTGTGCCCAATGGTCACCCCACCAAGTGGGGACACTCACCAATATGAAGATGCCCCAAGCCACCATGCGCCCCTTCAGAGGGGGACACAGGTCCGGTGTCCCCAGACCCGCACCCAAGCCCCACGGCACACAGGTAGATTCGTGTCCAGAGCTCAGGACTCGAATAAAAGCAAACATGTTAATAAATGCCCAAAGCTTCCCAAGCACATGTACCAGTAAAGTACAAGCTCCCTGCCCAGCTCTGGTTACATTCCTTCTAGACTCAGTCTTCTCTCACACATACGCCTATTGGGGGGAAGTGAGTTTGGTTTTGTTTGTGCAAACTTCACCATCAACCCCTGTCCCAGTGACAGCTCAATGCTTCTGGATCAATAATACATGCTCCTTGAAATGGATGCCTTTCTGAATGCGTCAAGTCACTCTGTCCTCTGAGAGGTAACTTAAGCCTCCGGACATCAATCTTTCATTTACTGGACATAATCCTCACATTAAAGTGATTCCAGGCAGCTGCTTTCATTTCACATTCACAATCCCTGAGTTCAGGGCCAGAGATACACTGCTCCGGTGCTGCTGGAGAAGCAGGGCCTGGAAGGACAAGAGGCAACACAATGCATTGAAGACAGTCTTATACCACATCTTTTCCCAGGGTACGTTTACACTGAGATAAAAGACCCACAGCATGGCTGCAGCTAGGCCAGCTGACTCAGGCTTGGGCTGCAGGCTTAGGCTATAAAACTGGTGTAGACATTCGGGTTCAGGTTGGAGTGTGGGTTCTGAGACCCGGGGGGGGGGGGGGGGAAAGAGAGGAAGAGAAGGTGTCTCGTCTCCAATCCACAGTTATGTAAATATATATGCAAATTATATGCCAGCCACAGGGTCCTAGCAAGGTGCCAATATGCTATTTGGTGTCTCAAACTGTGAGCACTCCCAGTGTACAGGGTCAAGAATGGAAGCAGTTGTTGGGTTGTCAGGACGTTATCAGCACAATTACTGCGGTAGCTGTAAGTCGACCTAACATAGGTCGACTTAAGATCGTAGTGTAGACATGCCTGTGATAGTCATTCCCATATGGCGACCACATACAGCAAACAGAGAAAACACTCCAAAGCCACTGACTGCACAGTTGTACACAGAACAGGAAACTGCATGTATTTGCACAATCTGATTTACCACCACAAGAGGTTTTAGGAACGCAAGGTTAGTCAGCCAACTTACCTGCCTGATTTTTGTTACTCTGAACCCAGTCCCTCCCACTTTTCACCATATCCCTTACTTCTCTCCTTTCCTAAAAGGAAATCTATCTATGCTCTGGTCCCCTTTCTTGGTGAGATATCATTGCATCTTGAATTACTCCTTGGATAGGTCTTCACTGCAGAATAAACTCGAGTGACTGGCAGCCAGGTCTCAACACCAGTTAGCCTAGCCTGGGTGTGAGCAGCCACACTGCTGAGGCTTATCCAAGTTACTGTGTCCTCATGGCTGCTGCTCTCATCTATGTGAGACACTAGGACTGCTGAGGCCATATCCCATGGGATTGTGTGTTGAAGTATGCTAAGCCACTCCAAGATTTTTTCACAGTGAACTGTGTCAGAACTGTAAGGTGACCATACATCCCATTTTAGTTGGGAAGGTCCCTTTTTTAAGCCTGGTCCCAGCCATCCCAACTTCCCCCCCCCCCCCCAAAAGGAGTCATTTATCCCATTTGTTCTTATTGACTTGCTCAGTTGGCAAGAGCCTACAGGACAAATGTTCACTTTTGTCAAAGAAGTGGGGTGCAGTGTGGAGGGGGACAAGTGGAGATGCCCAGTCCCCTGTGCGGTGGGAGGAAGCAGTGTTCCAGCATGCGGGGCACCAGCAGGGTGTCAGAGACCAGGCAACAGCCTCCTGCTGGGAGGGGTCCCACAGGGTTCCAGGTACTGGGCAACAGGCTCGCTGGGGGGGTGGGGGAGGGAGAGGCACAGAGTTCCAGCCAGGGGCAACAGCCTGCCGAGGGCGGGGCAGGGTTCCAGCAACCAGCAACAGCATTGAAGAGGGGACCCCTCAAGTGAGTGGCTGGGGGTGTCCTGTTTTTTTTCCTTGGGAAATATGGTCATCCTAAAGCACTGTCTATCCTTCAAGGCCAGGGGTGGCCAACCTAAGCCTGAGAAGGAGCCAGAATTTACTAATGTACATTTCCAAAGAGCCACAGTAATACGTCAGCAGCCTCCCATCAGCATTCCCCCACCCAGAGCCTCCCACTCACCAGCAGCCTCACCAATCAGCTCCTCCCCCTTCCTTCCCATCAGCTGTTTCGTGGGGTGCAGGAGGCTCTCAGGGGGAGGAAGAGGAGTGAGGGCACAGCAAGCTCAGGGGAGGGGGTGGGAAGGGGTGGAGTGGGGGCAGGGCCTGTGGCCGAGCCAGGGGTTGAGGAGTGAGCACCCCCTGGCACATTGGAAAGTTGGCACACGTAGCTCCAGCCCTGGAGTCGGTGCCTATACAAGGAGCCGCATATTAATTTCTGAAGAGGTTCATGTGGCTCTGGAGCCAGGTTGGCCACCCCTGTTCTAGGCACCCAGGGGGAATTGTGGGAGGGCACTGGAGGACTAGCAGCATTAGAGTGATTTAGCCTAAATCCTTATTGCAAAGTGAGTGAAAGCAGAACCCAAGCTCTAGCCCACACCCTCAACTGGACCAGCTAGCTTGGGTGTAAAGCACTACTTATCTTAGATGAGAGGGGTGAGTGAAAAGAACAGGGATGGGGGAACATCTGGGTAAGAGCTCATGCTAACTCTGCAGTGAAGGCATACCCTTTGTGGGAACAGTTCTGCCCAAGTTCAGCATTTGTTAGTGCTAGTCGACATTTTTTTTTGAAAGAAAAAGTACTTTCCTCGAGAAGGGCCTTTTTTCAAAATCGGAGTTTTTGCAGGTTTTCCATTTTTAAAAATTTTGCAATGTAACTCGACAACAGAAACGTTGCCTGTTCACTCTGCAAAATGCTATTTCATCTGAGTGCTCTCATATCGACAGTTTGGATTGAAAAAATCCCATTTGATGTTTAAGCTGACTAAAGTCAAAAACGTTTTCCTTTTAGAAAACTATTGATTTTGAAACTAAAATTCCACAAAAAATGCAGCAGCAAATGGAAAAAAAATATCTGCGACAAGAATGAAAACTCTTGAGTTTTCCATTAAGTTTGGTCCTATTTTTTTCCTATAAGCTCTAATACATATAGCTCCTTTCCTGGCTTACAAATCATGTCCCTAATTCACAACAAGTGACTGGTTTAGGAGCTATTTACCACTAAATGACTAGCTTTCCCTTGCATAAATTCTGAAAGCCTCTGTCTCCTCAACTCATCCTCTTTTCCAATCAGAATTAGTTCCATCTTTCCTCAGTTGCTGACACAGGACACTAGTCTGGCCCACACAACCTTCATCAGGGCTCAATCATACTCACCATAGCATCTGTACTGTGTTTGTTGGGGAATGGAGAGAGATTGCAAGACAGACCCATGCTGTCTCAAACACAGGCCTAATGAGACAGCTTCAGAGAAGAGCAAAGAAGTTGCCCCAGTATATACATTACTGCCTGAACTCCAACCCTGTAAAAACATTCTCCCTCCCAAATCTCCTGAGAGTCAAGCAGTGACTGGGAGCTTTGGATCAAGCGTCAGGCACCCAGGACCCAAAGGACAGATTCAAGTTGTGATTGCATTTCACTTAAAGGCAGGTTTCAGAGTAGCAGCCGTGTTAATCTGTATTCTCAAAAAGAAAAGGAGTACTTGTGGCACCTTAGAGACTAACTAATTTATTTGAGCATAAGCTTTCGCTGTAGCTCACGAAAGCTTATGCTCAAATAAATTTGTTAGTCTCTAAGGTACTACAAGTACTCCTTTTCATTTCACTTAAAGGTTCTCAGCACACTCTTTCCACAGGATTTCCTCTCCTCTGTTGCATTTACGTGCTTAACTTTATGGGGTTTTAATTATTTACTCATCTATAAAATTACAGCTCAATATTAAGTGAAACTCTCCTTTGGTTTAAAACTTCTCTCAATTTCTGAACCATTTGCGTATTATCTGTACACACTAAATGGTGCACACAGCCACCTCTGGGTGCCCAATGTACAAAATAAGAGCTGCACATGGTAGAGTCTTGGTATGGACAGAAAAAAAAATGGACCTACCTGTAAAACAGATCAATTACAGACTGCATTTCTGCATTTGCACAGAAAGAGACCCATTAGAATGCCTGAATTGGGAGCACATACAGCTATTAGGTTTGAGATGAATCAATGGTAGGATCTATTGCAAAATTACCCACTGTGAAATTCTCTAATTTATGAGCTCCACAAATGTAATTAGGTTTCAGAGTGGCAGCCGTGTTACTCTGTATCAGCAAAAAAACTGAGGAGTACTTGTGGCACCTTAGAGACTAACAAATTTATTTGGGCATAAGCTTTTGTGGGCTAAAACCCACTTCATCGGATGCATGCAGTGGAAAATACAGTTGGAAGATATATACCACACACCCCATGAAAAAATTTGCCATATTGTATATTTGCCATATTTCACATCTGCAAAGAGAAGCTGTTGTCCCGATTTATGCTTTGTGCCTTCAATGCATAACATGTATTTTTCAGCTAAAGTTAAAAAAATTTAGCTTCTTGCCTCAGTTTCCTTGTAACCAAGCCCACACTGCATTATGGGAGACACTGAAATAATTAGCCCCATGTATGCTTCTTGAAAGGCAGGAGGAGTCAGATGAGGAATGTGGCAAAGTAACTGGCTGGACACATGAATGACTCCTTACTTCTGCCACTTGGTGATGTTTACAAGAGGAAAGCAACAGACTAATTTTCATTTGCTGCCTCAAGTCACAAACTCTGCTTGGAAATCATAACCAGGATTCTAAAGTGCTGGTCAGCAACTTGTCTGGCAGGCAGCAAGCAATTCTGTTTCACTTGTTCAGACTGGCTTTCCTAGGATTTTTTCCTAGTTTGCCTGAAGCAACCTGTTATAATCCTGGGTCCATAAATAGACCTACCACTGCATTGTCTGTCCCCACACCAGGGAGCAGCAGACTCTGTATTCTATCACCTGATGAGAATATCCTCTTCCCCCAAACCCAGCAAAATTCCTATGGCTGAAAATAGAGGAAGTATAAGAAGATACTACTATACACGATCAGAACAGGAGTGTTTTAACTAGATTAGAAAGCTGAAGTCAATCAACTTCTCCTTTTCACTATGAGCAGACAAGAGGAAAAAACAGTGCTCTCCACTCCATCTTGACTACGACTGACTGCTCCACTGTCAGAGAGTGCTTCAGAGTACAGTTTACACCAGACAGGTTGGTTCCTCTTTTCAGCCCTCCAGCATATCCATCATGACCTCTTGAAAGCAGAAGCCCAGCACTGAACATACACAGACATGCCATGCCCCTAGTAAGGGAAAGGACGTGCCAGCCATGTTACATTTATAGCAAGCCAGGGGAGGAGAGATTCCTGGGAAGAGCCTTTTTGTAACAGAGTATTTTGCTGAGTTTTCAAGCTCCACGCATTGAAGTCTCTGATCTGACCATGAGCACTGAGAGTTTTGGTACAATGAGATGAGAAACAAAGTCTGATATTCTCAGCAGTGCACAAGCAGTTGGCATAGACTCAGACTAAGTCCAGCGGGGACTGTGGTGATCATTTACTCTGCCCTCCTGCACATTGCAGGCCATAGAATTTCACGCATCACCTCCTGTAATAGGCCAAAAAGCCTCGGGCTGAGTTACTGAAGTGCTTAAATCTTGAAGACTTTAAGTTAGAGAATCCACCATTTACTTTAATTCAAACCAGGAAGTGACTCATGCCCAACACTGCAGAGGAAGGCAAAAAAGCCCAAGGTCTCTGCCAGTCAGATGTAGCCAAAAATTCCTTCCTGACCCCAAATATGGTGCTCAGTTAGACCTTCAGCATGTAGACACCTGGGAAAGAATTCCCTGTAGTAACTCAGAGCCCTCCCAACCTGGTGTCCCATCTCTGGCCATTGGAGATGTTTACTAATAGAAGTCACGGAAGGGCCATGTGCCACTGTCAGCAATCTCAGCATACCATCCCCTCCATAAGTTTATCAATCTGAGCCTTGAAACAAGTTAGATTTTTTTTGCCCGCACTGCTCCCCTGGGAAGGCTGTTCCAGAACTTCACTCCTCTGATGAACAGAAAAGGAGTACTTGTGGCACCTTAGAGACTAACAAATTTGACCATAAGCTTTCGTGAGCTACAGCTCACTGTAGCTCATGAAAGCTTATGCTCAAATAAATGTGTTAGTCTCTAAGGTGCCACAAGTACTCCTTTTCTTTTTGCGAATACAGACTAACACGGCTGCTACTCTGAAAGTTACAATTCATCTAATTTCAAGCCTAAACTTATTGATGGACAGTTATAACCATTTGTCTTTGTACCAACGTTGGCCCTGAATTTAAATAATTTCTCTTCCTCCCTGGTGTTTACCCCTCTGATGTATTTATCTATTGAGAGCAACCATATGAAGGTTGGTCTAAAATACAGTATGGTCCTTGACCCTTTATTCCCTCTTGATTTCTTCCATTCTTTTCCTTCACTTTGCTTCCCTAACCCATTCTTTGGTAGGTTTGTTCTTTTTAGTTTTCCTTTTTCCTCCCTCCCAACAAAGAAACAAGGGTTCGAGCTCAGAGCTTTACAATATTCTCTTGCAGCCATGTATATAAATAGAGTCAGGTATCAATGCTGGACTTAGTTCACATCCAGTCTTTCAGCTTACTACTCCTGGCACCCTATTTTCCCCAACTAAGACAGAAGAAAGTCCCACCGACATCCATGGGAATCATTTGAATCTATGGGTGTAGAATACAGCCTCCAGAATCTCTTATGCATTAAAGAGCTCTATAGTCATTTCTAACTGCCAGGCGATAGATGTCAGTAGACCTGAAGAGCCACCTGAACTTGCAAGTCCTCTCAGCTTCTATTAGGGCTGGTGTCAGGGCCTGGGTGGCCCATGTGCAAGGGTCAGTTACCAAGTTGCGATCAGGAGACGAGTTGCAGAGCCAGAGTCAGGAGCCAGTCAGGGGTTCACGGCAAGGAAAGGTCTACCTGTCTGCATCGTTGCTCAGACAGCTCCCTGAGACGGCTTCTTGGTTTGTATACTGGCATGGGCCAATCAGTGGGCTGCAGAGGCCCACTACAGAGGCTCCATTGGGTGGTACTTCCTGCAGTGTCTACCTCACAGGGTCCCGCAGCAGAAACCCAGTTTGAGGTTCAGGTGACAACACAGAAGCGCTGGCAACCCAGAATCCCCAGGTTTTAGTCCTTCAGGTTCTTACAGCGTCTATGAAAGCTACTGTTTAGATGTACAGCAGTGAGGTGGTGGAGAGGGAAACTGACTCAGGAACTGGACCAGCAGCCATGGGGGAGACCATCTAATTCTCTCTGCTTGCTTGCTTTTCACGTCCATTGGTCTTTCGCCACAAAACTGATCACATGCCATAGTTGCAGCAGTTTCTAGGGAAGTGTGTTCACTCTGGGATTAAAACTGCATTTTCAGTCCCCCTTAAAGAGTAAAAATTGGGGGAGGGAAAATATGCTGTGTTCAGGTCAGTCTACGTTAGAGCCTCTTTCAAAACCCAGTGATGTCAACGGAAAGCCTCCCGGGACTTCAGTGGGCTTTGGATCAGGTCCTATATGAAAGCCAACGTCTTTTAGTAAGATACATAAGATCCCCAGATTTGAAAGCATAAAAGAACATCTAGTCTGAGCTTTCTGAATAGCACAGACCACAGAATTTCTCCTAGTAATTTCTGCATCCAGCCCATAAACTTCTGTCTGCGCTTTTAAGAAAAACATCCCGTCTGGATTTAAGAATTGCCATGATGGAGAATCCACCACATCCTTTGATAAGATATTCCAGTGGTTACGTACCTCGCTCTTTAAAGTTTGCATGTGATTTCCAGCTTGATGAGAAGCTGGACACTCCAACTAGGTCATTTTAATGGCTGGCAGGTTCTCATTAACAAGGGACAATTAAAGTGAGACAAACCTTATATAGCCACAGCTTCATAAGACCAGGGAGGTAGCCCCAGATTTGAGATGAGGTCAAACTTCTTGAAAAGTCAGCAATGGAAAACTCAAAGGACTCCTTCTTCCAGGACACTCAGCTGGGCTGCTTTTACTTCAAACTGACCACCCTGTCATCCTGTATTTAATTGTTACTTCCTCCTCAAGCCCTCATGTGGAATTTCCATAAGACTGAGTCACAAATGAAGTCTAATAGATTATCTGAAACCTGTAATAAGAGATCTTTTCTTATTTACTCTGTGCCATCTGGACAGCCCAACCCTTTGTTACAGCTCCTGTCCTTTCATGTAGTAGGCATTGAGTAGGAAGTAAACAAAGTAGCATCCATTGTTTCAGCAAAGTAGGTACTGCAAGAGCAAGCACTAGAGAAAGGTCACTGTGAAACCCAATGGGATCAGAGGAGGAAAGTTATCCTCAGCTACAAAGCAAAACAGATCTACATATAACAATAATTTGCAGGTCCCACCTAAGATATTCTTGGGAACAATTTGTTTTGCTGTGTTCAGCTTCCACAGCAGAGCGGAGGGTGGGGGCAGTCAGGGTAACTGACCTGTGATTTTCTGCCCTAGCTTACGTGTAAGTCAGAGCAGTCTGGGGGCTGCTCTAACTTATGCCAGCTGTGTACAGTCCCCTAGAGACTATATGCCAGCTGGAGATAAATACACTCCAGTCACTCCCTCATCATGCCCATCCCATGCACTGGGGGCTATGAGGAAGGAGGCATAGTAGCCAGCTCTATGCCTGGTGGCGACGCCTCCCCCAGCAAGGGATTTAGGGGAACGTATTTGGGCAGAGACTCTACCCCATTATTTCTGCAGCCTTCCTTATGTGCAGACATGTCTCTCTGCTCTCCTTCCTTGCAGACACAAATTTAGAACTGCCTCACACAAGCCGACACCTAGCCAAAAGCAGTTCTCCAAAGAGCTGCCCCTTACCGCGAAGGCCAAACCGGAAACATTCCAAGAACAGGGAGGATCATGAAAATTCCTCCTTCCTTGCAGTTACCAGCCTCAGACATTCACAAGAGAAGGCAACACTGGAATCAGATTCAAGCCATCACCATTTCTGATATGACATTATCCATTCTTTACAGGAGGAAAAAAGATGACAATAATAGCACTATAGTGGGAAATCTCTCCATAGCAGGAGAGGACAAAAAGATATGAAACTCAGCAGATTTCCTTGAAGCACTGCCACAGCCTGAGCTCAGTGTCTCAGGCATTTGATAAGCAGATGTATATGTAAAGAGGAAATGTCTACCTCCTAGAAGCTTTAACATGAAGCACTGAACGCGCCTGGATCCAACCATCATTTACTGCCTCCCAAAGGGCAGACGAAGGCTCAGGTCAAATGGCACTGGGTGTTTTAGCTTGCAACAGACAGAGAGCACTAAGCCTTTCTCACTCTGCCATCTTCTACACTGGAGTAAAGCATGCCATTGGAAGTTCAGTAGCACAGTTTGCATCCACACAATTCAGTTTTGAAACCACACTACAAGCTTGTCTCACAATAACGTCCGAGACTTATTAAGGGAAATTGTTTCATACATGATTCTGACTTAACATGGGTCATTACATGTCCAGAAACCACCTCAGACGTGCTAATAAGGTTCCTGGAAGGACAATCTGGAGGTGTTAACCCAGATTTCACTCTCACAGCTAAATCCTACCAGGGGAAATTTTAAAACTAGGTTAGCTTTCCCCAGGCCAGACAGTGCTAGACGCAGGAGGCTGCACCACTATATGCTACTGACTAGATAAAGTCAAACGGGGTGGGATACAAAGGGGTTCTACCCACTGTTCTCCTCTGTCACTATGGTGCTGATCTGCAGTTACTTAAAAAGAAATTCAAACCTCCTTCCTGTTAGCTTGCAGGTTGAGGAGGGAAAGGGTGTGAAACTGGGCTGGAAGGAAGACAGGAAGTGATTATGTGCATTGCCCTGGAGAGAGACCAAAACAGCACTAGGTTCATGGCTGACTGTAAGGGCAGGCACTATGAGTCACTTCTCAGGAACCTGAACACACCAACCCTTGAGAGATTTCAGAGGATGGGGGGAAATAAGATTGACTAACTTTGGAATTAACTCTATTCTGCCCAATGAAGAATGCACCTGATCTGAGAGTGGAAAGAAGAGAAGGGTGAGGAGGTGCAAGGCTTAATCTACTCTTGTATTTTTCTTTATTTCTGTGACCTACTGGGCTACATTACAATGCTGTGCACATGACATGGGATATGGAGCTTCTCCTCCCTCTCCCCACCCAGGTCATCAGCTCAAGTTCCACCCATAATGGCTGGAACTCATTACTGTCTGATAGCTGCTTACTGGCTTTTGTGAAGTGAGCCGATGGGTTTCACTTCAGTTTCTGGTAACAGGGATCCAGCATCTAAATTCACACCAGGACTAGCAGCCTTAGCACAGATGTATAGGACTGGATTGGCCATGGACTCCACCATTATTCCACATGAAGGAGGCAGCACTCTGGCAGAGCACCCTGGATAGCCCATGACAAAGAGGAGTGTCCTAGCCACTGGATAACAACATTGATGGTTATGTCAGAATGCTGAGATCCAATATAATGAGTCACAGATCATTGCATCAGAAGAGCCTAGAATAACAAATATGTAATACCCTCAATAACCGTTTATCAATACAGTTCTTTCTGGAGCATACAAAGGGAGAGGCTATTCTTGGCTTTGTCCTTGAGTAACAGAAGTTTATACAGGAAGAAAGTGGTTTAGCCACTAGGTAACAGCTACCATAAATTCAACACACTTGCAAAAAGATCACACCAATGTGTTTAATATAAGGAAACATTCAGTATTACTGAGATCTATTATACCGCCCACTCTATCTGGGGTAATGGAAGAAGCATCACTGCTTGATTCATTAAAATCAGACTGGACAAAACTCTGAAGTATATACTTTAGAGAACAATTGTGCTTTGTCCAAGGGGATGAAAAAGACGACCTCAGAGGTTGCATCTCTAACTTCTATGCTCTCATATTGACAGTGTTGCTTAATATATGCAACATTTTAAGTCTTGATTAATATTGTAAGTTAGTTACCAGGTAGAAAAACAATATAAAGTAATGAAAAGCCCCACACAGTTAGGACTCTTAAATCCAAGTACAATTACCATCACCCCCTCATTTAGCCTCCCTCCGTCAACTGTCTGGCTTTTTTTTCTGAAGCTACCTTCTTCATTCAAGAACAGTCAGCTGCCACCAAAGAAGTTCTAGAGGACATTAAAAAGATAATTCTTACTATATTTCCAATAAATAGCTGCCCCCTCAGGGTAGTCAGAACTTGGAGATGCCTCCAAGGAAATTCAAGGGATGCATTCTAAGTATCACCCCCATGGCCCCTAGAAATAAATATGGCACCAGGGCTCCACAGCTGTTTTAGGGGGCACTGTGGTAGTGAAGGGGCGACACAAAACCAACACTCTGATCACACATGCTCATTAAAGATCCCATGGCTAGAGTAGGGCTGTTAGCTCCAACGTAATAACCAGACTCTAATTTAGGGAACTA
Organism: Dermochelys coriacea; assembly: GCF_009764565.3. NCBI lineage: Eukaryota > Metazoa > Chordata > Testudines > Dermochelyidae > Dermochelys > Dermochelys coriacea. The sequence continues at coordinate 45,001,256 of NC_050074.1, forward strand.
TATTCTGACTATTGAAATTCCTCCAACCGAACCCCCATGGGAAAGCATTCCTTCCTCTTGCTAAAACAAAAAAAAAAAATGTGTAAGTTTGCTGTTGCAGATTGATGGTCATGTTCCAGCCCAGAGGCACCTGCAAATCCGTAAAAGGTGAACACACAATTGGCACTTAAGCAGTAGTGTAAAGAACTTTGGAACAAAGCTTCTAGAACAAAGGCTCCAACCAGATATTCTATCAACTGGGATGAGACATACCAAAGGGCCAGAAGTACATCTGAAATCCAGGAGGTTAACTCTGGCTGGTCCTCTGAAATGTTTGGTTGGCCATAAGACATATGCCCTCAGCAATTAGGGACACAGTGAAACACCCACAAACCTATCTTTTGGTTGTATTCTCAGTTGTTAATGCCCATTCAGGACTGGGATCTGCTTTGGAGGGATGTGATCTGCCTAAACTTGTATAGCTGAATAGCTGATCTAAGGGTTTCCTGTAGATTACAAAACCACCATACCAGTGCACTGCTCTCTGCCATCGAGAGCAGTCCATACTAGAATATTTCTATTAGTAGCATAGACAATCAATGCAGTGACTGTTTCCAACAACAATAACAGTGTTCTGATTTAGCCAAGTTTTTAAACACTCAAGGACACAACACCACGGACATAAGAACGGCCATACTGGGTCAGACCAAAGGTCCATCTAGCCCACTGTCCTGTCTTCCAACAGTGGCCAATGCCAGGTGCCCCAGAGGGAATGAACAAAACAGGTAATCATCAAGTGATCCACCCAGTCACCCATTCCCAACTTCTGGCAAACAGAAGCTAGAGATACCATCCCTGCCCATCCTGGCTAATAGCCATTGATGGACCTATCCTCCATTAATTGATCTAGTTCTTTTTTTAACCCTGTTATAGTCTTGGCCTTCACAACATCCTCTGGCAAAGAGTTCCACAGGTTGACTGTGGAACGGATAGATAGCTGGGCCAAACCAGAGCAGTGTGGGGCCATGTGAATACCAGGCAGGCAATGTGAGTGAGTGGAGCTGGGCAGCCAGGATTGGGAGGAGCTCCCCTAGTCTGGGAGGGCAGCAGAGTGCTGAGCATGAAGGACCCCGGTGAATCCCAGACAAAAGATGGGAGTGTCGGATCCTGTAGCTGGTGAGTGGAGGAGCTGAAGGCAGCAGTGAGTCAGATATATGTCAGAGTTGCTGGGATGTGCGTGACAGCTGTCAGAAGGTTGTTGCCATATATGTGGGCAGCAAGAGGCATTTGGGGGTCTGTGTGTGAGTTGGGCAAAGAATGGCATTCTGGGGTCTCTATGGGGTAGTGTCACTTTAAGGAAGATGCCCCTCCCCAATTTCCACAATGGATAGGACCCCAAATTCTTTAATCTGGGCTTGATTAGATATTAGTGGATCTTTAAGTGACGCTGCTGGGATAGTGTCCTATGCAGTTTTGAGAGATGTAATGCATGTATCATCAAGTCTGGCTTTGTATGCCTGTCTGCTCCCTGGAAATTCTTTGTAAATTGTTAAAAATAAGCGAGTAAAGGTATGGGAGATGAATATTTCAACTCCTCCCCTGCCCTCTATCCCCACATTAGCAAGGCACTGCTGCCTTTAGTTCTGGATCAAACCCTGCACTCTCTTAAAACTTTCACAGCCATGACACATCTACAGTTGAAATGAGACCCAAGTAAATCTAAAAACTTAGATACTATTTAAGCGTCAACTAGACTTCTGTGGGACCACTTTAAAAAAAATGACACACACAAATCAAGCAGCCACCTGCTTTGCAGAAAGGGAAATGGTTCCCGAGATTATGATTCACACTGCAGAGCTAAATGTGTTGTTACGAGATAACAGAGCAGCAAAGGAAAAGCAAGAACATTCAGATGGACAAAATTACTGATAAACAGCTTACTAGGCAAAAAGACAGGACACTAAGATATAGATATAGGATGCATTTGCACCCATTTTCTCCAGAACCAAATATTGGCAGGGAACATTTATAGAAACCATAGGAGAGAAGATGCTGCAGCCATACCAAGCTCAGTGCTGTAGAAGGGAAGATGCTGAAGGCTTAGTGAGAGGCAGGATGTTTAAGCCATCAAGGACAGATGCCCTGGCAAGCCTATAGGTTTTATAGCCAAGATACTATCACATACACACGTCCAAGAATATAAGGGCAGGATGCCAGTGCAGACAGCACAGCACATACAGGCTCTGTACTTAGCTTGTAAGCGCTTTGGGGCGAGGACTCTCTTTTTGGTCTGTATCTGTACAGAGCCTGGCACAGTGGGGTCCTGGTCTCTGTCTGGGGCTCCCAGGCATTACCGCAATACAACTACTAAACAGCAGAAATATGACTGCCAGTAGGAGGAGGGAGTGGGATACCCAACCTCCCCAGGAACATCAATTGCTGTTGGTCTACGGGCTGTACAGGGCCAAGATCCGGAGAAGGGGCGCTGCTGTGGATCGGGCAGTACATAGGGCACATGGGGAGCCAGGCGCGTCGAGGAGACATGCAACCCCCCTGGGGCAGAGATCCTGCTCCAGGATCCACAGGGTCCCGCTAGCAGGGCATCAATAAGGGAGAGGGTAGGCTGGGGGCCGCAGCCCGGACCCCCAGGGGGCCGGGGCCGGGGCCGGGGCCGGCCCGGGCGGGTAGTGCGGCCCGGTCCGCGCGGTGACAGAAGGTTCCGGGCTGGCCGAGCGGCCCCGCGCCCTTACCGTGGATGCCGGTCTGGTGAGCCATGGCTCCGCTCCCGCCCTGGCCGCTGCGTCCCGGGCAGGAAACGGCTCTGGCAGCAGCGCCGCCCGCTTCCGGGTTCCGCCGCCTCTGCGGGGCGGGGCCTGGCTGGGCTCCGCCCCTGCGCAGGGCGGTGGGGGCCGCGAGGGGCCCGGACCCTGCGCCGCCCGGAGACCCCGGGAGTGTGGGGGCTGCGCCGCTGGCAGGGCCGCTGTGGGCGGAGCACCCGGCTCGCTTAGCCGGCTGGCCACGGGCCTTACCGCCCCGGTGCACGGGGAACGGCCTCGTGCCAGCTGCGGGAGCGGGCTGCGTTGGGCGCTGTACACGCGTCTTGTCCCTGGCCCCTGTCCCGCCCCGGGCGCTGCAGACACACCTTGTCCCAGCTCTTGCCCCGCCCTGTGCTCGGCGCTGCACACACCCCTCGTCCCAGCCCCTGCCCCGCCCCGCGCTCGGTGCTGCATACACACCTCGTCACAGCCCCTCCCCGTACTGTGCTAGGAGCTGTACACACACCTTATCCCAGCCTCCACCCCACCCTATGCTAGGCGCTGTACGCACTTTGTCACAACCCCTGCCCCACACTGTTCCAGACGCTATAGACACATCTTGTCCCAGTCTCTCCCACGTGCTCTGCTAGGCTTTGTACACACACCTCATCACAGCTCCTGCCCCGCGCCATGCTGGGTTTTGCCCGGCCCCATGTTGGTTGCTGTGCACACACCTCATCACAGCCCCTCCCCCGCGCCACACTGGGCGCTCCCTACCCCAGCCCTTCCCCTGCACGCTGTGCTAGGTGCTGTACACACACCTTGTCCCAGCCAGCCCCCTGCACGCTGTGTTGGGTGCTGTACACACACCTTGTCCCAGCCAGCACCTTCCCCATGCCGTGCTGGTCACTGTACACACCCCTTGTCACAGCCCCTGTCCCACGCCATGCTAGGCACTGTACACACACCTTGTCCCAGCCTCCACCCCATCCTGTGCTAGGCACTGTATGCACTTTGTCACAGCCCCTGCCCCACACTGTTCTAGGTGCTATCGACACACCTTGTCCCAGCCCCTCCCACATGCTCTGCTAGGCTCTGTACGCACATCTCGTCACAGCTCCTGCCCCGCACCGTGCTGGGCGCTGTACACACCTCATCACAGCCCCTGTCCCGCCCCATGCTGGGTTCTGCACACACACCTCATCCCTGCCCTGCATCACGCTGGGCACTGAACACACACCTAGTCCCAGCCCCTGCCCGGCCCCATGCTGGGTGCTGTACACACACCCTGTCCCAGCCCCTCCTCTGTGCTGTGCTAGGTGCTGTACACACACCCTGTCCCAGCCGCTGCCCCACGCTGTGCTGGTCACTGTACACACAGCTTGTCTCAGTCCCTCCTCTGTGCTGTGCTAGATGCTATACACACACCCTGTCCCAGCCCCTGCCCCGACACCGTGCTGGGCACTGTACACAGACCTTGTCCCAGCCTCCCTTGCACTCTGTGCAAGACGCTGTATGCACCTTGTCACAGCCCCTGCCCCACACTGTTCTAGACGCTATAGACACGTCCCAGCCCCTCCCCCATGCTCTGTTAGGCTCTGTATGCACACCTCATGACAACCCCTGTCCTGCGCCGTGCTGGGCACTGTACACACACCTCGTCCCAGCCCCTGCCCCGTGCTGTGTTGGGCACTGTACACACACCTCGTCCTAGCCAGCCCCTGTCCCTCACTGTGCTAGACACTGTACACACACTTTGCACTGCCCCGCCCCACACTGTGCTGGGCACTGTACACACACCTTGACCCAGACAGCTCCTGCCCCACACCGTGCTGGGCACTGTACACACACCTTGACCCAGCCTCTGCCCCACACCGTTCTAGACACTATAGACACACCTGGTCCCAGCCAGCCCCACCACATACTATGCTAGGCACTGTACACATATCTCATCATAGCCCTTGCCCCACACTGTACACACACCTTGTTACAGACCCTGCCCCACACTGGGCTGGACACTGTACACACACCTTGTCCCAGCCAGCCCCATTCCATGCTTACCCACAAATAGAGCCAGGAATAGATCCCCGGGTTCTCAAGTCCTAGGCAGGTGTGCTACACACTAGGTCATGTTACTGCTCAGATCCTGTCCCACGCCTGCTCGGGTGAAGGGGCACTGGGAGACTGAAGCCAGGCGCAATAGGCTGCACCCCGTATCGGTGCCCACTGAACTCGGACATCTGCAGCACTGAGAAGAGAGCTTCACTATGGTGGGACCAGTAGAAAAAGTGAGCCAACATCTCGGCTTTATTATAGCCCTCAATAGACTCCGCTGGGTGCTGCCCAATAATATGGAAACCTTGCCCCTCAGGGCCTGTCCCAAAGGTGCCCCTTCAAGTCCAGCCCTCTCTTGGAGAGGAAACAAACTGGCCTCAGAGGCCTTGGCTGAGGAGCAGCCCTAGCTGAATTGCTGGCCAGGGTGAAAAATTTTCGGTGCTGCCCCCTCAGCCAAGCAAAAAAAGACCCCAACCCCACCAGCCAGGCAACCAGCCGAGCAAAACAAAGAGGGTGGCCAATCAGAGCAGAGGAAAAAGAAAAAGCCCAGCAGCACAGCTGCACTGCACCCCTTGCAAGTCAGTGACCCACCTGCATGCCTATCCTCATCCCAGCCCTGCTTGGGCTGATCTCTGCCTCTAACCACCTGGTGACACATGGGGGCTATCGCATCATCACCTGAGCTCCCAGCATTGGTTGTCCTCATGAAACTACATTTGGGAGCTTCTCCTAGATAGAGAAGAGAGCTACAGCTACATCCTCTTGCCCCAGCATCTGGCCTGATGTGCCCACTTCCAACCCTGGGTTGGGTAAATCTCCCTCTAAAATAGCCCCTGTAAGTGCCCAGCAGTCTTTGCTGGAGGCTGCACCATTAAAAGTGGCAGATACCCCATCCCTGAGCCTCCCCTGCCTGGTTCCCAGAGACTCTTCTCCTAGTACAGCTTTTTAATACATAGATTCTGGGAGAAGTGCTGTTTTCACAAGGCCTTCCCTTGGCATTGCTAGCCACCTGTGACTGCACATTCTGCCAGCTGGGGGTTGCTTCAGTGCCAGTTTTCCCTGCAGGCTCCTACATTGACTTTCCTGACCCTACCACCACATCCTTGACCTTGACTTCGACTTCTCCAGATCCACGAGGCAGTTACACAGCTGAGCTGCTCTTCTCCCCTTCTCAGTCTTACTGTGGGCCAACTCACAGCCACTCCTGGCTCCTACCCTCTGGGGTTCTAGCTGCTGCTGCCTCTCAGAGATTGTTCCTTGATCTTCCCTTTGCAACCTCTATCCTGATACTCACTGTAACCCTTCCTAGTCCTGATTGCTGTGTGTCACACTGGGCCCCCTACTGACCAGGTGCCAACCCGGGTGTCTTTCTCCTTCCTTAGATAACTTGTGGCTTGATGCATCTCCTCCAGCTCATCACCAGGTTGAAGACACATACTAATGAGAACTGAGTCAATCCCTCACACCTGTGGCTCCAGGGAACCTAAGCATTTCAATCCTGATGCCTGGCACACTTACACATCCCCTCCTACCTAACCTAGACTTGCAGCCCCTTCTGCCTCTGCTCCAACTTTTATAGCTGGCTGCCAGGGTGAGCAGGGCTTGATGCTTCTGTCATGCATTCCTCTGCCAGCCAATCAGTGCCCTCCCTGCCTTCAACTCGTCCCATCAGAGACTTCGTAGGAACTGAGCAAAGCTGAGAGCAGGAGCTGGATCTCTGAGCCCCCAGGTGGGAAAAGCATCTCTGAAGTACTGCCATGCAGAGGGAGCTTGGCTAGGCCCAGGGGAAATGAAGAAGCATGACAGGTGTTATGGGGATATGGGGGAGCATTGCTGGCTTTGGGATGGAAATTGATTAAGTTGTGAGGCAGACTGGCAGATGTCTGTGCATGTGCCATACACATTTCATCCTTAAGTGGAGGTTGTGGAGAAACAGCAGCAGAAGGGGAATAGGGGCACAGGAGGGGAAGGGGGCAGAGGAAAGGAAAAGCAGGGGGCAGAGTAGCAGCAGGAGGTGTTGGGGGAGAAGCTTGAGTCAAGTGGATGACCTAAGGGCAGTGATGGAGAGTTGGGATGGAATTGAGAGGAGCTGGTGGATTTTGATAGGGAGAGGGGTCCAGTGGGACACTCCCTTTGAAATGTATGCATATTGCATGCAGATTTAATCTGTATTGTAGCCACATTTTTCAGGCTTTTTGCCTTACCAGCATGGATAGGTCTGTCTCTAGCCTAGATAAGGCCATGAAGGGTCTGAGGAGGGACCCTAACTAAGATTCCTGAGGAGAGGAGGCTTGGAACAGAGGGCAAAAGAGATAGTGTACTGGGCAGAGAAGGGCAGTTGAGTAATGCTGCCAAGGCAATATGGTGTCAAGAGAAGTTGTAGGAAGACATGGGACGAGGATAACACTGGAAAAAAAGGGGACATAAGAACAGCCATAGTGGGTCAGACCAATGATCCAGCTAGACTAGTTTCCTGTCTTCTGACAGTAACCAATTCCAGGTACCCCAGAGGGAATGAACAGAACAGGCAATCACCGAGTGATCCATCCCCTGTCACCCACTCTCAACTTCTGGCAATGAGAGGCTAGGGACACCCAGAACATGGGGTTGCATCCCTGAACATCTTGGCTAATAGCCATTGATGGACTTATCCTCCATGAATTTATCTAGTTCTTTTTGGAATCCTGTTATAATCTTGGCCTTCACAGATCCCCTGGCAATGAGTTCCACAGGTTGACTGTACATTTTGTGAAGAAGTACTTCTTTTTGTTTGTTTTAAACCTGCTGCCTGTTAATTTCACTGGCTGAGCCCTGGTTCTGTGTTATGTGAAGGAGTAAATAACTCTTCATTATTCACTTTGTTCACATCAGTCACGATTTTATAGACCTCTATCATCCCACCTTAGTCATCTCTTTTCCAACCTGAAAAGTCCCAGTCTTTTTAATCTCTCCTCATATGGAAGCTGTTCCATACTCCTACTCACCCCCCCCCTTTTCTGTACCCTTTTCCAATTCTAACATATCTTTTTTGAGATGGGGTTACCAGAACTGCATAGTGTGGGTGTACCACAGAGAGTCTCTGTTCCCTAAAACTTAGAAAGGCCAAATATTAGAGTACAACATGCAGTTTGCTGCTTCTCTCCCACTCCCTTCATCTTCACCTCCAGAAAAACCCACTGCAAGCAGAGCAGGTTCTTTGCTCTCCCTGAATGAACAGCACAAAGATGCTCAAATCAGTTAGCACCACCTACTGGCAATGACACCAGCTTTGCTGCTTAAGGAACAGGTTAGAAGTCACAAGATAGATTACTTTCTTCCATGGAAGAATGTGTGGGAGGGGACATGGGAAAGAAGAGGAACTTCTCAGAGGCCTTGTCTGTATTAGAAAACTTCCACTAGTGGAACCAAATGGATTTGAAATAGATTCAGTTACACCACTGAAACCACAGTGCAGATGAACTTAAACCTTTTAAGCCCCTGCCCTGATATCACTTTAGTTTCCTTCAGTAAATTACCAAATTAATACTTAGAGATACAAGGTGGGTGAGATAATACCTTTTATTGGATCAACTTCTTTTGGTGAGAGACACAAGATTTCCAGCTTACACAGCTCTTCTTCTGACTTCATCAACAGAAGCTGCTCCAATAAAAGATATTACCTCACCCATCTTGTCTCTCTAATATCCTTGGACCAACACGGCAACACCCACAATGCATACAAATTAATACTTACACAGGTGACAAAAACAAAGGAACAGGGATTATCTTTTTATTGTGTGCCTGTATGGTGCCTAGCTCTCTGGCGCTCATTGGGGTATCTGTACACTGTCTCACTACCATAATCACACAAGCATCCTTCTCTGTTGCATTACAATCAACATATGGAAGAAGCCAAACAGAGAGAATTTGTATAATCCAATGTGCTTTTCACCATTTGTTTTCTGCTCTTGACTCAACTTGGACAGTCAAAAGAGTTTCCCTTTTTGCCAATAGTCTCTTTCACTTCCTGGTCCTAGCAGAGTGGTTATTTTGGGGTTGTGGGAGGAAATATCGACCTAAACAAGACATGTTTTATTTCCAAATAGGAAAATGTTTGCAAGAACTGATGGCAGCATTTAGTTCAAACCCCACATCTGGGTGCAAAATTATCCAAGTGTCTCTTTAACTGAATCTTTTTATTTTGGTGGGCTTTCATGCACCTCTAGGAACAATACAAATATAAATTGCAAGTCTCTGTGCTTCATCCTTCTCTCCCCGGCCCTCACAAGTTTCACTTCTGCTTTTAGGTTTCATCAGAATAATTATTTTTAGTATATGTATCACAACAACACCCAGAGCAGCCTTTGCTCTTCCCCAGTCTTGGACTGGCCTGGTCTCAGTCCTGTTCTCTGATGTAGCCCAATCAGTTACATTGGCCTCTTGGAGTTGTCCTTTCAGGGGCACAGAGAAGTTACTAAACACACAAAAGGGGAAAGAAAGGAAAGCAGGGATAGAAAATCCAGTTCCATTTTTGATGTCAATGTTCCATTGCAATCTCATTGATGAAAAGTTTGGACCCAGCACACAGTCTTATCAGCCACTGCAAGACCTGGCAAGCTGGTACCAGCATCTGGCTGTTGGAATCATTGCATTGAACTGCCTTTCTGGTCACAAGCTTACAGTGGTGCTGCAAAATATACAGTCTTGGCTGGCTAAAACAAACTTAGATTAGGTAAAAAGAAAAGGAGTACTTGTGGCACCTTAGAGACTAACAAATTTATTAGCGCATAAGCTTTTGTGAATGCATCCGATGAAGTGAGCTGTAGCTCACGAAAGCTTATGCTCTAATAAATTTGTTAGTCTCTAAGGTGCCACAAGTACTCCTTTTCTTTTTGCGAATACAGACTAACACGGCTGCTACTCTGAAACCTTAGATTAGGTAGAAGGAGAAAGGAGAGGGATAGGAAAGAGAAGAAATAAGGTGGGAAGGAAAAGGACTTATGGGGGAGACAAAAGTCTCATATCCCGGGTGGCGGCTGGGATTTAGCCAGAGCCAGTGGAGGCGATAATGTCATCTGAGTCCCTCTGTCTGGCCAGATCACAATAGCCTATAATAATAAATGTAGATGGGAAAAAGTGCTAAAAAAGAGACAGAAGGACTGAATTAGCCCAAACCAAAGGCCGATGGATATAAATTCAAGCTGTGTTAAGATCATGCCTGGTGAACAAGAACAGTGTGAGACCAGAAACCAATAAACCAAAATTGCCGTGTCAGAAATTAGGTGAACAAAGTAATGAGGGGCTGAGCTATTCCACCCATCACTCCCATTTGGGGTCCCCCAAAAAGGACTTTGGGGGGAAATCTGGTTACTGCAGTGTGAGTGACTGAGAGACAAGAGAAAGGGAAGGAGCAAACTTCACACGGTTGCCACCCCTGCCATCTCCTGGGACCCCATGGTCCAGCATAACACCATTGTGCCTTCTGTGTCCTAATCCTGGGAGCTGTCCTGAGCTCTGGCTAAATTGTGATCTCGTATGAACTTTCACTCACATTTTACAGATGAGCTCACAATTAGGGTACATTTGGAGGCCCAGTTATAACAGCTGGACCAATGTGGTCATCTTGGCTGTGCCTTCACTTGGAAAAAGGGATATTTTTAACCCATGTCACAATCCTCATGAAGACAAGGCAGCTATAGTTTTAAGTTGCGTGGTGTTGAGGCGAATTCTCGGCAATACAATGCCAAACTCTTTGTTTTCAGCTGTTTCTCCTTGAGGCCTGGAAAAGCAGTAAGAAGCAAGGGGTAAAATCCTAGCAGAATGGAAGTCAATGGCAAAACTCCCATTGACTTTATGGAGGCCAGGGCTCCATCCATAGGCGCCAACTTTCCCCAGCGCCGGTGAGTGCTTTCGCCCCCCCCCCTCCCCGGCCCTGCCCCTCCACCCCTCTGCAGTGACTGAGGAGCCCAGAGTTCTCTTCGAACCTGAGGATCATTCATGGAGTTTGTGAGTGCACCATCGTTTAGTTAGTTAGTCAGGGAATTTGTTCTGGGGACCCCCTACTCCCTGAACTGTGTCTTCAAGCCAGGGAGTAAGGGTTTGAGGATTTTATAACCTGCTGCATATTGCACCTGTGGATTGGGCTGTACTGAACTCAGTCAGCCACGCTGCTAAACCATTGCAGAGAAGAATTTTGTGATTATAGGTCATCAATGGCCCCAGCAAAGTAAGTGTACCAACGGGACACTAATTTTACATTTGCTACATCAAGTCATGGGTATTTGTTGTGTGGGCACCGGTGACCCTAAAAATAGTGTTTTACCCTGTTATGTTGTATTTGTCTCCTGTTTAATATAATTATTGTGTTGAATATATTTTTATGTGCTTGTGTTATTTCTTGGAAGTCTCCAACTACCTGGCAAGTAAGTGGGGATTACTCTGTAGTTAGAATTTTCCACCTAAGCTGCCCTGGTGACCCTGCCAGGAAGGAGCAAGGGGGGTGGAGGCACTGCCAAATAATTTCATAGGAAAAAAAAAAAAGATACACCCCACTGGGTGGGTGGCGGGATCCAAAAGAACCCAGACCTTTTGAAAAGAAAGAAAGAACCAAAAGAACCAAAACCTGCGGATTGGCATTAAAGGAGGTAACCAGGTGGTGAGGGGGCGCTACATAGGCTAGTGATGAAGACAAGGCCAAGGAGGAGATGAGCCAGTGCCACATCACCAGCTAGTTTTCCATAGGCCATTATCAAGTACTCTGGGGACCATAGGTTGGGACTGCTGGTCTAATAGGTAATGAAAACGCAGAACCCAAAATGTGTATTAACTGCCCCATTTTCCAGGGTGGGAATTATAACAAATGCTATTGGGAAACACGGGCATTCAATAGCAATGTCTCAGGACCCAAGGGAGGTGTCTGTGTCAGATTTGGTGACAATACTTAGCATTTAGATAACTTTACAGACACGAATTAATCCTCACAACCCTGAAGTCCCATTAGGTAGGATGGTAAATATTATCTCCATGGGGGAGGTGCAGACAGGACAATGCAGCAGATTCAGAGCCAGAGCGGAGTCCTGCAAAGCAGTAGGTTTGGGCGGTAAGGGATCCAGGCCTGGAGATATGCTTGGAACTCACACAGCCACGAGTTAGCGAGAAACTAATATGTTCTCTGGGCTGGGGAAGAAAAGACTGTAGACATGGGGTGGAAAGTTTGTGTAGGAGACCAGAGAAGAGCAAGCACTGTGGGAGTGGAAGAAGTTACTCAGTGCTTTGGGGGGAATCCAGTAGTTTTGGAGGGTCAGAGGCCCATTTAATTTTAATTTGCCGCTGCATTAAATGACTTACCCAAGATCATAGAGGTAGTCAGTGTCAGAGCGAGCACTAGCCTCAGGAATTGCTAACTCACAGTCCTGTTCTCAGACCACTGCCCTTTTCTAACCTACGCTAAGGATCTCTTTCGTTCTGGTTTTGTCCTTCAGTGGTGTTTCAAGTTTGTACAGTGCCTTAAATGTGTCACTTTGACATCATCTTTACTAGCTATCAGGAAAACAGCTGTCCTACTGTTCCCTGTAGTGTCGAGTGTCACCAGGACCAAGGGAGTCTGATCATATGGTTAGAGCAGGGGACTGGGACTCAAGAGATTCAGGTTTGATTCCTGGGTGGGCAAGTCACTTCCTTTCTCGCTGGGCCTCAGTTTCCCAGCTGTACAAGGAGATAACAACACTCCCCTTGTCTGTCCTGTTTAGATTGTAAACCCTTTGGGGTAGGGACTGCCTCTCCCCATGCTTGTACAAAACCGAGCATAATAGGGCTGCAATCTTGCTAGTGCAAATGACCAAAGTCTTCCCTTAAGTAACAAGGGGAACTGCCTGTGTGCAGTTCTAGGTATTGCGGGGACTGTGCAAAGCGTTGGGAGAAGCAGGGGGCTGAGTTCTCGTTGCAGTCAGCGCGTGTGTGTGGCTGACTCACAGGCACTGAGGTCACTGATTGCACAGAGCCCTGCATTAGCATTTATGACTCGTCCCACAGCAGCCAACTTCTGTTTTGGTCTCTGAGTTGTAGAGAGCCGTCGCGGGCAGAGCACGAAGCTGACGTGGTTTCCCCCTCGCGCTCCTTTTTAATGTCTTCAGTCTGGTTTAAGAAGCATTTTTTGAGAAGCGGATCCACAACAAACCCAGGGAAAGCCGAGTCCCTCGGGCGGGGGGTGAAGCAGCAGCTGCCAGCTGCCTCGCTGTACAGGAGGCCCAAGTTCCTGCGCGGAGTCTGCTCCGGCGAGAGACTTCCAGGCAGGCGGCCTATTTACTGCCCACCCCGGGACAGGCCACTGCAGTGGAGGACGGGCTACGCGGAGTGAGTACCCTTTGCTCAGGGTTACTGGCGGGATGGGGGAGCATCCGGTGCGTGGCTGAGCCTGGAAGACGTGTGCGTGCGTGCGTGTGTGTGTGTGTGTGTGTGTGAGAGAGAGAGAGGGCCTGGAAGATGTGTGTGTGTGTGTGTGTGTGTGAGAGAGAGAGAGAGAGACAGCCTGGAAGACGTGTGTGAGAGAGAGAGAGAGAGAATATGGGTCTGCTTACAGCTGGGCGGGGAGGGGAGCAAAACTGTGATGGAATCCGTAGCTTTAATGCCACAGCAGCTTTATCCTGAGTGTCCTGAAATCCCAGCCTGAAGCCCAGGAGGAAATGCAAATGCTGGCTCTTCATCCTACACCGCTTTTGTCCTCTCTCCCCTGCCCGTTCTTGTATCTGTTGTTGACCCTGCCAGCAGATCTAATGTCTAACTGTCTATAGACACCAGCCACAGTTCTAGTAACTAGGGTTTGGGGCTAGAAGTGCTTTCAGCATCTAACAGGTGGAGTCCTGGCCTCTAGTGGTTGTGCCCCCTGTGGGAACATGCCAGGCTGTGCCAGGGAGACGAAAGCAGGATGTCAGGCCAGGATTAGGAAGATCTGCAGGTTTACTACAGCATGGTAAAATAGGAGCTTTCTGAAAACGTAAAGCAGGCATGTCAGATCTTCCCTGACTGCTACAGACTAGGAGAGGGAGAGGGTTCTCCTGTCGGGATGTGAGCATGTCAACAGAAATAGTGCCTGCATGCTGCTGCTCGCACAGCCCCGAGGGCCAGAGCATGGACTCCCTGAGTTCTCAGTAGAGCGGCAAGAGGTGCTGCAGAGGCAGAGATCAGAGAACTACTGCCTAGTTAGGAGCTGCTTGGAGACAACCAGTGTTGTCTTCATGGACTTCCAGCTCAGCAGGGCATCAACAGCTGGTGTCAGACCAAAGACTTTTACCCTGAAGGCTCCAGATCTTCCTGATTGCTAGAAAGGAAGAAAGAGAATTAGGATGACATAGTATTTCCATTTCTCTCCTGCCCCTCATCCCAAAGGACTCTCCAGGGATCCCATCTCTGGGTGAAGCTTGGCTGCTGAGCAGCACCACAGCTGCTCAGGGCAGGAAGGGAAGAAAAAGAAAGGCACAGCCACTTGAAACTGCAGGGAGAAGTTTTAAGGCAGAATGTAGCTATTGCTGTTGGAGTTTGGCCAGGATACCAGTGCAAGAGAGATGGCACCATCTGGCAGCAGAGAGCTCCTTAGCCTGTACTGGAGCAATGGCTCGGGTGGGTGGGGAAGAGCACCTCCTAGTGAATCAGCAGAACCGCTTTTGTAGCACACAGGAGATTTCCCAGCCAAGTGCTCTCCACACTCAGTGCTGCTTAGCTGTGGTGATTTGACACGATTATAGGCAAAGGTTCCATGCATGGCTGTAAGTAAGAGCGAAGGCAAGGGCTTAGCCCATCTTGCAACAGTGTCCTGTAAAGCCAGCCAAACTGGGCACAGGTGAATGGGGAGACAGGCAGCCTTTCAGGTGCCAGGATCCAAGCTCATCATAGAGCAATGTCAGCATCCCTGCAATTGCACTCAAATGAAGAGGGAGCCACTGTGGGCTTTGGAGGATCTGTTCCCCCAGCTTTACCCACTCACGCATTTCCAACAGGCCTGTGCCTCAGTTCCCATGCTGTCATCGCTCTTCAACTCTTGGAGACAAACACTGAGCTGGTGTAAATCCGTTGGTGTAAATCTACACCTCTTCAGTGAAGCTATGCCTGCTTCCTTCAGCTGAGGATCTGGCCCTTCCTTTTGAATGTTTCTCCTGTCCTCTGTGATGACTTTGTTTATACTGAGTTGCACAAGGTCTGCTAGAAACCTCAAAGCTGCAGAGAACTGGTCAAACGAGGCTCTTCAGAGTAATTCCTAGCATTGGAACAGGCAGGCCGGGCTACACGGTACTGTTGTGTGAGCCAGGCTTGCAGGCAGGAGGAGGAGACCTTAATGCTTTGCTCCAAGGAAAACAGAAGAAGAATTCTAATAATGCAGATTCAAACTTGAGGAGATAAATCAGTGAGGTGTTTGCTGTGCCAGCCAGGACTGGATCAGCCCTCCAGAAAAGAGCAAAGTGAATGTTTGGGCTTTGGCTGCTTTTTAGGGTTAACAGTACTGCTGGTTGTAGAAGCTATTCACTTCATCCCTGACCAAGGAAGGGCCAAGTTCTCTGGCCCACTTTACAGTGCAAAGGGAGTGGAAACCTCCCTTGAGTCCCCTGCTGAGGATTCCCTTGGTATGGGTCGAGTCCCCAGCAGGTGAAGAGCTGGTGGAATGGCTCCTGTGCCCCTTTCTCAGTGTAGGGGGCATGTTTGGGATGGGGAGGTATATGTCTTGGGCAGATAAGGGAAATGGCTGGAGCACAAAGCTGCTTAGGGCCCCAGCCAACTGACATAATTCAGAGCAGCTCCCAAGCAGCTCTAAAATGCTCCGGAGCCAGGACCAGAGCTAAAAATCAAGGGTGTGTACTGGCTCCTTGCCATCTCCCACTCTGCTGTGCCAAGCGTAAGCGAATGATAATGACTGCCTGTTCCACTCTGTCGAAGAGTAATAAGGGTTTAAAAGCACTAAGACTGGCTGGACAGCTCACAGACGATGAGACTCCAGTAGTCCTGTGCTGCGACTGTACTGTGCTTTATCGTTGGGCCACATGTTCCTGTGGCCGTGCAGAGCAACTTACTAAAACAGTCTCAAAATCCTTACCTGATAGGCTCCATCTCTGCGCTCAACCCAAACAGCTCTGCATCACCCAGGGAATCCTTTGGGGGTCAGTTATACTGGCATTACAGCTGCTTTGTACTGCCAGAGTGGTGCAAGGCAGTGTAGCAGAAGCATAGGTCTGACCCTGTTGGCATTAAGATGTGAATACAAGCCAGAACATGGAGAGAGATGCCTTTAAAAGAGGGCACACTGGGACAGACACAAGCAACAACAATGCTCATGCAGGGACATAGACACAGCACAAGTCCTGGCATATGTACTTGTACCATGCCTGCCAGAAATGCCAGTGCTCCCGGAGCCAACGGGAGAAGGTCATAGAGAGAGCCCAGGCTCTAACACAGACACTCCATACTGTACACATAATAGATTATCACACTATAATTTTCTGTAGTTCCAATCACTTGCTGACATTTATGCTCTGAATAAAAACTTTTCTCCCTCCCCATTCAGCTGTTTCTGTGTTCCTGCAGTGACTGCATAATGGACCTATTTGTTAGATCACTGTCACATGACACAGAGATGACTGAGGTTGAAAAGAGAGCAAGCATGGTATAGTGGTCAGAGCACAGGACTGGGAGTCAGGAGATATGGATTCCATTCCTTGCTCCACCCTCACTGTGGGACCTCAAACAAGGCTTACGATTCCAAGAGCCTCCGCTGATTTGGGTGCCTCTGGTTTTGAGTGGCCAACTTGAGACACTGTCAACTGGTTTTCATAGATGCTGAGTGCCCACAACTGCAACCGACTTTAAAGAGAACTGGGGGTGCTCAGCATCCCTGGAAGTCAGGCCTTATGGATCTCAAGTGGGGCACCCAAAAATCAGTGGACACCTTTGGAAATGGAGGCCTTAACCTTTCTGTGCCTCAATTTCCCTATCTGTAAAGGGTGTGTGTGTATCTAATGATACACGCCTCTGAGGTGAGGCTGTGAAGCTAAATGCACTGAATATTTATAAAGCACTTTGAATCTTGAATGGAGGGTGCTAGAGAATTGCAAAGTACTATTATTATATATGTAAAATCATTCAGGCTTTGCCACCACCTAAGTATACACCTGCAGTAGCAAAAAGGACAGTGACTGTATGCAATGACTGACGTCACTGACTCCTAATGCCCGAGACCCCTCCATCTCCAATAAATAACTTGGGGCTTTTCCTAGTAATTAGTTTTCTGTATTTGCTCAGACACCTAGGAGATCCATCCCTGGAATTGACTTGTCCTTATGTGCTTCACAAAAGCACTTCAGAGTCATGATTCACTGGCCCCCAAAATATGAGACTAACTTTAAAATCATGAGATTTAAAAAGTCTAAATGTTGGGTTTTTTGTATTTGCCTTCTGGCAGTTGAGCCATTGCGGGTCATGTTTCCCAGTTTTTCTCTCCAGCCTGGAGGGCCAGAAATATAGTTTTTAAAAAAATACAAGCTGAGACTCTCATAATCCCATGACTCCAGGAGCTGGGGTTTGAAAAACACCAAATGCCATCGGACTCATGATAAAATCACAAGAGTTGGCAACACAGCAATACTATAATATTCTCCACAGGCTCTTTACACAAGCGTCTTGGACCTAGCATAATGCTAGGTATGTATGTCATTTCCCAGTTAATTGGAGCATTTGTCTCCTCAGAGTCATCAATGCAGAGAAATCAGAGTTCAATGAGGACCAGGCGACATGCTGTCAGATATCCATCAGGAGGAGGGAGACTGGCATGGAGGAGGAGCAGGACTGGATGATTCTTTGCGCCAATCAGGTGATTCCATGTGTTCTGTCTAATCTACCTGTATCTCATGTATAGATGTATGTCTAGTTCCCCACTCACCATGGAACCTAGCTGAGATGTCTGATCCTTCATACACATCTGTTTGGATGATGAGCACCCTTGCCTTGGGGTTCAGCTTGGGGAGCCTGTTCCAGTCCCCATGGGAGGCAATGGAAAGCCCCTTCGGTGGGTTTTGGATTAGGCACTGAAAGAGGATGTCTGAAGAAGCAGGGCAGTGCCCTGGGGTGGAAGCAGCCACAGGTCACATAATATAAGTTCCACCATCTCTGGCCATCTAGACATGGGGTTCTCAAACTGGGGGTCGGGACTCCTTAGGGGGTCACGAGGTTATTACATGGGGATCACAAGCTGTCAACCTCCACCCCAAATCCTGCTTTGCCTCCAGCATTTATAATGGTGTTAAATATATAAAAAAGTGTTTTTAATTTATAAGGGGGGGGGTCGCACTCAGAGGCTTGCTATGTGAAAAGGGTCACCAGTAAAAAAGCATGATAACTACTGATCTAGACAGTGTGAGGTCCACCTGCTCTGACCATACAGATGGTATGAGTATACCCGCTGCTGCCTTTCAGAGTCCCTTGCGGGAGACAAGCTGTTCTCAGGGTATATCGCATTGCCATCATGTGGCCAGTTGCTAATAAACAAATATCCTTGATATCCCTAACTAAGTTGCTCTCATTAACCACTCCATCCTGTTTTGCCATGTCATTTACCATCATTGGGCCACTGTCAGTGGACTGTTTTTGTCTGCATTGTAGCCATGTGGGAAAAGGATGACAAAGGATGACTAGCTCCTGCTATGAATGAGAAGTGCTGCCTCATGGTTTTTAGCCAATTCATGTCTTGAATTTCCCATGAAAACTACAGGAGGCATGAGCTCAGGTATTATCCCTGCAGAACACTGCTGCGATTCTGTGCCAGGAGTAAAACAAGAATGTTCAGAAAACTTTCTGGGGCTCAGCACAGTCTGTATATGTTGGGGAGGCCAAATGATGTGTTAGTGAATCTGAAAAAGCCACCGGGGTTGTGTGTCCTGCCAGGATGGCATATACATATATATGTATATATAAAACCTATCGTCAAAAGTTCCAGGCTGTGCTCCTGCTACCTGCACAGAGCCACTCTCACCTTCACTCTTCTTCTCCCACTAGTATCTGGCTGGTTATTACTGGGCCCTGTTTGATGGCCATGGTGGCCCAGATGCAGCAATAATCGCCTCCAACTACTTGCATTACTGCATCAAGCAGAAGCTGGAGGAAGTAGTGGAAGGCATCACTGAAGCCCAGCCCCCCATGCATTTGAGTGGCTGCTGCATTTGTCCCAGCGATCCCCAGTTCGTGGAGGAAAAACAAATCCAGCAGGAAGACGTGGTCATTGGAGCACTGGAGAATGCCTTCCAGGAATGTGTGAGTGATCCGTCCGTGGGTACCGAGAGAATTGCACCACTGCTGCTCCACCCACGCCCAATATCAAGGATAGCACAAACAATGAAAGCAATTGCTCAGGCCCCAGTGCTACTCAGACTTGCCCCTTCTCTCCCTCCATCACTGCCACTGGAGGATAGTGAGGCAATTCTCATCTAGCACAGCGAGGCCCAGCTCTTACCTGGTGTCCCACAAACCAGTCTGCAGTCACACTGTCCAAAATGGGATCTGTAGCCTCCCACAGGGCCAAATACCTCCCCTCTTGATTGATCTCTCTAAGGCCACCCAAACTCGCAGCGGTTTAGGCAACCCCTGTATCCACACTCTTAGTTTGGTTTAAGAGCAGCTTATTGTAGTTTAGCTTAAACCTGATCCTAACTGCCATAAACTAAACTGAAATAAACCTGGTCCAGCCCAGACTAAGTACGTCCACACAGCCATTTGCACTAGGTTAACTGAATCTGTGTACATCTTGCCTGAATTAGTGCAACTGCACATATTGACAAGCCCTCAACTGGCCTCTGTTGAGAAGTTACGGGGAGACGTTCAAGGGTATAGAGGAGATAGGTGCGCAACTCCCATGCACTTTCAACAGGAGTTGGGAGCCTAACTTTGAAAATCTTCCCCTCAACCTGCTACAATACACTCTGATGTCCAGCGGTTCTAAGCTCTGTCATGTACTAGGGCCCTGAGATGCTCCGGCTGCAGCTCCCCGGGTTGTGCCAGAGCAGTATCTCCATTCCCCACTATCGTTTTATCAGTTCTGGAGTCACCATCCTGGATTTAGTGTGCTGCTCTTCCTGAGAGCCATACTGCCACAGATGAGGTCGCTAACTGGAGTTGTTCACACCAACAGGATGAAATAATTGGTCAGGAGATGGAAGCTACTAATCAGTCAGGAGGCTGCACTGCTCTGGCTGCTCTCTACCTACAGGGAAAGCTCTACGTGGCTAATGCTGGGGACAGCAGGTAAGTTCAGACCCCAGCTCATGGTGAATTTTGCTGAGCATGATGGCTTATGGGGTGCTGAGCACATGGATATGGCACACTGGGTTACCCCATCAATGGGTAAGATATATTCCTTTAGGCATATACAGAATTCCCTTTCATCCACGTGACAGGTTTACAGACAGACTGGCAGGGCTATTTCTAACTGGCAATGTGCAGATAGCATTGGGCTATTGGATATGAAAGGAACTACCAAGCCAAGGGGCCCCAATTGCTTTGCTGGTTCTAGATCCATTAAGCTGCAGCTAATACTACCTCCAGCTGGGCCAGTGTGACATAAGCATTGTTTATGTCTCTTCTTCCTGATCCTGGCCTGTGGGTGCATTCAAATACAGAGCAGGGGAGGATTTTAGAGTCTCCATGGCAGTTGTGAGTCCATTGCTTTCTCCAACAAAGTTGTGTCATTCTTAAACTGACCAGGCCAAACTCTGCTCTGGTGTAAGAATTCAATTGCAATGAAATTATGGAAGTTACATCAGCACTGAATTAGGCCAGCTGTGTCCATCTGCCCATATACCAAATTCATTCCTCGTGTAACTTTGACGTCAGTGGACTTGCGCCTTCTGACCAGTGATGTATTGGGCCCCAGGTGTTTTTGTGTGTACTTGACCCCGTGGAACAAAACACTAAGTAGGGACATAAGGAAGGAGGGAGCAGAGAGTGACTATACTGCGGTTACTGACTCAGAGGAGGAGTACCGTAAATGGAAATGAAATTCAAGGTAAGAAAGCATTTTCCTGATGGCTATAGGCTTAGAACCTCCTCTCTTTTCCATGCAGGGCGATCCTTGTTCGGAAACAGAGCGTAGTGCCTCTGAGCAGTGAGTTCACTCCAGAGACAGAGAGGCAGAGAATCCAGCAGCTGGTGAGTGGTGCCTTCTTTTAGCCGCCTGCATGTATTATAATGATGAATGTGTGTGCCTGCGAGATTGTACAGGTGAGCAAATGCCCTTCACCAGCCACTAGCCCTGTCTGTGCCCCCAGCATCAAAGCTCCTCCTAATGTCATGGATCTTGTCCAGGCTGTCAAGAGCATCATTTTTGGTACACTGCCCCTTCGGTGCTGGGGAACTGGTAAATGCAGTATGGCCAAATTAGGAAGGAGACCACCCCCTAACACCCGCTTGAGTGGGTGGTAGATGGAGCTCAGAAAATACAGGTTCTGTCAGCCTGCACTTCAGCAATAGTACATGCCATGCTGGAAGGTAAGGGGATCAAGTCCAGGCTCTACAGCCCCCAAGAAGGAGTATTGATGGCTGAGCTACAGCAGAATCTGGCGAATAATACCACTACTTAGCTCTTACATCGCATTTTCCATATGTAGATCTCAACCATCTGGAGCTTTAGTGTCATTATTCCTGTTCTACTGATGGTGAAACTGAGGCACTGAGCGATGATGAGACTTGTCTAAAATCACATGGCACATCAGGGACAGAGCTTGGAACAGAGCACAACCCTACTGCTGACTTCCAGCCCTGGGCTCCATCCATGAGTCTGGGGCGGCCGTCATCCTTAACCCGTGAGATGACAATTCCGTTTTGATTCCTTCTCTAGGCCTTTCTCTGCCCCAAGCTCCTGGCAGATGAGTTCACCCGGTTTGAGTTTCCTAGGAGACTGAAAGGCGATGACGTAGGCCAGAAGGTCCTGTACCGGGATTACTCCATGGCTGGCTGGTGAGTCTCCGACTTGTGCAGATATCCTTATAATTGCACTCCCTTCCCCGGGTGTCCCAGTGAGCTCAGCTGAGATCACTTTTGGCAGTGAGGAAGTATGGTGCAAAGAAAGGGGAGGTCCTGGCATGAACCCTCTGATCCTTAATGCTGCTTGTGAGGAGATAAGTGAATTTAGCACTGGTGACAGGAGTTGGACTAACACTCTGGAGCCTGAAGTCCCCTCTCCACCACAACAGTGCAAGCTGCCTTGCTAATGGGCCTCAACATCTGCCCAGGGGCAACTCACCTTGAGGAAGGAGTTTACGTTAAATTGTGGACTCCTCTACTGTGTGTGCCAATAAGGGAGACTTGAATGAGGCAGAATCCCAGCCACCAGTTTGTTTTGTCACTGCATAGCCATCAGATGGCAACCAGTGCAAAATGCTTATGGCTGACCGATTCCCACATTCCCTCCCCCAGCCCTTTTCCTTGCACAGAGTAGGTTGATATGTTTGTACTGGCCACATGAAGTGTGAGCAGTAAGGATGACGAGACACCCGAGTTCAGTCTCCCTGGGCAGTGCTGTTGCCCCACAGGAGGCTGCTTGCCAGCCATTAGCAAGCCCCCTGTTCTTGTCTGTCTACGAGGAAGGGCAGCGATGAGTTCAGGACAGAGAAGTGACGGTCTACAGCATAAAAGCCCTTCTGCACCTCATCTCTCTAGGTATATGACCAGGAAGCCCAGTCTTGGTGCACCAGCAGGGGTACAGATGGAGAGAAGTGAGAGGAGAAGGGTCTGGTCTTGTCACTGAGGAACTGGACCAAGCCTCAAGAGAGCTGGGGTCAAATCCCAGTTTTGTCAAAATCCTTGTGTAAGCTGAGGTTCATTACTTAGTTTCTGTGCCTGTGTCACAGGGAGCGTTGGGAAGACAAGTTCACTCTTGTTGAGAGAGGCTCACATACTGGGTGATGGGCCCCATAGAAAAGCCTTTAAGTAAACGAAATGCCAGCGAATGACATATATTTATTTTAGGGGATACAAGACAGTGGAGAAAGCTGACCTCAAGTACCCTCTTATCCACGGCCATGGGAAGCAGGTAACTGAATTCACTACAGACCTCTACCCACTGGGAGGGCAAGAGCCTTACAGAGCTATGACTGTCAAGACAGTAACAGCTGCTCAGCACCCCTTCTTTAATTTAGTTATAGGCAGTGCTGTGAGGCTTGGCCCTGGAGTAGCTGACCTACATGGTCTCTTCATCCCATACAGAGAGAAACTCTCAAGACCCTTCCACATCAGACACTACCGTGGCTTCCCCAGCAGCTCAATCCCCCCAACACAGAGCAGCCAGGCAAGCCTCATCAGCCTGCAATGCAAACGTGCTTTCTAATCCCTGCTGGATGCATGGTGTTGCCCTGAGGCCAAGGACTCAACATGATTCAAAGAGGGAGAGGATAGTTATGTGGCTATCAAGACTACCTAGAGTTACAATTAACGACAGCCAAACTTTGGAAGGGATATTAAATATCCTGCTTCAGGGCTTATGCCAACCTCTCTGAAAGAGCAAGATGAGACTTGTGTGTGTAGTTCTTACACCTTCCTCTGAAGCATCTGCTGTTGGCCACTGTCCGAGACAGGACACTGGACTAGATGGACCATGGGTCAGATCCAGTCTGGCGCTTCCTATCTTCCTACATTACCTGGGAAACCATTTTCAGCACTGACCTTCACACACAAGCACCTCCAGAGCCAGCATTAACACTTTGAGGCAGGGCTACACACGTGTCTTTCTGCCCCTGCCTCCAAACAGAACTGACTGCTATCATCCACCATGATCACCCCACTGTACGTGGGGGGCCTAGGTATTCAGGGGAGCATCAGGATTCTGTGTGTGTGTGTGCAGGGGGCGGCCACCATTGTGCATAGCAAGTGCATGCATCTCAGTGTGGGACTTTGTCACCCCAGCCTCATGCTATAGCAGCCCAGCTGCTAGCTCCTTGCAGTGGCTTACGTTGCTTTATATTTGCAAGGCTCTCCAGAAGGAACAGGACTAGAACCTGCCTTTGCAAGTGAAAGCTGAGAATCTCCTTTATCTTTGTAGTTCTCCCAAAATCAAAGGAAGTTACAGCTACAGGCTTCCCTAGACCTGAAGAAGAGCCCTAAACCCAGCCCCGCCTCCTGCAGGCTGAATCTCCATAGCACCCTGTGACCTTTGGTCCAAACCAAGGTCTAGTGGACAGGTGTATTCATGTCCATGAAAACATTCCACAGGCATTTGGCCCCTCTGACTTTTTGCTCACATTGGGCCAGGCAGAATCAGACTCTGTCTCAAGGGTTCTTTTCTCTCACATCAGTTCCATGCTTTGTGCCTGGGAAGAGGCAGGGCACTGACACCCAAAGTCACAGAACTCCTTCAGAGCACTGAGTTCTGGGTTGCTCTGACACACGGCTTTGTTCCGTTCCAGACACGCTTGCTGGGGACCCTGGCTGTGTCACGAGGGCTGGGGGATCATCAGCTGAAAGTTATTGACACGGACATTGAAGTCAAGCCATTCCTCTCCTGCATCCCCCAGGTAAGTGACTAAGGGGAAGTGAGGATTGTGATAGTGAACATAAGAGTCTAGCTGCCAGAACTAGGGATCCCACTTTAGCAGAACCAGGTCATAGAACCTCCTTTCTGAAGCAGCAGGACTCAGCCTAACTTGGTATTGGTTTGCATACTGCACAGCTTCCAGCGGGTGGTATTAATCCAACAGCACAGGGTGGGGCGGAGAGGACAGGGATAGGGAAAGTTTCAGGTATATTGGTCTGTTTTCATAGCCCAGGATTCTTTCAGAGGACCAACCCCTTGCTCATTCCAAGCTTACCCATTCAATGGTGCAGTCACCAGCCTTTTATAACAATCCACTAGAGTGGTGCCAGTGCCCCAACTTGTTATAAAGCAAGATAACCCATTTAGTTTTGGATTCAAATGCTCTTCAGGCTTCCTGACTATGGCAAAATAGGCCCACCCTCATGGACAGCCTCTGGCCATGTGCCTTTATGAAGTTAATTAAGCATGATCACCCTTAAATAGGGAAATCAAAGAAAGATAGGATTTGCTTACATTTTTGAGGCCAAACACACTAGAGGAAACATGAAGAATACCATTTGCTATGTACTAGAGCTGATGGGGAAAACCTAAGTAAATCTCTAACTCTGTTCTCTAGGTGAAAGTGTTCGACTTTGCTTTGCATAACATTAAAGAAGATGATGTCCTTGTCCTGGCAACTGATGGCCTTTGGGACATTCTGTCCAATGAAGAAGTGGCCCAGACTGTCAGGAGCTTTATTGACAAAAACAGAACAGACCCATACAGGTAATATTGAGCTTTTCTAGCTGTTACTACCCCGTGCAGCTGGTATGGAGATGAATGGGGGCCTCTGTCTTCCCTTGCTTTGGCTGGGGGACTGCTCACAGTGAAGACAGGTTTTGAAGTCACAAATTACTCCGCTCTCTGGCTAACATGTCTTGCTCCTGTGTGTTAAATTAAACTCCTATAGGATTAGCTGCTGTACTCAAACCACATTAGCTTATCCTCCCATTCTCTTATGGAACATTGTGGCCCTTCTGTATCATCAGCCAGTGTAGTCTGGTCAGATGTTCATCAGCATTCCTGTAGCCATCCAAACTCACTGCTTATTCCCAACCCCATGGACCTGGTCACACTACTGAAGGCTGTAGCTGTAGATGCATGGGGAGGTAGCATGGGCCAACAAACAGAGCACGGGCCTGGAAGCGGCGGATTCCTCTGACTTACTGACTGACCTTGGGCAAGTCATGTCACCACTTTGTGCCTGAGTTTTCTCATCTTTAAAATGACTATAATGATACTGACCTTTATAATTATTATTAGCATCATCTGAGGCCCCAGTGACATGAGGGAGTGGGCTGGGCTGAGCAAAAGGTGGGAGTTAAAAGCACCTAACTTCTACCTCTGCCTCTGTGGTGGGAGTCTGAGGAAAGCCTTAACTTTTATTTGCCCCTCTGTGAAATGGGGATAACAATGCCTTCTTCATGGGAGTGAGAAGAGGCTGTCAGTCAGGCTCCAGGTCATGCTTTGAACAATTGCAGTGCCATGTATTAAGTCCTTGAAAGATGAAAACCAGGTTAGTTTGGGTTTCTGTTGCAGGTTTTCAGAACTGGCCAGGTGCCTGGTACACACAGCAAAGGGGAAGAAGAATGGCCATCAGTGGATTTTGGATGACAACAGCCCGGCGTCCTACGATGATATCTCTGTCTTTGTGATCCTACTATACAACAGGGATGAGGACTGTTAGTGTGTGTGTGTGTATATATATATATATATATATATATGATTCACATATCCATGTTATAGGTCATTGAGGCCTAGTATGAATGACATGTGCTTGACATGAATGCATGCATTGCAAGTTAGCAACCAAAGCAAGGACCTAAGGTCAGGGTCTATTAGATCTCCATACAAAAACAATTTTATGTTCTGAGGAAAAATATGGAAAGTCATCAGAAAAGAAAAGAAAACCAGATGGACTATGTAAAATTGTATAAGAAGTGGAGGAAATGGCACATCTTGGATCCTAGCAGCCTGCCCCGAATTGTCTCTTTGGAATTGTGCGGGTGGAAGGCCTAATAAACAAAGGCAAAGAACTGATAACACGGAATGGACAAAAAATGGATGCCTATGATTTCTGCAAATCAGAGCTGTTTATTGATCCAGAGTCCCATGTGGATATAGATGTGGTTTTGCCCGCTCCCTACAGCTTATGATCTTATCCTGATGGAAGGAACCTTGCCCTAGCCCTCAGGACCACTCTGACCTTTTGACTCTCTGGTATAGTATGTCTGGGGGTGTGACTGTGGAGTAAGTAAGGGTTTTTTTTTGTAATCAATGAAGAGCATTTAGAGTATCATATACCAACCCTGGGTCTGGTATCTGCTTGCTCCCTATCCCATAGGGAGACTTCTAGTGTGGGTCTAACATTAGCATCATAGAGAAGCTCTAGAACTCTAGCATAATAGTTTTATAACTAAGTAGCACTAAGAGACAGGTGTACTTGAAAGAGCACAGTTGTGTGCACACTTTCCAGTAAGAGGAAGAGTTACTGTAGTAAGACAGGTACTGGAACAGTGCCAGCTTGAGCAGAAGAGAACTTTCCTTTTGCTCCACCCAAACATACTAGCCCCCTGTACCATTTCTGGCATTATACATCTGTGTTACATCCCCTCATTCCCTTCTAACCTCACAAGAATGGACAAGGTCTGAGGGGTAGTATTGGATGTCGAAGAACATGAGTTGTCCTTTTCTGAGGCTAACCCAATGCATGATTTAAGTACACTACTGCAGGGTCAGGCTAAAATGGCGTTTCTCAGTGAGCCAATCCCCCATGAACAAGGTGATAATTATCTCTGAAAGAAGTTAGGTACAGTTAAAAACCTCACATAAACAATAGAAAAACATCTCCAAGGGAGAAACAACCAGCTTATTGTGCTACCAACTTCCTGACAGTACCTGTATTTAACCCTTTCAGGAGAAGCCAGTCACTTACTACAGTTGCTTTTGTTCTTTAATTCACATGGATTCCTTCTTTTAAGCATTCTCAGAGCTTGTCTACAGCTATATCACTGTAGCACTTCAGTATAGAATCTCTCCCATTGGCACAGGGTGGGTAGGGAGCTCATAAGTTTTATTTCTGGAAATCTAGGGCTCAAGCAGACTAAACAGCTGAGTTGTTTTTGGTGAAGGTTTGTATACACGGCTGCATTCTATGAGTGTTTGTTGTCAGCTAGAGATGGGTTCATACCTCATGTATCAGGAGCTGGAGATTTACAGTTCACTGGAAAAGCAGGGAAGCTGCTGGGAAGAACTGTAGTCCTAGGTGTGGGAACCATGCATATATGAGGCATCCAGGTGCTGAAGCAATAGCACCAAGCTCCTCCATATCACTAAGGTGCCCCTACAGCCGATGCTGTTTGGTAAAGGAGCCCTGAATAATCCAATACAACAACAAAAACTTCAAAGATGCACAAGTAGTTTCTTGTATAAAGACATACATTGGTCAGTTATTTAAGATAAACTTGAATGGTATATTTTGCAAATTTAATGTTCATAATTTATGGACTTGCATATAGATAATTAACACTTGCTTATAACAAAAGAGCATTGTTCATGTAACCCAGGCCAATATAACCTCAGGACCTTGAGCTTTCATCAGATGCAAGTGGCTAAGCTGGTTCAGTTAGTACATGGATAAAAAACCTCCAGGGAAGACTCAGGCTGCTTGGAGTAGAGGTGATGATTAAGAAGGTGGTGTTTTGTCACTGAATCAGTGCAAAGACCCATTCCCGAGGATGGTAGGAAGATAGACTATGGTAGTGGAAGCACCATCTTTCAGAGGTGACAATACTTCAATAATTGCTTTTTTTAAGCTCTACATCTAGGATTCAGCTCAGATTTGGGCAACTCTTTGTCTTGCTGCTTTAGGATTATCTAGCCTAAATTTCTGTGCACTCAAATAGATTGTGCATTTCACAACCGTAACTGCCAGATTTCTGTGACAAAAAGTCTCAGATATACTTTGTTTGTAGAGTGCTTTAAGCTCCATGGGGATAAGAAGCTAACTGAAAAAAATATTTCTGTACAGATTCCTTCCACATAAGAAACCTGTTAATGCATCACTTCCAGTTCAACGGCCCCTCCTTTTCATATCTTTAACCGCCCTTTCAGATGTAGAGCAGGACATTGGAGAATTGCACAAGCAGTGTTAGGGGTTTTCCATTAGCAGACATGCCTTACTTTTGCTACAATCCATAATAGCTTGCAGGTGAATTCAGTAGGGAAATTTATCTTGAGAAGTTGTTGAGAAGTTGTTCTTTCAAGCCTGCTTATGGACAGCCATGGCACCACATTTGCTCATACAACTTTATGTAATTAGATAGGCAGGTTAGAGAAGTCAGAGAATATAAAAAAGAACCCTTATTCCAGACCATCTGAACAATGTGTTAGGATAGGTAAGAGGCTCAGAGAAGCCATACGTAGGGGGAGAACTTTAGTAATAAAAGAACTGGGGAAAAAAAGTTTTTTCCGGTTTCTCAAGTAACAACAATAAAATTCACTTAATGGTTTAACTCAGATCTAACCCTCATTAGCTTAGTGCAAGTCTTTGTCCTTCTCTAGCAGCCGGACCATATTAAGAGGTTTGTGTCTCCCACTACATTCAAGCCAATAGACCTTTTGCCAATAGAGCAAGCAGTTGGGGCTCATGCTTTTAAATCCAGGTCACAGGTTCAATCCTAAACAATCACCTGACCAGGGTACAGTCACACACAGATGACCAAACAAGTCCCAGTACAAAACTCATGTCTAGTTATTCAACTTACTGGTATATTTAAGGGCAAGAAAAGCGTCTTTTAACAGATGGTTAGTATAGCAATAGCATAAGATGTCTGTTTCCATTACCAAAACCCTTATAATTAGGTAGAACAAACTCTTCAGAGGCAGGGAACATTTTTAAAGTTATTTTAAATTAGTTTTCCCCTCCCCTACAAACAGTAAATAAATTTGCACAGTAAAACTAATCATCAAGTAGTAAATACAGAATCTACATTACTTAAAAAAAAATTGGTCTACAAAATATTTATTTGGTAACAGCCACAACACTGAATTTTCCACATCTGCAGTATTTTATGGCATCTCATAATTTGACATTAATGTATTTACACTCCAATAGATGGTCACCACCTAAAAGTTAAATTCACAAAACCAAGTTCACAACCAAATATATAGTCAATAAGACAGCAGTTGCAATGGACAGCCTCTCACAGGCAAACAGGATCCCAGCCTGCTACTCAGAAATCCTGTTGCAGATTGTTAAAGTGCAAATATAGCCAGAACTGTGATCAGAAAAGAGATTGTAGCTTCCCTATTTATTCTCAGTTGCTTCTTATCAAATCTGATTAGATTATGAATCAACGCCACAATCCTGCAAATTTTTGTACACATGCATCAATGGCATTATTCACATAAAGTTAAGCACCTGTGTTATATCTGCAGGATTGGGGTACGGACAGGATTTTTTTTTTTTTTTAAAATAAAAGATAAATTGCCTCCTTTGCAATCTTGTATATGGATCTGAGAAGAGGTCAAGCTGAGCCACTTTCTACTCCTATTACTGACACCACCAGTAATGAAGATTCGCAATCCAGCTCACTCTCACTTATCAACTCTGCAGGGCCAATGGGAGTCAAAGTGACAGGATATAGCCACGGAGCTCTCACAGTAGGCTGGGTAAGGTGATACTATTTTTAGAGGTTCTATTCTGATTATACCCAGTTTCCCCTAAAAGTACTGAAGTGTCACTCCTAATATTCTTTAGTTTTCAAGCCCTGCATATTCCTTGAAAGCCTATTTCCCAGTCTTTCAGTTTGTTCTATGAAAGCTAATGAATGCAACTGAGTGTTTTTTTAAAAGTTTCCAGATAATTGTTTTGGCACAGTTAGCTCTCTTTCCATTTTTCCCTAAAACCCTGTCAGAAACCCTGATCGCTACATTAAGATTATGAGAGACTCATGCAACAAAGAAAATCAGTCGGGAAGAAGAAAAAAAAAAAATCTAGTTCCCTAAAGACAAAATACTACCAATTTTACATTGACAATCAGTGCTGCCTTGTGTCTGATCCTGCAAACTTCTCTTGACCTGAAAATGTGTGATGTTTCTGATGTGCAAATTCTTTGATCACCATTTCTGCCCTCTATTGTGTTAAATATTCCATGCTGCACATACACAGAGGGTTTCAACACAGCTGGATACAGAGCACAGCCTTATGAATAGTGTTTAGAGCAGATTTGCAAGTGGCACTTCTCAGAAGAAAAATCTTTTGAGTCTCTTCCCTGCTTAAGTAATATCTGGTGGGGTCTAACTGTTCATTTCACACACTTAAGAGCACCTTTGCAAAAAACTGAATGAGTTTGCTTCAGGTTATCATTGTTTCAACCTCAATTTTATTTTATTTTTAAACCTCACCACCACCATAAACATGCTAAATTATAAACCTCTGCAAAATATGTCTGCTCACAGAAACGCTAAGTGGAAGCTATAGCATCAAACAGCCCAGAATGCAACAAGAGCGAGCTTAAAAAGAAACAGTTGCAGAAGCCTCATCATGTGCAAGAATAGATTTTCATCTCCCTTTGCCCGTGGCTTTTTGAGGGGAAATCAGCACAGTATTAGCCAGTAGGAGGGATGCTGGTGCAGCCATACAAAGGAATCTCTGATCTGGAACTCCTGCGGCATAAAAGTGTTTGGCGAGATCAAAAGAAAGTCACTCTGTCATCTCTACTGAGTCTGAGTAACGGACTAACTCGCGTAACACAGAACACACCATAGAATCAGCTTTAAACATGTACAGTATAATTAGCACAGAGGCACAACACAGAGTCTAAACAGCATTTTTTTTAGTCACAGCATAGAATCAAACAATTAATTTCTCAGACTGTCTCATGCACAGCAGCCCTTTTGGTGACATACAGAGTGCCTGTCATAGATAAAGCTGCAGTGCAACATGCACCAATTCCTCAAAGGGGACTGGCAGTGATGAAAAACCCATTCTACCCCTAGCCCTTGGTTATGGAAGTGTGCGTTATGCTAACAGTTGTAACAAGCAAGGGTGGAGCAGAGAAAGGGGTGGGCTGTACCACAAATCCATATATTATTCCAGTGGAACATGCTCTGCGTTAGATGCCAGGCCCTACAGTGGAGATGGAAAACTACACAACATGGAGCATCAAGATCACTATTACCAGAGGTGTAAAATTATTTTCAGGTATGAGATGACACTAAAATGACATCCAGGATCAGCCTATTCCCTGTTCAGATTGCCACATTAACAGTCTCTTGCATTTTTTTGGAAGGTGGAGTCAGCAGCAGGAGAGAAAGAATGGATTTTTCAAGCCAATGTTCCTAGGATGTATGCTCAGTCTCTAGGTTGCAAGTATTTGGTTAAGATGAGAGCACAGTGCATACATAGCTCCATGTACATTGTACCTTTCTCATCATGCTAATGGAGATGCATCAGACCAATTTTACAATATGACGACTTAGGAAAAGAAAGAAAATGAAATACCAGTTGGTAGGCCTGATTTACTTTTTGCATTGCCCAAAAATGGACCGCAGAGTGCAGTATATCACGAACAGAGGCATAATACTTCTGCAAGGGCATTCTTTACAGCAATGCCAGGGCAAAATACAAGAAAAATTCTCCATTTGGCTTTGGATAACACCCATCTGACTTAAGTGAGCCACAGCCTGTTAAGCAATTGTTGAGAACTTGCACAATGTGTGAGATAAATGCATAACGGAATAAAATCTTGTGTGTGAAAGAATTACTAACAAAAAAGGGATACAGGCCTAGACCCAGTTTGGGGAGAATTTAATGGAGCTTATTTACAGAACAGGAGGAGAAAGCTGCATCAATGGAAGGTAAACAGCCTGAACTCATCCCACAATACTGGCCCACATCATACTCTTCAATACCTAAAAGTAAAAAAATATGACCCCTCCCTACTATCCTCCCCCCCATATTATTTACAAGTAAGATCAGCAAAGAAAGATATATTGGAGACTACTGCAGTTTCAGTCTTTGTTTTAATCATCTTCCTGCTGACAGACTCCTTTATTGCTTGGGATGCCCACCAGACCTCTTCAGTACCCTGTGTGCCTTGGATGTTGGGATGATGAATGGCACAGAGGCGGCTTCAAGCTTTCTCTGCCAGCAGGCAAAACCCGTATGGTCTGCCAGACACTAGACCAACTAGAAACTGATGGAGGCCATGATACGACTATGCAGCCTTTGCCCAAGTGTTCGATAGCAAAAGAAATCTCCATGCATCTGACATTTGGGTTAAAAACAGTCAGTCTACTTGTATTTGGCACAAATTAAGTTTGTATTTGTAGAATTCAACAGTGACACTGTAGAGATCCCAGGCGTGATAAACATGCAGGTGTGGGACAGAATTGCATGTCCCATTCACCCACCCCAGTTTGTCTGTAGACTTGTGTGTTTACAGTAAGAGAAAAAAAACCACACAATTACACCTTAGAAACTGCAGCAAACTTTTCATAAAATCAGACTTTGTTATTCCTCCGCCGCACTCTCAAAAGTAATACTGTGCCAGTTACAAGTTCTGCTGGAACCTATTGGACTTTGACTGGAAAGTAGGTACATGTTGCACCCAGCTTCTGGGTACAGCAGGATCAGACTCTCGGAGGTCAAATGAAGGAGTCCTTCTGAAGGAATGCAGCAAATAAAAGACATACAGGAACATATGTGGGCATGATGGATGAGAACATACAGTCCAGGAGAAGTAGGCAGCTCCAACACCATCTTTGCAAGAACACGCTGCTATTAACAGTACGGAAGCCACTCAGTGGGCATTGTGGTTTCAGAATTAGTCATCTATGGTTGGCAACCAAAAGGCCTAAAAGAAGAAGAAAACGTAAGCATGGAGCTAGACTAGGCACCTGAAATTCCTCACCCAGTGAGCCCCAAAAGCAAGCCAAGGAATCTGATACATGCTGCCAGCAGTTTAGGATTAGTATCCCTGCTTGGACTGGTTTGGTTTGGTATGCATGTCAGTCAAGCTGATGCTGCCAAAGGAAGCTGCTCATTCTATATATCTTACACACAATACATGAGCATGCTCAGGCCTAGCAGTCCTCCCATACCTTCACTAGACAGTTAAGAACTCCACTTCTAGCAAGCCCCTAAAACTGAACCTGAACAGGACCTTAAAGTCCCTGATGTTTATGATGGAGGATCATGAAACGTCAGCCATATTATGGTGGTGTGAAAGAACCCATCTTTCTGTGTGCATGCACTGCTTGTTCTCAATGTTTTCATATACATTGTTCCTTTCTGTCCCCAATGCCAGGCTGGGGGAACCACAGGAAAGGCAGGATGCAAGTTGGACTGGCTCTTCCTGAGCTTAGGGGGAGGACCTAGCAAAGGATGACTATCCTCTCCCACACAGGCATCCAGGGCAGCCCAAGAGAGGAGAATTAGAAAATCCTGAAGACCAGCCACTCCCCCAACCTCAAACACAACCTCTGCATCAGGAGCTGTGCGAAGGGAAGCATATGCATGGAGGGGACTTGTGGGTGGTTTCCACTCCTTTGGCACCGAGCAGTGCAAAGGGAATAGAACAGGGCAGAGAATCTACTCCAATATTAATTCTGGCCCATTGACCTACCAGAAAAGGTGTTTGGCCCTCAGGCTGAAAAGGATGGAGCTGTGTTCTTACCATGTTGGAACATGCACTGGCAAAGGTCATGAATTTGGGATTGAACTGCAGACAGGTTATAGGACCTGTGTGTTTCCCATCCAACACAGCCACCTTCATCCCACTCTCCCCATTCCAGACATGAATTTTTCCATCCTCTGAACCTGTGGGTTGGAGAAGACAAACACATATAAAAGGCCAACAACAGAAGACAGAGTCAAAGTACATTGATAAACTGTAGTTGAGACACCAGAAGAGAGCTATTAGACCTACAGGAATCAATCTCCGATTGCCAGCTTTTTAAAAATGTTGCAGAGCCAAATGCTGCCCATACAGAATGCCATTCAAAATCGGTGGAATTTGCACATGGAAGTCTGAAGGGAGAATTTACCCCAACTTGTTGTGGGGGTATAGTTACCAAGAGGGAGTATACAGAGTTGATCAGAATAACTTTATATACTCAAGTCTATATATACACCGCAGAAGATGACAGTTGGCATCAGCAGAGCGAGGTCTTACATACACTTAAAACGCTAGTGGCACAGCGGCAGCTACACTGATGTAGTGCTTCAGTGTAAACACTACCTATGCCGATGAGAACCATTCTCCCATGGACATAGGTAATCCACCTCCCCGAGAGGTGGTAGCTAGGTCGACAGAAGAATTTTTCCATTGACCTAGTGCTGTCTACACAGGGATTTAGGTCGGCCTAACAATGTTGCTCAGATGTGTGGATTTTTCACACGCCTGGGCAACATAGCAAGGTTGACCTAATTTTCTAGTGTAGACCAGCACCACGAAGAAAAGAGGTTTGCTATGCACATTAACGACTTGAAGACCAACAGAGGATAAAAAGGCATTGTAAAAAGGTAGCTGTGGCGCTAAATAAAGCTCAATGGCTTCCTAAAAGCCATCTGATTATAATCCTGCAATTTGCATAATCATTAAAGACCTGGTTTTCAGCAAGCTGTGCATGTATCTATGCATCTACTTGGAAGATGGAATACTGTTTTTGTCTGCACAAATTCCCAGTTCATATACAGAGCAAGGTAAGCATTGGACTGTGTTATATGCTTACTAGTTACATGCAGAATCAAATCAAAAGATTAACACATGCGCACAACAGCTTGCTGAAAATCAGGCAATAGAAGTGCAATCTAGTCACTGAAAATTGTGCAGTCTGCAAATAATCAAAGGGTATGGTAAACCAGATTTCAGTGAGTTACGCTAAATGTGAATGGCCAAGCTTGTTCAAGAAGTTTCAACTCATGATCACCAATACATGTTTTTATAGCAGAAGTCTACAAATTTTCATTTTAATGGGACACCTTGAATTTTTAAAATTGACCTCTTTTCAAAAATATTTTAGTCTTTGGTATAACCCCTTTTACATAAGATATCCTGACTTTTCAACAAAATCCCTAAAAAGAAGGTGGGGTTTTTGTTTCCTTTTGTCTATATGGGATTTTCAGGAAAAAAGAAATTAAGTTGGCACCCGGTAAATCAGTCAAATTGCACAAAGTAAAATGGAAAAAAAAAATGCACGATTCTGGAGTTTAGCAGTTGTAGGGACAAAGTTGAGAAAAGTGAATCTGTCCAACACCAGGACTGAGGATACCAAAGAGTTAGAGAAGGGATACGTTTCCTGGCAAGAAGGGTAAAACTTGCAGAACTGAGCTGTCTCTAGAGGATAAAACGAGGGTTTGCAGGATTGGGGGGGGGGGGGGGGGGAAGAGGGAATAAAGAAAAAAGGACACCCCCCAGAATAAATAACCACCATCAGAATGGTCTTTCCTGAGAAACCGAAATACCACCCTAGATTTAACTTTAGTTATTAAGAAGAATTTATGGGCTGCTTACTGATGACCAGCTAGATTTCAACATTAGAATATCTTTAGGAGGAACACGAGTACTTGTGGCACCTTAGAGACCAACAAATTTATTTGAGCATAAGCTTTCGTGAGCTACAGCTCACTTCATTGGATGAGGAATATGAATGAGATTGTGGAGTTGTTTTGCGGACCAGCTTTCATTCACTGAGGGCAATGTATCCTATGATATCCTAGTTGATACTGCGCAGATTACAGTACACAGGTAGCCCAAATAAAGAATGTAGTCCGCAGGTAGGATGGAAGGAGGCTGCAACTTCCTGAACTACTTCAGTTGCTTTTTCCTACTACACAATTTTACCCATGCTTCTTTGCCAATCTGTCAACAGCAGCCTGAGGGGACCAACTCTTGGGGGTGATGGTAAGAGGGAAGTTCAGTCAGTAGCCCTTTCTATCCTTCCTCTTGGCTGAGATTGCCAGCCAAGCTATCAATTAGTGTCAGCTGTAGTGGTAATATGTGATGCAAACACTTGGCCAGTGGGAAACAGGAATAGACCTACCTACTAAATTAAACAAAGTACATTGTACTGAAATGACAGAATTTTGAGAGCATTGCAAGTGTCTCCCACAGCATAGTGAGGAAAGCATTTTTTAAGTCCTAAAATAGCATCTTGCAGCCTTTAAACCAACTTTCAGTTTAATTGAATTAATACCCAGTTTCAAAGCACTGAAATTGCTTTGTAAGAGGACACACAATGGCAGGCTACAAGGGGGGTAAGGGTATCTTACCAATCATTATGAACTGGGAATCTGGTGTGAACGATGCCTCCAACGTGACAGCCTTACTGTTATTATAACCCTACAATACAAAAGAGGTTAAATGCCTTCAAGCCTGTGGCAAAGGAGACATGTCAAACCATACTTCCAGCTGAAGAACAGGAGCCCCTCCCTCTAGGAATTACAGACTGCCCTATGCAAAGCCCTCCAACCGCCATAGGAGGGGACAGAGCACAGATGTAAGGATTAAGAGTGGGGAATAATTTATCCAGGTACTAAACCAAACAAACACTTTTCCCTCATTAGCAGAGCTTGAAAGTTCCATTAAAAGGGAGTTAAATATCACAAGTAATTTCTAAATTAAAGGGAAGAGGGAGAGAAATTTTCAAGTGAGCCAAGATTAAGGGCTTGTCTACACTACAAAGTTAAGTTGACATAAAGCAGATTACATCAACCTAACTCTGGAGGCGTACACACTACAATGCTCCTCCCGCCACTTCAACACACCTGCTATGCCGACCTAATACTACCACCTCGATGAGAGCCTTAAAACTTAGGGCGATGTAGTTAGAGCGACACAGTGTCAGTAGAGACACTGCATTGCTTACATTGCTTACTTCAACCTAGGGGACCTCCAAGAGATGTGCCCCTATAATGCCTGCCATGACTGGTCTAGCCGCCATTTTGAACTCTGCTGCCCTCCAGCCAGGTATACAGGCATGCACTCCCTCCCCTTTTAAAGTCCCAGGAAGTTTTGAACTTGTTCTTTCTAGGAGAGCTCTCCAGCAGGAGCTGCCCATTTGACCATGCCAGCTCCACGCAGCAAACACGCTCCAGCCTGGACTACACAGGAGGTGCTGGATCTCCTGGGTCTGTGGGGAGAGGAGACTGTGCAGTCACAGCTCCACTTCAGCCTTAGGAACATTAACAGCTATGGCCAGATTGCTTGGGGCACGGAGGAGAACCGTTTGTAAAAACCAAAGAGCTGTGGTAGGCATTCCAGGAGCAAGGGACGCAAACAGTTGCTCTGATGCAAAGCCAGACACGCCGCTTCTTTATGCTCTCCATATATCTTCCAGGACCACAGTAGTATCCAAGGCACTCTACCCCGCAGGAGATTAAACACAATGACAGCCTCACAGTCATTCAGCTGCAAGAGCCTCATTGGTGTATGTGCTTGTGAATCCCCTGTTCCCTCCCCTTTAAAGATACTTTCCACTGCATATATGAAGTTTACCTCAGCATTACATAGATAGATTAGCATGGGTGTGGAATAATAAAAAAAATCTACTTATGGAAAGTATGAATTTATCTTTATTTATATCCATCACATGGTGTCTGCTGCTAACATTCACATACAACAGCAATAGGTGCATGTGCACTGTTATAGTTGGGTGCACACAGTCATCATTACAAGGTTCATAGCACGGTGCAAACAAACAATTCCAGGATCAGCACATGACAGCAACACACATTACTGTGGCTCATTGTTAAAATGCTCCCTTCAAGGCCTCCCTCAGCCGAATAGTCTCCCCATTGAGCTTCTCTTATAGCCTTTCAGGTTTCAGAGTGGTAGCCATATTAGTCTGTATCAGCAAAGAAGAGAAGTCCTTGTGGCACCTTAGAGACTAACAAATTTTATTTGTTAGCCTCTAAGGTGCCACAAGGATTCCTCGTTGTTCCTTGTTATAGCCTTGTGTTCATAAGGGACAGCACAATACCAAACAGCAGTGCAAGATCCATGCTTTCTAACAGAGATGGCTGGCTTGAAGGTTATTAGGGCAATTGAGTACCCATGGAATGATGGGATTGAAAAACTTGCATAATGTAATGCTAAACCTGCCCCCAAGAGGCACTGGAAACCCTTCCCCAAGACACCTTGTGACCAGTTGCACAGTGGGATAGCTACCCATGGTGCACTGCTCTCAGTGTTGATACAAGAGCTGCTCCTGTGGATGTGCTCCATTGACACAAGGAGCAACATGTGGACATGCAACCGTGTTTTAATTACAGAAATGGCTGTACATCCATGTAACTTAAGTTGATTTAACTTTGTAGTGTAGACAAGGCCTAAGATAAATCGGGGTACATTCAGCAGCAAATTAGTAAAGAAGCCCTCTCCTTAATACTTATGTCATCCACAGGGCATCAGCTATCTCTATTACTGCAGCTGGAAGGGAGCTCCAAGAGACCTGCCCCTGGAATACATGGAACTGGGGTGTTTTATCCTCCAAACTAATAATCCCACATCATCCCACCCCTGACAAGGACGTAGCAAAGACAGAGCAGTTTCCAAGAAGGCAACCAAGACAGCAAACTCACCCCAAACGTATGCAGTACAGCTCCCTTAAAGGCATCAATCAGTCGAAGGAACCCTCCGTTGGTTGATATGAGGATGAGCTTCCCGTCATTACTGAACTTCAGGCCTGTCCACTCACAGGTTCGATCGTACTGCATCTTGAATGTAGCAAATGGACCCTTAAAAAAAAAAAGTGGTGGTGGGGGGGGAATGATTTGCATGCATGTGCACACAAACATTTACTTTGTTGGTTAAAAAAAAAAAAAGTTATATCTCCAGCACAGGAAAACATTTTAGATTCCTAAAAGGAAATAAACCAGACTGATATTGAACAATCCAGTACTAGGTGCCACGCAAAGGATGGCAGGGGAGAGTAGCAACAACCTGTCATATATTGTGATGCAGCAGTGTTCTGACATGCCATGATTCTGTCATCTCCAATAGCAACCAAACCACAACAGGATGTTTAGGAAACTTGTGGTGTTTCACCACCATAAAAGAAAAGACAGTGAAAACACATCCGGTTCACCAC
Organism: Dermochelys coriacea; assembly: GCF_009764565.3. Taxonomy (NCBI): domain Eukaryota; kingdom Metazoa; phylum Chordata; order Testudines; family Dermochelyidae; genus Dermochelys; species Dermochelys coriacea. Next base: position 45,040,718 of record NC_050074.1, read on the forward strand.
TACACAGTCACCAAAGAGAAGAATCAATTCTCACATTACATCTGATTATATGGGGCAATCTAAAAACAGAGCTCTTCTTTGCCCATTTGCAGCTACAGTCGCCCAGTTACAGTTTTCCTTCTTTCTCGGATGTGGCTGCTAGGTCCACCTGACCTAGATATTCTGCCAGCAAGGAGGAAGAAACATTAACAGCTGCTTCCCATGTGTTACAGGAAGCCTGAGAAATGGGTTGAAGTTCCCACCTGACTCCAATCAGCCTCCCTACACCCAGGGGCATCATCAGCTTAAGGTAGCAATGCCATTCAGCTCCTCAGTGCTCCCAAGCCCTCTGTCTAGTCTCCAATGCCAGTTCTCCTGGAGCAGAGAATAAGTGGATTGTGCATTGGTAGATTGTGCTTCAGACCCCACTGTGTACAAATGTGCCGGGCCTCTGAGGCAACAGCATATGCCTGAACCTCAGAAGGTGGACCAGGTTCATAACCAATCTTAGAGATATTGTTATCAAAGACCCCAAATGACGCAGGAAAGCAAGGCTAAGGAAATGTAGTATAGTTCAGTGCTGAGTATGTTGGTGGAGGGAACATGAGGATGCAAAGGCTTATGATGGGGAGAGCAAATAGAGAGGAAGAGGTAGGAAGGTGAGAAGTAGTCGGGTCAGTAGATGGGACATAACCCAGAACAAATGCTTTTTACAAGAAATTGATCTGGAGACTCAGATTTTAATAGTTCTCTGGCTCTGGGGTTAACTAGACTGAACTTAAAGGTAGATCCAAAATGGGATTTAAGGATCTGGTGGTGGCGGCACCTACTTGTACAAGAAACTCTTATATAAAGCCCTTTTCATATATTAAGTTTTATCTCCTTGGTGCTGCTGGCTGTAGCATGTGCTAAAATGTTTCAAGGGATGCTCCAAAGTCCAGGGTTTACATGCTGTTTCTTGTAAGCTATAAAGTATCTAGCTTGTCTCTTACCTTGTCAAAAGAGCGGAGATCGTACAGCTTCACCATTTCAGAATTGACTCCAGCAGCAAAGATCAGCCCCTCTGGGTCAAAGGAGCATACAGGCTTCCCCTGAAGATGCATTAAACCCTAGAACATGGGAAACAGTTAAACTTGAATTCAAGTAGGGAATACTGGCATATGCACTAAGTCCATTTCTGACAGCTCCCTCAGTTGTGCACAGATCCAGCAGGGCAGTCTGCTGGTAGAACAGCTGGGTTTTCAATGGTCAGTCTTCAGTTTTATCAAGAATCTTTCAAAAGGCAGCTTCTCAAGTCCCACATTGGCACTAGCCTCTCAATTCTGTACATGGAGTCAACAAGTGGCCATTCATCCAGAAAGGGTATGAGGAACTAAATACATGGCCTCAACTCATCCCTAGTGGCACGTGATTATTATGGGACACTGTGAAAAGGACAATCCTAAGAGGTTAGTCAATTTAAAGCATTCTAAAGTTAGAAGGTTTAGGACAGAGAGATGAGAAAGACTTTACGTTAGCTTCACTATTAAGGTGAAATAATCTGATTGCTTCTGGGAGGAAGGAACTGATTGGTCTAAATTACTGCTGAAGAAATTTAGGAAAACAATTCAGATACACTCCCTGCTCAACACCCATCTACATCTCCGATGGGAAAGGAACTTGCATCACAAGAACAAAAGTAACCAACCAGAACAAGGAGTGCTGCAGAGGCAACATACTACACACTTCTGTCAGGAACGGAGTTGCATCTTGTATTGGTAACAATCATCACTTCTGAGAGAGTTTCACAAAGCACTCCTGCTGGAAGTGATGACAACAGATGGCTGGATGTTGTGTGGCTAAAACACTGACCATTCAGGAAGATGAGCATCCACGTACAGCTCTGACAAACACTGTCACTACCTATGCTGATTTAACACAAAAATTAACCTTCTAAAAACTAGGAGGCAAAGTGTTAAACCAAAGAGATCAGATTCCCACACAAGGGTTAGCATAAGAGTCGGGGACAAATTCTCTTACTCCACACAAACTTTGTACTGGTTTAACTACAGGTGTTATGTTAAACAACATAATGCAACTTTCTTTAGTGGACATTCTTGCAACATTGTGTTTAGACAAGCCCTCAGTGTGAACCTGAAAAACAGGGGAAATTATAGACTTTTAAAGAGATAGTCTTAGGGAAGACTGGTAAACTAAGATTTTTACCATGTCAAAATTACATAAAGTCGCACATAGAATGGAAGTGAGATGTTGCTGACATGACATTGTTCTTCACATCTGCTGACTTCCCATGAAAGACCAAGCTAAAGTTTAGAAAGCAAGAGGCTCTTATCAACATGCACACTACCAAAGAAAGCAAGGTTTCTGATTTAAAGGGCTTATGCTTAGGCAGATATAACTATGCTGTAGGGTAAAAAAAAAGTTTTCAATTTGTGCTTTACAGCTGGACCTCATGAATCAGTGATTGTCTCCCTCTAAAGCTCTGTACTCCCAGTGAGGAGAGGCATGTTTAGGACCTGCCAGTGTCTTCCACAAACATTTTTCAACACTGCAAATATTGCAAAAGTCAAGGTGTGTGAATGCCAAGTACTTTCAGTGTCCATTTTATAAGAAGGCCTATTCAAGTTTCTGCTTTGGAGGGATTTTACTATGAAACCAGAAACACTAAGTACAGCATTATGGAGGTAACTGGTAATAACAAGAGATGTTAATAAATATAAAATGTTATGGTAAGCTTTAGATAGCATTTTGGATAATTGACAAATTAATTATAACATGCACAGCACTTGAAACAGTAAGGGCTTATCATAGACAAAGTTGCAGTGTTAACATAGGGTGAATCTTCCAGCTTCGCTAAGTTTAACACAGCTGGGAAACCCTGGAATCCTCCTGGCTCTAAGTTTGCTTGTGTATTTAACTGATTAACGTTTTTCATTTTAAAACAAACAAACAAAGCCAGAGCACTCAAGTAAGGGGTCCCATTCTGTCACCACTGATTCCAAGGTACATGGGAGACTTCTAGAGAAGGCTGAAGACTGTTTGAGGCTACAGTGTCATTAATATGCTGACAACACCCAACTAGCTCCTTGTTTCATCAGCTCCAGAAGTTGCTCTTTTCTTGCCTTTCCAGCACTTCCCCAACACAGAACCTGGAGGAAAAAGTGAGTGAGGACACAGTGTATGCACAAAATGAATACCTAAACAGGGAATCTGCCTGAGATGACTTCTTTCGAATTCCAGGAGCTGCTGATGGCAACCATGTAACACTTCATGGTAGTATAAAAACCAGACCACCTATTTAATCTACAACGCATTTTTCATCATTTCAAGCTAGAAGCTTTCTTGCACATTTCATGACAACTGTCAGACGACATACAAGTGAATTTGGTATCCCACCTGGCAGTTTGGAGAGCGGAGATCCCAAAGTCGGATGGTTTTATCGAGTGATCCAGAAATAAAGGTATCATCCACTGGAGACATGGACAGGGCAACCACTCTAATATAGAAGATTAGATACATCAGGTATCACACAGGTGTGCAAGAAAGTTAGCAAACTAACTATTATCCTATTGGCTTCACACAAGTTCAAAATACTTAACATTTTTTATGGCATGAGAAGCAAAGTGAATTAAATCTAACATGGTTTAGGTTCATTACAACACTGCTTTAGCCTTTCTTGTTCTGTTTCATAGCCACCAAGATCCTGATCACCGAAGTGTCCCCTTGTCACATCTCTTACCTCTTGCTGTGCCCTGGAAAATATCGGATGTATTTATTATCATGTAGGGAGAGGTAACGGATTGTATCTGCAAGAAAATATAAAGAACAGATAAGCATATATCATACAATAAACCTTCTCCACCAGATAGCAATGATGATCTGCTTCGTCTTCAAGAGGGATGCTAAAATGGGATCAACTGAATTAGAAACTGAAACAAAGCAGTCTGGAAGAAGAAAAAAAAAAAAAAAACAGCAGAACTAGTGAGGATGGTCCCAATAGTCTGGAGATAATACGAATACTTCATGTAGTGTAAATGAATTGCCATGAGACGTATACAGTTCTCTACTCCAAAGTTACTGAAGCAAAATAAAAATCAAGTAATTGTTCAGTTTTTACTCAAGCATTTCTCACAGAACTACAGCTTTTTAAAAGTTGGTGCCAGCATTTCCTGTTAGAAAGGGAGTATAGATTTAACATGCAAATGCCATAGTCCTGTTAATGCAGCCATGCAAGTAGTACTGTCTCCAGCTAAATAACCACAGCAAAGGTGTGAACTCTGTCACTCAAAAGGACAATGAGGCCACATCTATGCATACAGCTCTTCCGTCAGCATAAGAAACCCACCTCCACGAGTGTCATAACCTATGTCGGTGGGAGAAGCTCTCCCTCCGACATAGTGCTGTGCACATTAGCTCTTATGGTGATGTAACTTATGTCGCTCAGGGTGTGGAATATTCACACCACTGAGTGACACAAGTTTTGCTGGCATAGGCTTTAGCATAGACATAGCCTGAGATCCAAATGTCAAAGCCAGGCTGGGACCACTTAAATACTAATTGCTAAGCACAGGTACTAAATAACTCAGAAGAGGCTTTTTTAAAAACAAAACAAAAAACAAAAACAAAACAAATATTTGTTCCCTTTGTGCTTTCTTGCACCTCTTCCTGACTGGAAAAAGCTTTGAGAGGAAAGGAAGAATAAGAAAATACCCTTTTCATCTAACAGCAATTTCTTTATAAAAACGTAAAATAGCACAGGACAGAATCGATCATAATATTTTGAAGTCAGTAATTCTTTTAAGTGGCTTTCATCGAATATAGACCACAGTAGTAACAGGGTTGGACTAGATGACCTCCTGAGGTCCCTTCCAACCCTGATACTCTGTGAAATTTTTCTTTTGGAAGATTCTGTTGAGATTTTTCACCACAGATCAAGTGAATTATGTTCTGCAGAATTCTTTCGATTACAAGTGTTGAGAATATTTTTACTTGCACATGCATTTGTGAATGGAGAAATGTAAATAAGATCAAATTAAGCCTCCAACATCAGCAGTAAAGTTTTACTAGGGGAGACAAAAAGAGGGAAAAATCAAAGTAGCTAACTCCCTCCCAATTTCTTTTTTACATATACCCTGTTTTAGAAATATAGATGGACAAAAAGACTGATGTCATAGGAAACCAAAGCAGGGTTTTTGTTTTGTTTTTGTTATAAAGCTTTGACACCTGTTTATTCAGGTTGACATGTTCAATACAGGTTTCAGAGTAGCAGCCGTGTTAGTCTGTATTCGCAAAAAGAAAAGGAGTACTTGTGGCACCTTAGAGACTAACAAATTTATTAGAGCATAAGCTTTCGTGAGCTACAGCTCACTTCATCAGATGAATTTGGTGGAAAAAAAAAACAGAGGGGAGATTGATATACACACACAGAGAACATGAAACAATGGGTTTATCATACACACTGTAAGGAGAGTGATCACTTAAGATAAGCCATCACCAGCCGCGGGGGGGGAGGGGGGGAGGAGGAGGAGGAAAACCTTTCCTGGTGACAAGCAAGGTAGGCTATTTCCAGCAGTTAACAATAATATCTGAGGAACAGTGGGGGGTGGGGTGGGGTGGCGGGGAGAAAACACAGGGAAATAGTTTTACTTTGTGTGATGACTCATCCATTTCCAGTCCTCCCCTCTGTTTTTTTTCCACCAAATGCATCCGATGAAGTGAGCTGTAGCTCACGAAAGCTTATGCTCAAATAAATTTGTTAGTCTCTAAGGTGCCACAAGTACTCCTTTTCTTTATGTTCAATACAGTTACATCAACAAGCGGTGCTGAGACTGCAACATTAATACCAAATTAAAGTAAAAGGTGGAAAATTCTGTTTTCACCTTTGTTATTGCAATACTAGCTGGTGGGCTAAATGACTTTTCTGCAAGGCAGGGGGAGAGTAATGAGTTTGTAATCTGTGGGGAATACATTCTGGACATCTAGAAGGCTAGAATATTTTTCTAAATGCCTTTTTCTGTAAAATACATGTTATGTGGAAAGTCCCTCAAATCCAACAATTCTTGACAATGATTTTCCATTGAGTCAGCTGAGGTCAGAGCTCTGCACAGTCCTCCAGAGTCTGGCAAGAGAACTTTAAGGGTAACTTGATGACCAAGCATGAATAGCTCAATCTGATGCACCATTCTGAAAGGCTTCTTCTGCTTTTGAGTACCTTCAGATGATCATCAAGTGTCATAAGTCAATCCACCAAAATCAGGAGTTTTACATCCCATTATCGTGAGTACTTACCTGTTTTTACACAGCAAATTTGGTGCATATTCCTAGTTTTTCTGCTAAAAACTGCAGTTACCTGTTTCAGAAGAACGCAGGTGGAATCTCACCTTCCTCTGCTAAATACAAACCATTTGTGAAGCATGAGTGGGTGATCCTTTTAGCCGACAGTGCGCTGTCCCAGGCAAGGCAGTGGCCTGTACAGTTATCTCCTGTACCGGGTGGTATCATAGACCCTCAAACTGTACAAACTACTACCTCAGCCTGGAATTAGGCAAGAGGAACCAGGTTTGACGCTCTCGAGGAACCCTTCAGAAAGAACTGCATCAGAAGCAATTCAGAGACATATATGTACTTGTGGGAAAATACCAGCATTCGTACAGCAAAGGAATGGCTTCATTTCACCCTTCTCTTTTTGTAAATGCAACATCCTGAAAAGTTAATATCCTGTACACTTCCCATAGTTTCACTCATAGGGACTATGCAGAGTATGGACCACCACAGGAGGGAAGCATGCTAGTTTTCTCAGGCCAGTTTACAATTCCTCGCAGTACAAATACCAGTAATAAATCTTTTCTAATTCATTTCTATCACCAGTGCATTTACTTTAAAAGCTACTCAAAGGGAAACCGCTTACAAGATGATAATCAAACTTCAAACCACCAAATTACAAATACCACCTTAACACAATGGATTTAAGGTCACTAAACAAACATCGAACCAGGTTAGAGCTTCTCTCAATAAATGATACCACAATGGAGATCGACACAAAATTAAAATACTATCATTACAATGAGACAGTAAGTGCACAAAATAAATTGTAACCATAGGAGAAAGCTATACGAGGATCAGAAAATTGATTGGGAGCTTCACCAGGAACGAAGTTCTTCAAGGATTCGTGACATTACAGCACAGCCATTTATACCAGCTGTTTCTGACACAGGAAAGAAGAATCACTTTGTGGAGGAAAGAATGTGAACCTGTGGGAGTTGATGAATCAAATCAAAAATGTTAACATCCAACTAATCCTTTCACCCCAGGCTCAGCAAGCAAGCAACTTTAATTCACTGAAGATTATGAAGTGCAATTATGACGAGAAATGACTATGGAAAAAAATGACACTTCAAAACAGATGAAATGCCCATGCATATTATGCTGGGAAAGCAGAGGGGCCAATGGACAAAGCCAAGATTGTATGCACGAGAGATGTGTTCTACTCCAGGCTTATTTAGTGATTTGTTACATCACCTCAATTTCCTGCTCTCCATTCTGTACAAACAGGGAGAATACGTCCCTATCTTTGTAAGGCACTTTGAGACAGAGGTGAAAGATACTATAGAAATGCTATGTATTGTTTTGAGTCACCTGCTTTCTTTGACAATTCTTTTGTTAAGGTACTCTTCACCCCGTTGGTACTGCAAAGCCAACACAGCTATAAGAGCACACTTGCATGAGCCGGAATGGAACCCACAGAATTGTTAACTAAGTTCCAGATACAGAATCTTAATCAGCAATGAAGCACTAGCCAGAAGAAAGTTTGCCTCTTGATCTCAAATTGAATTTGAAAGGCTGTCAGAAAGAAAAACAAACACAAACAACAGTTTTTTAAAATGTTAGCTTGAGCATCATTTGCTGTGGAGTCACCGAAGGGGGAAAAAATATTCACAATGGCATTTTTCAAGGCATAACTGTTCAAAACTTCACTAATAAGGTAGTAACTATGTTTATATGAAACAGTCACAGAGAAGCTAAACGATTGGACCCATAACAAACAGCCAGTCAAACAGTCAAGAATAGAACTCATCTCCCTTCAGCTATTAAATCATGTTAACTCTGGTTATTATAGCAAAGAGGAACAGTAATTAGCAACAATATGTTAGGGAATGACTGAGTTATGCTTTAAAGATGAACATCTCTGTTTGCCACCATCCTAGAGGTTGCTAAAAATGAGCCATTCATGTCAGTCAAGACCAAAGCTTTCCCCAGCCCTCCACTACTGTTTATCTGGGTGTGCCATCTAAGTGCAGAAAGATTAAACATGGTCACTTACCATCTATTTTGTTGGAGCTGTACACCACAGTGTTGGCAGCATGTGTGTATCTGATTAGGTCCACTCCATACTTTTTACTATACAGTGTTCTCTTTGGTCTGTCAAAAGAAAATACAGAAATAATTATGTCTACTTCAACACACAAGAGATCAAGCTGCAACCTACCAACTATTAGTCCACTTTTTAGTAACTTAACACTATAACTCCTTTGAGGTACCAGGTCCTTTTATATGAGGAAGGAAAACTGTTGAGATCTTTAAGACCAGAAAACAGAACCAAAAGGGACCTTGTCACATCGTGCACTAATGGATTAGCCTTCCACCTCTGGGGACCTATATTAAAAACCTATGATAATTAATAGGACTCATTTTAGTCTCTAGTGAACAAGATATCACCACAACAGTCACTGTAGAATTTGACACATGCTCATGCCAGCTCGGGAAACATGAGGAATTGGGGGTGTTTTAAGCAAGGAATGGGCAACAGTTGACAAAGTTGTGTGGTATAAGCTACAGCATGAGACACTAAACCTAGTACAAGTTATGGCAGTCTGTTCCTTGCTTTCATTGGTGCTAAATTCATGCACACACATCACAAAGAAGTGCAACTTGGATTCTTTCCCAATACCTTAAAAGAATCCAAACCTCTTTTTCATTCATTCTTAAACAGGGGGAAGACTGAATCCGCTTTAGGAAACGTTTTGGGAACATCTTCGACATTTCTTCCACAAGTTAAAAGACCAATAGAGAAAAGTTATTGGGAGGAAAAACCCACACAATATTTGCTTCTAGTACTCCAAAATTTCAGTAACCTCTATCTAAATTTTCTGATAGAATTTCACTTTCGGGCTGACATATCAAGAGCCTCAGTAAATGCCTGAATATGCTAGAGGAAGTTAAGATTCAAATTAATTTGTTTTGTTTTCAGAATACAAATGGACAAAACTTTAGGTGCAACATACTGCAGTGTAAGGTTTAAGTTTCTGCTTACAACCAGAAGAGGTAGATTGTCTGAAACTGAACAATCAGACAACCACCACACTTTATGTATAAACAAGAATTCATTCAAAATTTCCATAGATACCGAGTGACTTAGTATTAAAAACAGGTTTCAGAGTAGCAGCTGTGTTAGTCTGTACTCGCAAAAAAGAAAAGGAGTACTTGTGGCACCTTAGAGACTAAAATTTATTTGAGCATAAGCTTACGTGAGTTACAGCTCACTTCATCAGATGCATTCGGTGGAAAATACAGTGGGGAGATTTATATATACACACACAGAGAACATGAAACAAGGGGTTTTATCATACATACTGTAAGGAGAGTGATCACTTAAGATGAGCTATCAGCAGCAGGAAGGAGAGGGGGAAGGAGGAAAACCTTTTGTGGTGATAATCAAGGTGGGCCATTTCCAGCACACACCACACAAAACAGAACCACTAACCCAGGAACCTATCCTTGCAACAAAGCCTGTTGCCAACTCTGTCCACATATCTATTCAGGGAACACCATCATAGGGCCTAATCACATCAGCCACACTATCAGAGGCTCGTTCACCTGCGCATCTACCAATGTGATATGTGCCAGCAATACCCCTCTGCCATGTACATGGGTCAAACTGGACAGTCTACATAAAAGAATAAATGGACACAAATCAGATGTCAAGAATTATAACATTCAAAAACCAGTCTGAGAACACTTCAATCTCTCCGATTACAGACCTGAGAGTGGCTATCCTTCAACAAAAAACCTTCAAAAACAACGAGAGACTGCTGAATTGGAATTAATTTGCAAACTGGATACAATTAACTTAGGCTTGAATAGAGACTGGGAGTGGATGGGTCATTACATAAAGTAATGACAGGTTTCAGAGTAGCAGCTGTGTTAGTCTGTACTCGCAAAAAGAAAAGGAGTACTTGTGGCACCTTAGACACTAAAATTTTTTTGAGCATAAGCTTTCGTGAGCGACAGCTCACTTCATCGGATGCTCACGAAAGCTTATGCTCAAAAAAATTTGTTAGTGTCTAAGGTGCCACAAGTACTCCTTTTCTTTTTACATAAAGTAAAACTATTTCCCCATGTTATTTCTCCCCCCACCCCACCCTCCACTGTTCCTCAGACGTTCTTGTTAACTGCTGGAAATGGCCCACCTTGATTATCACCACAAAAGGTTTTCCTCCTTTCCCCCCCTCCTTCCTGCTGGTAATAGCTCATCTTAAGTGATCACTCTCCTTACAGTATGTATGATAAAACCCATTGTTTCATGTTCTCTGTGTGCGTGCGTGTAATATATATATATCTATCTATCTATCTCCCCACTGTATTTTCCACCGAATGCATCAGATGAAGTGAGCTGTAGACCACAAAAGCTTATGCTCAAATAAATTTGTTAGTCTCTAAAAGGTGCCACAGATACTCCTTTCCTTTTTTTTTTTTTTTTTTTTTTTTTTAAGTATTAAAACTCCAAATTCCAGGAATCAAACCTGTTACTAGCTCACTAAATCTTCTTCCAATACACACACATTCCATGTCCCTCCATAGTTTACCTTGGCTGTACCACTGATCAAATTCTCAAGCATTTTTTCAAGTGTTACAAGTTTAGCCTCTCCACTGGCTCCTCTTCCCCATCACATCAAATGTAGACGTTCTGTCCACTCTTTAGAATCCCAATGTAACTCAAGCCAGGCTGGGAAAAATCATATTGCTCAGAGACCTAGAACAAGCATAAGCTGGAAAGTTGAATGACTTTGGGCACAGTAGCATAGAGCTGCTAGAGGGAGAGTGACCAAAGGAGCTAAAATGGAGTGCAGAAAAGAGTTGAGCTGCTGCACAGACAAGGAGAGTCAAAATGACTAAGCAGAGCAATAAAACTGAGCTGCAAGGCAGAGGAAAGGAAATGAGCCTACTTGATGTTAACTATAAAGTAGTGCCTTGGGAGAATGGGTGGGAGGAGTGTGTAGTGAACTGCTTAAGCATGCCCAAAACTATGGACTTGTCTTCACTGCAGGCGTAATTGGAAGGCATTTTACCACAAGGTTAAGTGTTAGGTTAGCTTAGCTTGCCAACCAAGCCAGTATAGGCTTTGAAGTAAAATAAACTTGACTATTTACTGCTGCAAAACAATTCAAATTTCTTTTAGGAAGGAAATGGCTGCTCTAATATTTTGTTACGACTTTGTAATCAAAGTTTGCTACTGTTCTCAGAATCGGCCAGTTTAATTTGCAAATTAATCCCTGACTGCCACACTATTTTAAAATACATTTGTTTAAATCCAAAAAACTCAACAAGCAGCCTGGATCTGCAGATGGTAATACTGAAGTCCCTGAGCCAACTAAATGGAAGACTAAATATCCATAGGGTTTCTTGTAGAAAAGATTAATATTTTGTGTAACTTGCACAAAGCATGAGAATCTGATAAGGGCTGTGCTGTCCTCTTGTAAATTTGTGCACGACCTCTAGAATTAATTCACTGAACACATTAAACTTTCCTTCTTATAATTGTACTAAGTCTCTAAGCAATGATTCATATGACTCCTCTTTGGTTCATGAAATGTACGGAAACGGAAAATGTGTCATTTTGTCCGTAAGTAGCTCTTATTAGATTACTCCATAAAAACCCAACAAGGAGATCCAAAAATGTGTCTTTTAAAAAAAAAAAAAAAAAACTGGATTATAGTCACTGAACAATATCAATTCCTAGAGATTTTGAAATATCCTGCCACTTGCAAGCCAAAAGTGGCCTTAATCCTGGAACAATACAAACATCCACAAAGTAAAATACTTTGGGGGCAATTACAATGTGTCCTAGGGACATTCTCAGAATGAATACAGCAAGATAGGCTTACTGATGAAGCTACTGACAAGCCTGTACCTGAGCAAGAGTCAATGCACATCCGTTTTGTACAGGTTGGGTAACTTTGTAGCATCTTCTGGATGCAGCAATTAATATAGCAAAAACAACGAGGAATCCTTGTGGCACTTTAGAGACTAACATTTATTTGGGCATAAGCTTTTGTGGGCGAAAACCCACTTCATCAGATGCATGTACTGAAAAATACAGTAAGCAGTATAAATATTACAGCACATGAAAAGATGGGAGTTGCCTTACCAAGTGCGGGGGAGACAGTGCTAACTAGGCCAATTCAGTTAAGGTGAAAGTGGCCTACTCTGAACAGTTGACAAGAAGGGGTGAATATCAAGAGAGAGAAAAGTACTTTTGTAGTGCTAACAAGGCCAATGCAATCAAGGTGGACGTTGCCCATTTCCAAATGTTGACAAGAAGGTGAGAGTATCAGCAGAGGGAACATTACTTTTTGTAGTGACCCAGCCACTCCCAGTCTTTATTCAGGCCTAATTTGATGGTGTCCAGTTTGCAAATTAATTTCAGTTGTGCAGTTTCTTGTTGAAGTCTGTTTTTGAAGTTTTTTTGTTGAAGAATTGCCACTTTTAAGTCTGTTATTGAGTGTCCAGGGAGGCTGAAGTGCTATCTTACTGGTTTTTGAATGTCTGATTTGTGTCCATTTATTCTTTTGCATAGAGACTGTCCGCTCTAGCCAACATACATGGCAGAATGGCATTGCTGGCACATATCACATTGGTAGATGTGCAGGTGAACAAGCCCCTGATGGTGTGGCTGATGTGGTTAGGTCCTATGATGGTGTCCCATGTATAGATATGCGGACAGAGTTAGAGACTAACAAATTTATTTGCCAAGGTGCCACAAGGACACCTCGTTGTTTTTGCTGATACAGACTAACACGGCTACCACTCTGAAACCAATATATATAGGTTATTCTTATATAAAGGTGCATAGCAATTGAATCTCCTCATAGCGATGCTGCATTCTTGATCACCCACGGACTTCTGCTTGCTAACCTGGATCTCAAAAAACATTGTCCATATCTTAAAGCATGAATTTGTTTTAAAAAATTTGTAAAATTTGAAGTTTAAAAAAAAAAAAAAAAAGTGTTAAGCTAAGCTGATGCCTTTCAGGCAACTGAAAGTAATTTTGGAGGTGTCCATCCAGGGATGCTGGGTTGTGAGTCAAACCATTGCAACAAAGGTAATGATCAATCATTTGAGTTGTTACCCATTTGGGCCATGCAACAGAAACTGAGACAGGGGCTAATATAGTCCAATTTAGGTGCATTTATAAGATCAGGCAAATATGCAGACACATTGTTTTTACCATGATTACTCGCCATTTCTCGGAGACGATCTCCTTCGGAAACTTTGACATTGCTGACCCTTGAAAGCTTTGTTGCTTTAACTATGCAGGCATAAAATTGCAAAAGAATCCGAGTGTAGAAGCAGTTATACCAAAATGAAAGTGTATATACACCTGTAGAGCTTACTGAGGTCTGTCAAAGTGAAATAAGCAATACAGGCATAAAGCACCTTATACCAATAGTTATGCTGATAAAAGCAGTAGTGTATGTCAATTAAAAAAAAAAAGCAATCCCCTCACCAACAGTAATGCTGATAGAACTTAGTGAGTTTAGACCAGGCATTTGCAAAAGCTAGGAAGCACTATGTTGGAACACAGCAATGGAAGAGAAACATCCTGCCCTTATTTTTAAGAGCATATTATTAGGGATAATAAGTTTGAAAGGGTAAGAATTTCTGGCTCCTTGGAGGCAAAACTGTAGGGAAAAAAAACTGATCTACAGGCCTGATGCTGTCAAGTTTCACCATGGTACAGCAACCATCATTCAGTTTCCAGTGCTTTGAGTCCACACTATGGCCTAGTGATAAAAGAAATAATCCAATATAGCAATGTACAAATTAAGTATCTTCGAGGCCACTTTACAAAAACAAGTAAGGAGAAAAGTGGCTTATAATCAATAGATGCCTTTAAAATTGCACCTACTTTCAAATGCACAAATGACAGTGGATATGCATGTTTTAAAAAATCCTGTAACCACCAGGCAACCTACACTTCCAGATACATTTATCTTGACAAAACGTTAATTACCTTTTAGCACTGCAATATCAAACTGTGGATTTTCCATAATGACATTAATCTAAACAAGTCCACATCAGGACATGACAGATATAAACTAAAGGCCCAATTGTAGATGCATTCCAGTCTCATCAAGCTACTGTCTACTGATTTGAAGCATACTCCAGGGGAAATTCTGCACCAAAAAAATTAAAAAATTTTACACACAATATTTTAAAATTCCACAAAATCTATTTATCAAAACACTATATAATCATGTCAGTTTCAATTATTTGGGTAATTTATTCCAAAATACCTGTCAGCATGTATGCCTAACAATACAAACACACACAAAAATTCCCTTAGGGAGTAGAGGGTTAAAGAAACCCCTAAGACAGGGGTGGGAAAACTTTTTGGCCCAAGGGCCACATCTGGGTATGGAAATTGTATTGCAGGCCATGAATGCTCACAAAATTGGGGGTGAGGTGGGCTCTGGGATGGGGCTGGGGATGAGGGATTGGGGGTGCAGAAGAGTGCTCCAGGCTGGGACTAAAGGGTTTGGAAGGCAGGGGGGGGGGGGGGAAGATCAGGACTGGGGAATTAGGTCAGGGGTGCTGGCTTCGGGCAGCACTTACCTCAAGCAGCTCCCAGAAGCAGCAGCATGTCTCCACTCTAGCTCCTATGCTGAGGTGTGGCCAGGTGACTCTGCGCGGCCAATGGGAGCTGCAGGGGTGGGGGCAGTGTGCAGAGCCCCCTGGCAAGCCCCGGACTCCGGCAAGAGCTCGAGGGCCAAATTAAAAGGTCTGGGGGGCCAGAAGCGGCCCACGGCCATATAGTTTGCCCACCCCACCCTAAGACAACCCAGTTCCTGTTTCTCTGCCCACCTCCCCGGGCCAGACACTGCCCTCCCTAGCTCAGGCACTCACACCCCCTACTCCCCAGGGATTCAGAGGGAGAAACAGCCTGATGCTGGGTCCTAGGCTTGCACAGAGTTTCCTGCACACCGCCATCTTCTTCCTTCAGGGCATGCTAGGAACTACAGCTGCCAGGAACTCTCCAGCTCCTCCTACCCTCCCCACAGCAGCATCTCCCAGGTCCAGTGGCCCTTAGTGGTGGCCAGCAGCTCATTTCTGGTGGGGGGGGGGAGAAGACGACTTCTGCACACACAACATTAACTTCTGCAAAATTCTGCATTGCACAGTGGTGCAGAATTCCCCCAGGAGTAGAAGTGGGACTAGGAACAGTACCACCATGGACAGTCACAGTAACTGCTCATCAGCGCCAGCATTAGTAGAGGATATACAATCAAGATGTAGATTTCAAAGCTAGTGGACACCATCCATATTATTAGGGTATTAGATTTTTATTTAAATTTGAAATAACTTATAAAGTCTTAGTTTAGGCTCAGACAGGCGGTGGCAGTAACATTTTAATTTATATGAAAGCAAAAAGACATACTACACATAAAACCAAGTGACATACTAAACACAAATATAAAAAGAATCCACACAAAATAGTTCAAAACAGAATACAGAGAGATGCCATTCAACAATCACAGCAGCGACAATAGTTCATTTTAATTTGTTTGACAGAATAAAAGCACAGGCAAGTAACTTTTTTCTTGTCAAATAATCACACCACCTCTCCCGACTCATATGGGCTAGCATTTTATTGGACAGTCCCACACCACTTCCACTTGGCTATTACTGCCCTCTTCATCCACTTCCCTTACAAAGCTGTGTTTTTTTGACTCTAACCACCTTATATGTACCTTGCAGCCTACTTTGATCATTCATGCCACTCCACCCCTCACAGAATTCCTAAAAACTCACCTCTACATTAAGATGTACAGCATATGATTTGATAAAAAGAGAAGGAGTACTTGTGGCACCTTAGAGACCAACAAATTTATTTGAGCATAAGCTTTTGCGAGCTACAGCTCACTTCGTCGGATGCATTTGGTGGAAAATACAGTGGGGAGATTTATATACACACACACAGAACGTGAAACAATGGGTTTTATCATACACACTGTAAGGAGAGTGATGATAAAACCCATTGTTTCACGTTCTCTGTGTGTGTATATAAATCTCCCCTCTGTATTTTCCACCGAATGCATCCGATGAAGTGAGCTGTAACTCACGAAAGCTTATGCTCTAATAAATTTGTTAGTCTCTAAGGTGCCACAAGTACTCCTTTTCTTTTTGCGAATACAGACTAAACACGGCTGCAACTCTGAAACCTGTCATATGATTTGATAAAATTCTTTAAAACAAAAAACAAACAAACCCTTAACACTTGAGATAATCAAGATGTGCTCTTGCTTAAACTGAGCAACCACATGACCATATCTGTGACCCTAGTGACTTCTTGTACCATCCACATGCTACTTTTGGTCACCCTTTCGTGTCACATCGAAAGATCGAATTAGGGACCACATCTTTGTCTTCTGAGATGCTCCATGCTCAATTCTGGGCCCTATAACAACAACACACACTATCTTTGGTACACTGCTATTAGCAGAAAAGCCACATCAGAAAGAGGCACTTTTTGAGAAAGATTAAGTAAACGCACCAGGATGTTTACCTTTTCCTGAAATAATTATATTTAGGAATTATGGTTTGACTCACTTTGATACGAGTCTAATAGTACATGACTCACGTCTTCCATCTACAGATGTTCTATTCCCAAAACACAATCATTTACATAGGATTATTTTTTTTATATATATTTTTTCTTACACCGAATCAGAAAGTGCATTTTTCAAGAGTTCTGTGACTTTATTACCATGATTGATGTTCTACTACGTGCTCCAAGAAAGATTATAAGATGAATTTTATTCATTCATGAATCAAAATGGCTCTATTCTCATTGTCTAAATCCATATTTGCTCAGTTTCTGAAAACATCTGCATTCACTGAATCATAGAACTGGAAGGGACCTCAAGAGGTCATCTAGTCCAGTCCCCTACACTCAAGGCAGGACTAAGTATTATCTAGACCATCCCTAACAGGTGTTTGTCCAATCTGCTCTTAAAAATCCCCAATGATGGAGATTCCACAACCTCCATAGGCAATTTATTCCAGTGCTTAATCACTCCAACAATTAGCAAGTTTTTCCTAATGCCCAACCTAAACCAACCTTGCTGCAATTTAAGCCATTGCTTCTTGTCCTATCCTGAGAGGTTAAGAAGAACAATTTTGCTCCCTCCTCCTTATAACAACATTTACTTGAAAACTGTTATATCCCCTTTCAGTCTTCTCTTTTCCAAAACTATACAACCCCCCCCCCAGCTTTTTTTTTCCCCAATCTTCCTTCATACATCATGTTTTCTAAAGCTTTTGATCGTTTTTGTTGCTCTTCTCTGGACTTCCTCCAATATGGCACTCAGAACTGGACACAGTACTCCAGTTGAGGCCTAATAAGCGCAGAGTAGAGTAGAAGAATTAACTTCTCGTGTCTTGCTTACAATACTCCTGTTAATACATTCCAGAATGATCTTTGCTTTTTCTACAACAGCGTTACACTGTTGACTCATATTTGTGATCCACTACGACTCCCAGATCCCTTTCCACAGTACTCCTTCCTAGGCAGTACTTTCTCATTTTGTACGTGTGCAACTCATTGTTCCTTCCTAAGTGGAGTACTCTTCATTTGTCCTTATTGAATTTCATCCTATTTACTTCAGACCATTTCTCCAGTTTGTCCAGATCATTTTGAGTTATAATCCTATCCTCCAAAGCACTTGAAACCCCTTCCAGCTTGGTATCGCCCGTAAATTCTATAAGTGTACTCTCTATGCCATTACCTAAATCACTGATGAAGATACTGAACAGAACCCAACCCAGAACTGATCCCTGCGGGACCCCACTCATTATGCCCTTCCCACATGACTGTGAACCACTAATAACTACTCTCTGGGAATGATTTTCCAATCAGTTATGCACCCACCTTATAGTAGCTCCATCTAGCTTGTATTTTCCTAGTTTGTTTATGAGAAGGTCATGTGAGACAGTATCAAAAGCCTTACTAAAGTCAAGATATACCACATCTACCGTTTCCCCCCTATCCACGAGGCTTGTTACCCTGTCAAAGAAAGCTATCACGTTGGTTTGACACGATTTGTTCTTGACAAATCCATGCTGACTGTTATTTATCACCTTATTAGCTTCTAGGTGTTTGCAAATTGATTGCTTAATTATTTGCTCCATTATCTTTCTGGGTACAGAAGTTAAGCTGACCGGTCTGTAATTCCCAGGGTTGTCCTTATTTCCCTTTTTATAGATGGGCAGAATATTTGCTCTTTTCCAGTCTTCTGGAATGTCTCCCGTCTTCCATGACTTTTCAAAGATAATTGCTAATGGCTCAGATATCTCCTCAGTCAGCTCCTTGAGTACAGTAACGCCTCACTTAAAGTTGTGCCGGCTAACGTTGTTTCGTTGCTGATCAATTAGGGAACATGCTCATTTAAAGTTGTGCAATGCTCTACTATTACGTTGTTTGGCTGCCTGCTTTCTCCACAGCTGGCAGCCTCCCTACACCCCCCTACAGCGCCTCCTGCCCGCCAGCAGACCCCGCTGATCAGCACCTTCCCCCTCCCCTCCCAGCCTCCTGCCCAAATGGAGCATGCAAAGTAAAGGGAGAGGAGGTGTGGGGGGAGAAGAGGTGGGTCAAGGGTGAGGACTTGGGGGAAGGGGTGGAGTGGGCGGTCTGAGGGTTGAGCCCCCCGCCCCTGGTGCTTGCAGAGTAGGGGAAGCTGCCACTGCGCGAAGTGCTTCTCCTAGCCTACAGCGCCTTCAGCCTCCTTGCCTGCCTCATCTCCAGTGCCAGTGGGCTGTGCCTGTGTAGAGTAAGGCAGGGGCAACTCCCAACAAATGACTGAAGCTTGCTTTCAAATTCTTAATGACGACGATCCTGACAGGGAACCCAGCTCCAAAGTGATTAGGGGAGTTGGTCATCTAATAACTTGCTATAAAGAAATTTACCAAGAAAAAAAAAATAAAGGAAAGCAAAACAACACTCTCTAAATGTGTTTTTTCGAGTTCAGAAAGAGGAGCAGCCGGACAATCCATCCTCTTCCACTCTCTGACTCCACCACCTCAACCAAGCTCCATACTCAGCAATGATAATTGTAGTATTAAATTGCTTGTTTAAAATGTATATAATGCCTTTTGTCTGGCAAAAAAAAAATTCACTGAACTTAACCCTCCCATTTACATTAATTCTTATGGGGAAATTGGATTCACTTAACATCATTTCACTTAAAGTCGCATTTTTCAGGAACATAACTATAACGTTAAGTGAGAAGTTACAGTACTCTGCGATGCATTTCATCAGTCTCTGGTCACTTGCTGGAGGATTCTCTGCACCTTGAAGTCTTTAAACCATGATTTGAGGACTTCAATAGCTCAGACATAGGCGAGAGGTTTATTGCAGGAGTGGGTGGGTGAGTTTCTGTGGCCTGCATTGTGCAGGAAGTCAAACTAGGTGATCATAATGGTCCCTTCTGACCTTTTTTCAGAGTAGCAGCCGTGTTAGTCTGTATTCGCAAAAAAGAAAAGGAGTACTTGTGGCACCTTAGAGACTAAAATTTATTTGACCATAAGCTTTCGTGAGCTACAGCTCACTTCATCAGATGCATTTGGTGGAAAATACAGTGGGGAGATTTATACACACACACACACACACACACACACAGAACACATGAAACAATGGGTTTTATCATACACACAGTCACAGAGTCCCCGGGCCATGCTCTGGAACTGCTCCCTATGAAGCCAGTCAGGACTCTGGGGAAGTCTCCTTTCTGTGAGCAGACTGTCTGCAGGGCAAACAGCTTACACAGCTTCCAACTTCCTGGGTCTGACCTCGGAGCATTCAGCATCCTCTGCCCCTCCGTACACTTCCCACAGCGAGTCCGCTCAGGCGGGGCTCCCGGGGAAGCCAGAGGGTCCTGCTCCCCAACTTCGCAGTCAGAAGCGACTCTGAGTCTATGATTTGAAGACATTTAACTTCTCTAAGTAATTTTTTATTTGTTTTTCCACTATTTTAGACTCTGATCCTACCTCATTTTCACTGACATTCACTATGTTAGACATCCAATTGCCACCAACTTTCTTGGTGAAAACCAAAACAAATAAGTCATTAAGCACCTCTGCCATTTCCACATTTTCTGTTATTGTTCCCCTCCCTCCCAGCCCATTGAGTAACAGTCCTACTCTGTCCTTGGTCTTCCTCTTGCTTCTAATGTATTTGTAGAATGTTTTCTTGTTTCCTTTTATGTCCCTAGCTAGTTTGATCTCGTTTTGTGCCTTGGCTTTTCTAATTTTGTCCCTACATACTTGTGTTATTTGTTTATATTCATCCTTTGTAATTTGACTGAGTTTCCACTTTTTGTAGGACTCTTTTTTTAGTTTTACATCATTGAAGATCTCCTGGTTAAGCCACAGTGGTCTCTTGCCATACTTCCCATCTTTCCTACGCAGTGGTATAGTTTGCTCGTCCCCTTAATGTCGTCTCTCGGAAAAACTGCCAAAAGTCTCCATTTGTTTTTCCCCTTAGACTTGCTTCCCATGGGATTTTACTTACCAGCTCCCAGAGTTTGCTGAAGTCTGCCTTCTTGAAATCCACTGAAATTTATTGTGCTGTTCTCCTCCTACCATTCCTTAGAATCATGAATTCTACCATTTCATGATCACTTTCACCCAAGTTGCCTTCCCCTTTCAAAGTCTCAACCAGTTCCTCCCTATTTGTCAAAATCAAATCTGGAACAGCCTCCTGCCCAGTAGCTTTCTCCACCTTCTGAAATAAAAAATTGTCTCCAATACATTCCAAGAACTTGTTGGATATCTGTGCCCTCCTGTGTTATTTTCCCAAGAGATGTCTGGGTAGCTGAAGTCCTCCCCCCAAGTCCTGTGCTTTGGATAATTTTGTTAGTTGTTTAAAAAAAGCCTCATCCATGTATATATATGTATTCTTCTTCCTCGCTTGGTGATAGACCCCTACCATGACATCACCCTTGTTTTTTACCTCTTTTATCCTTACCCAGAGACCTACAACAAGTCTGTCTCTTATTTCTATCTCAACCTCAGTCCAAGTGTATACATTTTTAATATACAAGGCAATACCTCCTCCCTTTTCCGCCCCCCCATCTCGCTCTATAGCAGAATCATACATGTTTTAATTCTAGTTTGTAGGTAAAGATGTTAACTACTCAAAGGGGTTCACACAAAGCACAGTAGAATCCTTTCTTCCTAAATAATATTGGCTATGTATTCTAGTGGAATGTGTCGCAGTTTTTTAACTGCATCTGAAGAAGTGATTTTTTTACCCACGAAAACTTATGCCCAAATAAATCTGTTAGTCTTTAAAGTGCCACCGGACTCCTCATTGTTTTTACAGTTTTTTAAAATTACTGAGCATGTACAGTATGCCATCTTCAACTGAGGAATTAAAATATATTTAAAAGGTTACCTTTTAAAATGGCAAACTGTTCTAGATGCATGTCAAAACAGTTTCCTATTTCATCCTGTTCATTTAAACCCAAACAGGGTATTTAAATATGCCCAAATCAAATTTTTGCTCTTTGGCTTAGATTATCAATGGAAAGACTCATCAAGAAATGAGTCTGCAGCAATGTGTAGCTAACAACAGGCATATTCCTCAAAGGAAAAATCATGGCAACTCCATTGACTTCAAAATTGGACCCATATACATAACTCATCTGTAAGTATAGCTATCCATCAATTTTACTAACTAAATCTAAGATGAGAGAGCTTGAAAAATCCATTCATTTACCCACCAATGAAAGCAAAGATTTCTGTGGTCAGTGAAAAGTCCTGAACCATCAGTTAATAACGAATTTTAGCTCTTGTAAAACAAGATTCTAGTCTCCATAGGTATGAAAATCACATTTGTAACCCTCCAAATATGAAGCAAAAGTCTTCCAGTCTATATCTACAATGCTACATTTAGGAGCTGTGAATCACCACAGTTTCAGCTCCACCGCAGGTAGTAACAGTGAAGGCTATAGTGTAGATGGGACTCAGATACTTTAATCACAGTGCCATGACAGAATCTAATCAAAATAATCTGTTGCAGCTCCATTTTCAAGTCATATTTTTTCTGGTGTTTTACTTTTATGCACTCATTTCATTTTAAAATAAAGGCACCTATTCTAGGTTCCTTAGTCTGCAGACACACAATTACAATATTTTCAGCTACTGCTCAGAGCTCTGCCAAGCAGCAGCACAACCAAGCACATAAGAATCTCTGATCAACTTTACTTTTGCTATGAAGAACCTTGTAGACAGCAGCAAAGTAACAAAAATGTCAGTTTCACTCAGCAGCTTCTACCTGGGGAAATCCTGAGCATCAGCAACACTGGGGAGATTCTCCCCACACCTAGGTGGCTGTCTTCCCCACTCCCGGCTCTTTCACATCAGCCTTTAGCTGGCAGCTTTAGCGCTCTGGCTAGCAGGTATACACTAAACACGTGCCATTCTCCGCCCTTCCTGAACCCGCGTTTTCTCCCTGACAGGCTCCTCACCTGGGAGAGCCGATAATCCCGGGGGATCGATCCCTCCTGCTCCACCCGCCCAGTCCCCCAGGGCAGCACCCCATCAGGCAGCGCTACAACGAGGCTAAGTACCATCCACGGGCACGGGGGGTCCTGCAGTTGCGCCTTCGCACCCCCATCACCACCCACGGGCCACCCTCCCCACTCCGCTCCGCTCACCCCCCACCCGCGGGCAGATCTCTCCCCCCCCCGGGGGGGCCCGCCACTCACTTGCCCTCCTGGCAGTCATAGAGCACGATGGAGTCGTCGTCGCTGCTGGAGATGACGGTCTCGCCGTTGGGGCTGAAGTCGAAGCAGTTTATCTTGTCCGAGTTCTCGCGGAAAACCTTGGCCACGCGGAAGCTCCGCAGCACGTTGTCCGTTAGCTTCATGCCGCGAGGGATGGGGCGGCGCGAGCGAGGCCTGAGGAGCCGGGCCGGGGCCCAGCGGGAGCCGGGCACGGAGGACGCCGGTGAACGTGAGAAGCCGGGCGGCGGCCTAGAGCCCGCGGGGCCTGCGAAGCAGCGGAGAAGGGAAACCGGGCAGGGGCCTGAAGCGCGCGGATCTTGGGTAGGGGCCGCGCGGCGCTAGCAGGCGGCTTCGGCACGGGCGGGCAGCGCCCTCAGGCGGGGTCGGCTCAGGCTGTGGAGAGGCGGCTCCTGCTCATTGTGTCCGCCATCTTCCTCCTACAGGGACCGACACTGCCGCTCACAGGGGAAGAAGGGGGCCGGCAGCAGGGCATTGTGGGGCAGGCGAGGGGGCGGGGGGGTCTTGTGGGAGAGCGGAGGAGCAGCGCATTGTGGGATTGGCGAAGCGCGAGGACTGGAGAGGGGCAGTGCATTGTGGGACGCCGACGGGAAGGGGCGGCACTCGGAGAGGGAAGTGAAGGAGCAGTGCATTGTGGGATAGCGGAGGGGGACGTCACCCACCGCCGGCAGGCCCTGGCTGCCATTTTGTGTGTGGCAGCGGGCCCTGGTCCTCCCCCTGGCAGCAGCTGGGCCCAGGCCAGGAAGCCCCCTCTTGGTCCTATAAACTCGGCTACCAAGCCGCCCCCCTACACACACACACACCTTACAGCTAACTCACCAAGCTTGCCCTTCTGTCTCAGCTGCTCAGCCCCCTTCCTGACCCATAAACTAGGCCCTGAGCCCCTTCCCCTGCCACATATACACTACACACTAGGCCACTAAGGTCCCAAGCCACTAAGCCCCCTCCCTTCCCCATAAACTGGGCCACCAACCTCCCCGTAGTCCCTACCAATTGGACCACTAAGGCCAACTACTACCTCACAACCCTGGGCCACAGAGCTCCTGTGCCACCCCAGGCCCTCAAGCCAGTCACCTTTAGGGCCCCTTCCCCTTCCCTGTCTCAGACCTCAGACATTCTCGTGGGGGCTGCTGTGGGGCCTGGGGCAAATTGCCCCACTTGCTCCCCCTTCTGGGCGGCTCTGGTCACCTTGCGGCGCCATCCACCAAGCCTTCCATCTCTCTCACCAGCAGGAGTTGGTTCAATAGAGGATATTACCTCAGCTACCTTGTCTCTCAAACTCGGGAGTCAGACATGTTTGCTGCCTTGGAAAAGTCACTTAGGCCTCCAGATAGCCACTGATTTTGGGGGGCCTGGATGAAGTCAGTGGAAGCTGCAGAGGCTTAGCACCTCTAGAAATTAATCCCCTGGAGTCTGAAGTCAGAATTGCATAGGCACCCTTCTTTAGGAAAAATTGGCCATTTCCGTAGCTCAGTTTCCATCTCGGTAAAATGGGCCTAATGATAGCAATTCACCTTTGTAAAGCACTCTGAGATCTACAGCTGAAAAGGACAAGGAGTTGTACTTTAAATTAGCAAAAAGAAAAGGAGTACTTTTGGCACCTTAAAGACTAACAAATTGATTTGAGCGTAAGCTTTCGTGAGCTACAGCTCACTTCTTCGGATGCTTTCAGTGGAAAATACAGTGGGGAGATTTATATACACACACAGAGAACATGAAACTATGGGTTTTATCATACACACTGTAAGGAGAGTGATCACTTAAGATGAGCTATTACCAGCAGGAAGGGGTGGGGGAGGAAGAAAACCTTTTGTGGTGATAATCAAGGTGGGCCATTTCCAGCAGTTGACAAAAACGTCTGAGGAACGGTGGGGGGTGGGGAAATAACATGGGGAAATAGTTTTACTTTGTGTAATGACTCATCCATTCCCAGTCTCTATTCAAGCCTAACTTAATTGTATCCAGTTTGCAAATTAATTCCAATTCACCAGTCTCTCGTTGGAGTCTGTTTTTGAAGTTTTTTTGTTGAAGAATAGCCGAACACTTCAGACCTGAGAGAAGCTATTCTTGTTCTTTGTGTGTGTATATAAATCTCCCCACTGTATTTTCCACCGAATGCATCCGATGAAGTGAGCTGTAGCTCACGAAAGCTTATGCTCAAATAAATTTGTTAGTCTCTAAGGTGCCACAAGTACTCCTTTTCTTTTTGTGAATACAGACTAACGGCTTCTACTCTGAAACCAACTTTAAATTAGTGCTCAGTTTAATTTGTAATCTACCCTAGTTACAGTAGGGTTTTATGCTTGCTAATTTGGTAAAATTCAGACATACCAGTCTGCTTTTATTTTCCAACTAACGATTTAAATGGGGGGGGACGGACAGGAGGGGAGAGGGGACTTCAAACTACTGGCCTGATGTCATTCTTGCTTACCTTAGGGTAACAGGTAAAGGAAGGAAGAGGCTTCATACTACTGGCATGATGTCATATCCAGCCACCATGTTGGAAGCTGGCAAGACTGCAGCATGAAGTTTCTTCTGAGGGTAGGATGTTCCCTATCCTTGACATATATGTACAAAATCTTCTGGACTATGTGATCTTTACAGACTAATTCCTTGATTCACTCTATTTACCTTCTCCTTTACAGAAAAGATATAGAACATTTGCCTTTTTCCTAGGGCTGATCCAAAGCCCACTGTGGTCTTGGATAATGCTCCTAGTGCTTCCATGACAGATATCACAGTCATGATGCACCATAGTGATGCCATGGAAGAACAAAATCACTTCCTAATGTAATGTTGTGCTCATCATGTGACATACTCAAGATGTGATGACACTTTTCTGACCTGACATACATTTTAGGACATGCAAAATGGCGTTGCAATTGGGATGTGTGATTGTGTGGGTAAAATGACTACAAAATTAGAACTGTTAGCACTGGCATCTGCAAACACTGAAAGAGCCGCTCAAACTGTCCAGAAAACCACAACAAAATCTTTGTTTACAGAAAACACACATTCTGAGTTTTAGGAATTTCATCCCCATCGCTTTCTTGACTGGGGTCATTTGTATGAAAACCAGGCATTTGCAGTGTGGTTCAGACCTACAACCTTTATCACGCTTTCAGTAGGGCTATTTAAATACAGTTACAAATGTAGGACTGCGTCCTCTTCCAGTCTTCCATCATCTCTAAAATAAGTAAAACCACATTCTAATCTCTCCTCAGTTCTACAGTTAATGCAAGTCCATTGATTTCAGGAGTTTAGAAAAATATAAAATAGAAACAGTACAGCTTTCTAATCCCAAATATTGGAAGCAGGAAATAGAAGAGAAGTCTTTTTGATCAAATTAAATACTCTTATTGTGTTGACTTCAGCTAGAAGTTTCAGAGTGGAATGAGAGAGCTGATTAGAAGTCTAAAGGAGAATTATTATTTATATTGCAGTAACAAGCAGGGGCCGTGGTCATGGATTAGGCCCCCACTGTGCTTGGCACTGTACAAATAACAAAGAGGCCCCATCCCACAGTTATTACAATGTAAGTATAAAGAGGAAACTGTGTCAGCCAAGAGAGTATTTATTTCCCATCTGCAGCCCTTTTATTACAATATTGTTAGTTAGCTAATGTAGAAGCAATGGTGATATCACAGAGATTTATGACTATAGCGGGGATGAGCAGCAAGAATAAAAAAGAAAAGGAGTACTTGTGGCACCGTAGAGACTAACAAATTTATTAGAGCATAAGCTTTCGTGAGCTACAGCTCACTTCATCGGATGCATTTGGTGGAAAAACCAATTTCCACCAAATGCATTCCTCAATGAAGTGAGCTGTAGCTCACGAAAGCTTATGCTCAAATAAACTTGCCAGTCTCTAAGGTGCCACAAGTACTCCTTTTCTTTTTGCGAATACAGACTAACACGGCTGCTACTCTGAAACCTGTCAGGAATAAAAAAGGATCCTTAAAGAAGCAAAAAGCTAAGCTTCATGTAAATATCAATATAAACAGTACACTGGAATACATATATGTCAGCAGGAGAATGGTTTCAACTGAAACATTTTTTCAGACATTTCCACGAGGCAGCAGCACTTTAACAGCAAATCCTCTATATGTTTGCAATAGGACTGTGTATTTAAAGCCCATAATACAGCCAATTAGTTTGGGGTTTGTATGTGTTTTATGTTTTTTTGATGTTTCGAGAAGATATTTAGGTGGCCTAACAATAGGTCAAAGGTTCTCAACTTTTGTCTTTCTGAGCCACCCCGTCCCCGCACATGCTATAAAAGCTCTGGGGCAAGGGGGCCTCAGGACTTCATCTGCAGAGGGGCCTTGGGGTTCTGGGCTTCAGGCAGCGAGGGGCGCATTCAGGCTTCAGCCGCAGCGTTCCAGGGCTCCGAGCTTTCTGCCCTGGTTTGCGGACCCCCAGTTGAAAATCACTGTGTAACAGGGTTCACAACCCACCCCTCTTGCTGGGACCCGCTTGCTCTCCACAATAAGGCTCAGAGAGGCGCAACAGCCATGGCTTTATTTACTTAAGGTTGTCCCACCACCAGCGTTCATCTACATACAAGCTTTACAAGCAGTCAGCCTTTAGCTAAGAGGCCTCCAGCTCCCTCCCTGATTGACTTCTCTCTTGCTGCCCCCTGCCTTCTGGTTCCCTCCCAGCCTCTATAGCCCTTGGCTTGTCAGGGTAGCTGGTGTTGACAATCCTCAGGCCGGTATCAGGCCTTTTTCATCAGCCCCAATCTGCTTCCCTTGATTGGAGCTGACTGGGCAGGGGCTAATTAAGTGCTTTTGCACTAGCACCCCGCTACATACCTCCCCCATTAAGCCGATGCCAGGCCTGCTCTTGCTCGGCCCCACTTTTCTTGGCCTGGGGTTTACTATGGGGATGGCCTCCCTGCCCATCTGGGTGGTCCCCGGGCTCTACCCTGAGGGGTTTTGGCATGCCCCCCCACAAAAGGTGCATTGGGTAGGGGGTGGGCCACTCCACAAGTCCATCTCTGCCCAGAGGTCGTCACACCAGTCACAACCTTGGGCAGGTCGCCCCGGCTCTTCTCTTTCCTTCCCTGGTTGGGGAGACAGATCAGCGCCAACTGACCCAAGGCTGCCACATATCTTCGATTCTGGGCCTCTACCTACTGGAGTTTGAGCCTCCCCCTTTTGGATTCCCACCCTCTGAACTTCCTTCGGCTTTTCTTCCTTTCTCACAGGGATTCCCTCCCCTGGATGGTCCCGTCCTGGGACCTCTGTTCCCTCTTCGGTCCCTTCCGTAGGGTCCCTATCCTGGCTGTTCCTAGGGTTCCTATCATTTTCCTCTTGAGGGCTCCCCTTTCTCAGGGTCCACCCCCGGTGGGGCCTTGCCTTCTCCCTCCAGGTTCTTCCCTCTTGCTTTTTCTGTTGGTTTCTTCCCCATGCCTTCTTTTCCTTTTGGAGCAGGGTTCCAATCCAACCCCAGACCACAGGGTAGGGCAACTCCTCTGTTACCCCCATCCACTTCCAGGCAGACCTTCCCTGCACCTCCAGGGGTACCTGGGCCACGGGACAATACTCCCCATCCCCGTGAATGCACTCCTCCAGCATCCTTTCTCCCGGGATAAGCCAATGCGGCTTTACCAAGCGCAGCTGTATGAGGGAGCAGGCTGAGGCCGTATCCGCTAGACTCCTCTGGGGCTTTCTCCCCACCCGCACAGGGATAGTGGCTATCCCATGCTTCTTTTTCCGCCTCCCAACCTTGGTCCAACCACAGAATTCAGTAGCCCCATAGTCCATCACCAGGCAGTAACAGCTCTTATGCCCCAGCTGTCCACAGCGCCAGCAAACAAGCTGTCCTGGGCAGCTAGGGGTTCCCTTGTGCTCCTCCCATCGCTTGTCTACCGGCTTCCCAGCAGGATGCTCACAGGGTTTCTTGCCTCCCTCTGTGCCATGCAGGGTCCAATGCTCCCTCAGAGGGAAGTATGCCTCGACATACTCCTCCATCCTTTTGACCGTGACTTCTACAGTGCCAGGCTGATGTCGCTGCACACAGACCTGCATGCTATCGGGGAGGCACTGCACAAACTGTTCGAGGATCACCTTATCCATAATCTGCCCCACTGTTTGGGCATCAGGCCTCAACGCTGCATTGCCCAGTCTGTCAATTTCTGGGCAAAGGCCCGGGGCTACATGCTCCGGCTCACTGGGCTGCCTGAAACTTTTGCCGGTATTTTTTTGATGAAAGTCCCAGGCCATCCAAGATAGCTGCCTTCACCATGTCATAATCTCTAGCCAGGGCATCCGTCACAGCCATATATGCCGCTTGCGCCTCCCCAGCAAAATATAGCTAGCTGCAGGGCCCACGTTGTCCTGTCCCATCTCACGCCCAGGACCACCTGCTCAAAGGTACCCAAAAAAGCATCAGGGTCATCCCCCGGGGCCATCTTACAGAGGCTGAGGCCCAGGGGGTGGGTGTCATCTCGCCCTGCAGGACTCACCAGTTTTTGCAGGAGCTGCTGCTGCACCGCTGCACGTTCTTTAATAAAGTCCTGCAAAGCCTGTTGTTGCTTGGCCTGCCAAGCCAGTAAAGCTTGCCTATCTGGCTGGTGGGACTGCTGAGAGGCCTGCAGTGTCTTCTGCATCTCCCCGTGTTGCTCTGTGAGCCACTGCAGAGTGCCCTCCATCTCCAGGTCACAAACTGTGTCTCTGGAAAAGGATCCTGGACAAGCCTCCATGTGTAACAGGGTTCACAACCCACCCCTCTTCCTGGGGCCCGCTTGCTCTCCCCATTAAGGCTCAGAAAGGCTTCAGGATTGTGCAACAACCATGTCTTTATTTACTTAAAGTTGACCCACCACCAGCGTCCATCTATATACAAACTTTACAGGCAGAGTCAGCCTTCAGCTAGGAGACCTCCAGCTCCCTCCCTGACTGACTCCTCCATGACTGTCTCCTGCCTTCTGGTTCCCTCCCAGCCTTTATAGCCCTTGGCTTGTCAGGTTAGCAGGTGTTGACAATCCTCAGGCCAGCATCAGGCCTTTTTCCATCAGCCCCAATCTGCTTCCCTTGATTGGAGCTGACCAGGCAGGGGCTAATTAGGTGTTTTTGCACCAGCACCCCGCTACACACTGTCATAGGTACATGGTCTTCACCCTATATTTCTACCACCTTGAAACCAGATCTTGTCATTCTTGTGTTGTTTCAGTTGCGAAAGGACTGCGGGGGGGAGAGGAGAGAAATGAACACTCACACATGAAGAAATGTAAATACAAGCAGAACCCCATTTATTTTATCTAATTGAGACGAGGGTCAGATCAGATAATTAAAAATTTGGTTTCAGAGTAGCAGCCGTGTTAGTCTGTATTCGCAAAAAGAAAAGGAGTACTTGTGGCACCTTAGAGACTAACAAATTTATTAGAACATAAGCTTTCGTGCATCCGATGAAGTGAGCTGTAGCTCACGAAAGCTTATGCTCTAATAAATTTGTTAGTCTCTAAGGTGCCACAAGTACTCCTTTTCTTTTTAAAAATTTGGATAATTCAGACAATGGGAAAGTGCGAGGCTGCATCACCATCTAGCGGCCATAGGGAGATCTTCCGCTTCTGGACCTGCATGCTACTAAATCTCTTCAAACATCCCTACCACACATATTTTTCTTTAACATCCTCTTCTTGGCACATGGTTTTATTTCACCTTTAGAGCATTATTGCCCCCCCGTGGCCAAAGACGTTTTGGGAAGTATTGCCAAAGGACTATTAATTATTTAGCATCCAAAAACACACGACATGCACTGAAGATCTTACAGTCTAAGGCAGGGGTAGGCAAACTTTTTGGCCCAAGGGCCACATCTGGGAATAGAAATTGTATGGCGGGCCATGAATGCTCACAATGTGGGGTTGGGGTGCAGGAGGGGGTGAGGGCTCTGGTTGGGGGTGCGGGCTCTGGGGTGGGGCTGGGGATGAGGAGTTTGGGGTATAGGAGGGTACCCTGGGCTGGGACAGAGAGGTTCAGAGGGCAGTAGGGGGATCAGGACTGGGGCAGAGGGTTGGAGTGTGGGAAGGGATGCAGGCTCCGGCTGGGGGTGAGGGCTCTGGGATGGGGCTGGGGATGAGAGGTTTGGGGTGCAGGAGGGTGCTTCAGGCTGGGATTGAGGGGTTTGGAGGGGAGGAGGGGGATCAGGGCTGGGGCATGGGATTGAGGAGTCGGGGGAGGCTCAGGGGTGCAGGCTCTGGATGGCGCTTACCTCAAGCAGCTCCTGGAATTAGCGGCATGGCTCCCCACTGGCTCCTATGCAGAGGCACAACCAGGCAGCTCTACATGCTTCCACATCCACAGGCACCTCCCATGCAGCTTTCATTGGCCATGGTTCCTGGCCAATGGGAGCTGCGGGGCAGCATTGGGATGGGGGCAGTATGCAGAGCGGAGCCCCCTGGCTGCCCCTACGTGTAGGAAGTGGAGTGGGGCCATGCTGCTGCTTCCAGGAGCCGCATGGAGTGGTCCCCGGCCCTGCTCCCTGGCTGGAGTGGGGCAAGCCCCATACCCTGCTCCCGTATGGGAGCTCGAGGGCCAGATTAAAATGGCTGGTGGGCCGGATCTGGCCATAGTTTGCCCACCCCGATCTAAGTAGACAGAATAGATGCAGACAAAGAAATGATGCAGCACTGTTTGGAGCTGGGGGTATTACCTATAGCTTTCCCTGTCAGACAAGGCTTCATAAAGATTGTATGTATGTCTATCCATGTAGATACTAGAAGTTCCTCCCTTTAGCTGAGTACCATCCTGGGGTTTGGCTTTATTTTATGCCAGAAACATAACATAAACCTCAGTCTAAGCCTTCTCCCTAAGTTTAGCTGTTTTTAGGGTTTCTTTCCATTACTTTCTCTGGCCTAGGTTTTTAGTTCACATATAGTCATGTTCTCCCCCTTTATATCCTGTTTGGAGACAACTGAACTCACCTGCCAGCAAGTCTCAGCAGTACTTACCCTGAATTGTAATACAGTGTTTAAGCACTGAGCCTAGTGAGAGTCAACAAAAGAGCCCCTGCATTTCTATAGAGTGTCTTGGGGCTTGTCTACACATATGGCACCACAGGGGCACAGCTGCAGCACTTTAAGCGAAGATGCTATTACGCTGACTGGAGAGCGCTTCTCTTGTCAGCGTAGTGAATCCAGTGCCACAAGAGGAAATATTTATGTCCACAGGAGAAGTTCCCCTGTCGACATAGTGCTGTCTACACCCGGGGTTAGGTCGCTAGAATTATGTTGCTTGGGGCTGTAGATATTTCACACTCCCATGTGACATAGTTACACCAATGTACGTTTGCAGTATAGATCTGGCCTAAATCAGCAACCCTATTAACAGCCCATTGAAAAACCTGAAATAATTAAATCATGATGAAAGCCTGATCCCTAGACTTTAAGGCCCAGGTCCTCAAAGGCATTTAGATTCATAACTTCCATTGAACTCAAGTTTTTAATGGGGCACAGGAAAATGATTGCCTTGGCATGTTTTAATTTGCAGGACCCAGGCCCTAATTACCTCCTGTTGGCCCAAAAGCATGATTTATCAATACCATCAGAAGGTGATTTACTTAAATACTTACAATACTTAGCCATGTTTCAGAGTCGTGTAACACTGTGGGGTCATGGAGTGACATTTTGTCACTTCCTTTTTATTCATTTTCTCTCTCCTTTCTGATAATTGGAACTCAATCTGTCAATTTACACAATGTTGGAATTTATCTGGCAAAATGACAGCTTTAGATTATGGACAATGCCTTTACAAAATTGGCTAATTGATAGTAACAAAGGTTTAATTGCTTCTGCTTGTGTAATATTGATCAAATGCAATTGATGCCTTTTTTGCACTTATATAGGCTCAGATCCACAGAGATATTTAGAACCTAACCTTAGATCCTAAATACCTTTGAGGATCATTCTAAGCCATTGTTATGGCATCAAAGATGCAAATAGGCACATAGTGAAATTTACTCAGATGAATAGTCCCAGGGATTTCAATGGGACTATTCAAGTATGTAAAGTTTCTCATGTACGTAAGTATTTGGAGGATGAGGGCCTTGATGATTTTTCACCATGTGTTTTCCTTATCCCATCACTTCATAACTAAGGGCTTGTGTGAAAGACCTGAACTCTATGACTCAACCTCTTTTGATCTGATTTCTTCATGAGACCTAAATAAAAACAAATATTAAAAAAAAATACTTGCCACTTTTGCAGGATGTCTGTGGTTTAACAGTATTTGTAGAAAGTTTATAGAAATCCCTCGCTGGAAGGTGCCAGTGAAGTGCTAAATAGTAAAGTATTTGTTATTACAATCCCGTAGACTCTGGGTTTCTGTCCCACTTGGGGAAGGCTCTTTCTCTTTTCTATCCCAGTCTGATCTTTTCTCCTTCAGAACTTTATCTACCTTCAGCTTGCTGCTTATGACTGCTATTCCCAGAGCTATTTAGTAATAGAAAGATTTGAATGTTAGAGGAGAGCTCATTCATGAAGACACTTTGAAGGCATCTTTCATCCTAGGATCCAAGAGCGTTTTGCAAAGGTGGATGAGTTTTGCTAACCTCGTATAGTTAGGTAAATGGAGGCACAGAGGGGTTTAAGTGATTTGCTTCAGACAAGTCAGTGGCAGAGTCAAGACTAGATTTGTCAGCTCCTTGCTCTAACCACTGGGCAACACTGCCTCCTTGTTTAGAACACTAGAAACATATGTGGCTCTTAAATGATCATTAGTCCTAGTTGAGCTGTAGTAGAGAACCCAGGGAGTTACAGAAATGAGGGAGAGAAAGATGGCACAGGTCTGTTGTGCAGCATTAGTCTGGGGAGCTTGGGGAAGGATTATACCACACAATCCCTCCATGAAATCCCCAGCAGTCTGAGAAAGCACTTGCAAGGAATGCACAGGGAGGGAAGGTCAGGTGGTCCTCAAGAAAACTATAGGGTGTGTATGTCAAATCGAGCTATTGTACACAAAACCGATCTTGATACCTGGGAAATGCTGCAAATATCAGTTCTCACCTCCTCTGGGATGCTAGTTGGCACTGGTCTGCATTGTCTGTGGAAGACAAGGAGACAACGGTGACCCCTTCCAGTGCAGAGAGCACTCAGGAGAGCTGCATGGTTTCCTTCCTTCACTACATACAAGGAAGGTGTTCGTGGAAACCCAAAGGTGTTATAAGAATTGGGGCTCCCAAGATCTGAATGAAATGCTGCTGACATGAGCATACATCCCCTCCATTCTACTCACATGCTTGACTAGCAAGTACATCTTCTGTCAGTCACCATGTGTTCTGGGCTGCATTTGTCTTACAGGCCCAGCTCCTCAGAGTTATTTAGGCACCTAAATTTCAATGAGAGTTAGGATACCTTTAAGGATCTGGACAACAGGGACCATTGCAGTAGCCACTAGATGAGCAGGGAAGACTTGAAGTATCTGTGCCCCCCTTGTGCATCTTACTCTTAAATCTGCCTGCTGTCCACTAGGTCTATCAAACCCTCAAACCACAGCTGCAGATATTTTTCCTGTTATAAAGTGTATGGTAATTTAATGTGAATTAATATACATTTTTAAAAAATTAATTATAATTTTTTCATTTAAAGAAGATTAGTCTTTTAAAAATCTAACCCTCCTGGAATAATGCTGGTGTCTTACTAGGACCAATACTGGGGCCAGTACTGGAGTCTGTATTGAAACCATTGCTGCAGTCTTACTGGGTCCAGTACTGGGACCAGTGCTGGGGTCTTACTGGGACCAGTGTTGGGACCAGAACTGGGACCAGTGCTCAGCACTCTACTGGGATCAGTAGTGGGGTGTCTATTGGAACAAGTGCTGGGGTCTTACTGGGACCAGGTCTGGAACTAATACTGAGAGTGCCCTGTACTGATCCTAGTAAGACTCCAGCACTGGTCCGAAGATAGTTTTCAGTACTGTTCCCAGTACAAACTCCAATACTGGTTCCAGTAGTGGTCCCAATAGAGACCCCAGCAGTGATCCCAATACAGACTCCCACACTGGTCCCAGCGATACTCCAGTAGTGGTCTCAGTACAAACCCCACACTGGTCCCAGTATAGATCCCAGTAATACTCCAGTACTCATCCCCATACTTATTCCAGTAAGACACCAGTACTGGTCTTTGTACTGGTCCCAGTATAGACCTCTGTACTGGTCCCAGTAAGACCTTTTCTAATCTTGCAGCTGCACTTTGCTTTCCTGCACTGGAGGTGTCCTCCCGACATGTCCCGTGCTTCTTATCTGCCCCACATTAACCGTCTCCTTCTGGGGAGTGTGAAATGTGGCCATAAATCATCGTGTGCAGCTGGAGCCAGGAAATTCTCACTGTTCCAGCGCAAACTGCACAGGGTGGAAATCCTGTCCCACAAGGCCACTGATTTATGCTGAGGATGTGAGACCAACCGAAGCCACATTGCCATTGAAAGAGGCTGTCTAACATGTCTTTTCACTGAGATAAGTTGTTTCCTGTCTCTGTTACTCTGAGCTGCTTTCCCTGCACCCTTCAGCTCACACCTGGTTATGACTCGTCCAAGGCTGGTTGTGTTTATGCTGTTCTTGCTTCACCAGGATTCACCCCTCCTCCAAAGGGGCCAAATTCTGTCATCGGATCCATGGTGCCGATCTCAGATAATCACCTTGGTGGCAGCAGTTTGGGACTGAAACACAGGTATAGCCACTCTGAATCAGGATGAATCTCCTGTCTGGCACACTGAGGCCAGTAGATCCCAAAGGGGATGTTCAATGCAAATCGCCACTCAGCTAGCTCTGCTCCCTTAACGCTTGCTGCAATGGAGATCAGTTCAGAACTGAAATTAATTTTGAATTTCAGTGAAAGTTATTCCAGTCTTTAAGAAGAAGTGGGCCATGTTGATTTTCACAGTACCTCACTTGTGCATTCCATAGGGCTGGGTTTTTCATTGTGGTAAAATCTGGATCCTTCCTAAAAGGAGTTAGTGACCATTTTATAATTACAAGATAGCACTTATATGGCATTGCCATCCTCAGTACATATGCCTAGCTAGCATGACATAGGAAGATCACAGCAGTTTGCAATTTTGTCAAGGCCTAATCAATTTCATCCTGTAAGTGTGGTACTCTGGATCTCAGGAGAGGACGAATACCTCCCTGCCCTGCTGACTCAACAAGCCAGCTCTTATCTCCAGTGCCCTGGGCTTGTGGACCACACCTGCCAGAGGGAGCTTGCCCCATGTTGCTTTGTTTACATGAAGCAGCAGGAGCCTGGCCTCACAACAAAAAGAAAGGAAATTCCAAAATAAAAACATCATCCCCTTACAATGAAAGTGGCTTATTGCAGCTCAAGGAAAGGTGCAGTGTCAAACACCTCAACGAAAAACTCAGCCCTATGGAAAGCCCAAGCGAGGGTTACACATGTCTTATAGCTCAGTTCATGCACATACACTACTACCCCAGAAACCATCTCAGGGATCAGCACCCAAACAGTGTGAACTCAGTCCCTACTTTTAGGGCCTAATTATTTTGGGGCTGGATCCAGCTTCCGTTGAGGTCAGCAGTAGTCCTTCCTTTGGCTTTAATGTTAACTGGTCTTTATATGTCTTATTACAGGCCAGACTGGTAGCTCCTCTACCTAGTATTAAGGTTGCCTGATACTTCCCATTAGAAAACCCTGTTTTCAGTTGCTTGTAACTTTGCCGAGCTTTAACTGTCCAGGTGAAGTTTCCATGCTAGCTGTCTGCCTAAGGCTGGCATGGTTCTGAAAATTTCAGCCAAAACAGGCATTCCCGCAGAACATTTAGATTCCATCAAATCAGCATTTTTAGACAGAAACCTGTTCCATCGGACAACTTTTGACCAGCTCTGCTTTCGACCTTAATCTCTGTGCCTCAAATTGCCATCTGTAAAATGGAGCTAACACCTCCCCTCCTCTCACAGGCGTGTTGTGAGGCTAGATTAATCAATGTTTGTGAAGTACCATATAACAGCCTACATCTGTGACACAGGCTATACTCCCCAGAAAAAGGAAATGAATTGCGATGTATGACAAATGGTTATGTGACTAAATCAAGCCTTGTGGGTGGAGGGAGTGTTAGAAAAAGAGAGGCTTGTGGACAGTCAGAGGGTACAGGCTGAGAGCTGGAGCAGAGAACAGGCTCCTCAGGAAGGAGGAGCTAAAGCCAGTTGGAAACTGGTGGAAAGATGCTGCAGGGACCCTGAGAAACCAGGAAAGCAGCAGAGGCTGGTGGAACAACTCCAGGTAGGAGAGGCCACTTGAATTATTTTGGGACTTTGAGGATGGTTTGAATTATTTTAAACTTTTTGTTAATAAACCCAGACCTCAAGGAGGGGTGTTACTGGACTTGTGAAAGCTTTTTTTGAGTTATTGAGGAGTCCAAACAAAGGGAAACTGAGGCAGCATGCGTTGGAGCCACCTCTGGCCATGAGGAGGTGCTTGGGAGGTGGCCAGCTCTGTTACAAGGCAATTAATAATTCTATCTTCAGAACAGGGTTTGAATAGTGTGCGGTAAACAAGGCCTGGGCCATACATTGAATGATAAGGATAAAACGAAGTTTGACTAGCTGATCATTAACTGAGCACCATCCACCCTGTGCGCTAAATGATGCAGGGGTCCTGTAGAAAAACAACAGTGCGAAGCAGTGGGAAAAGGGGCTAATGCAATCCTTGAATGTGTAAACAGGAGAGCAGTAAGGAGGAGGAGAGAGCTGATTTCACCTCTGTTTACAGCTTTTGGGAGACCAATACTGGAATTCTGCTGATAATTCTGGTGGCCACATTTCAAAAAGGATGTTGAAAAATTGGAGAGGCTGCAAAAAGAGTCATAGCACTGATTTGAGGGCTGGGGGAATGCCTTATAGCGAGAGACTTGAAGACCTCATTCTGATTAGCTTATCAAAAAGAAGACTGAGAGCATTAAAGTGCATTAGTTCTTTCACAGGGAGAAAATACCAGGTTCTAAAGGACTCTCTAATCTAGTGGGAAAAGGCAGAACAAGAGCCAATGGCTGAAAGCTGAAGCCAGTCAAATTTAAATGGAAAATTAGGCACATATTTTTAACAGTGAGAGTGATTAACCATTGGAACATACTGCTAAAGGAAGTGCTAGATCCTCCATCTCTTGATGTCCTCCAAGGGGTCATCTTGATGTCATCTCTGGATGGCTTTGTGGAAGATAGGCTTTAGCCAAGCACAAGTTATCTAGCTTAATACAGGGGTAACTGGGTGAAATTGAATTGCCTCTGATACACAGGAGATCAAACTAGATGATCTATGGTCTCTTCTGGCATTAAACTGTGAAACTACTAAGTATGTGATCATGGAATTAAAGTCTGTCTCATAATGTGTACACACAAGAGAACTGAACTAAGATTGTATTTGCTAACTTGGTATCTCTCATTTTCTAACTTTTGAGGGCTTGAATTTACAACAGCAATAATGTTCTTTTAACATAGTTCTTTTGTTTGTAACTAATGTTTATAAAGCAGGATAATGAACTGTGCAATATATTTCCTTTGTCTGATGGTTTGCTGTATCATGAAGAGTTCCTGATTTAGAATATTGGGTGTCATTTTATGTTCTGGCCCACGCATTATGGTTATTCTGTGTTTGCACAGTTACTTCATCTCTAACGATATCTATCTAATTAGGAGCCCATGCAATTATTTTGCTCCTTAAAAAGATTACAGTTTGGGTATATTTACGAACTACAGTGTTGGGAGCTATATGCAATTTTTAATGAGTTAGATTTTGGTAACCTTAAATTCAAAGTATTTTTGATTTTGTGGATGACTATGGTTGCATAAAAGATCAATCTTTTTATAACATATGTACTATTATTATTATTTTGATTTTACTAGCATCTAGGGGCCCCAGCCAAGATCAGGGCCTCATTGTGCTATAGGGTTGGCACCTCTGAGCTACAAAAAAACAGGACATCTGTGATGCTCCTGAGCGCATAAAATGGGACAGCTGCCAATGTGTACTGAGCTCACTTGCAGATTTCCCAGGACAGCTGCCTCCAAAAAGGGATAATCCTGGGAAAACATGGACAGGTGGCAACCCTACTGTGCTAAGCACTGTGCAAATGCATAGTGAGAGATGGTCTCTGCCCCCAAAGAGTTTACAGCATAAATAGGCAAGGCAGACAAAAGAAGTATTATTATCCTCATTTTACAGATGGAGAATGTGATTTGCCCAAGGTCACACTGGAAGATTTGTAATCATCAGAGGAGTGAGGTTCTGGAACAGCCTCCCGCTAGGAGTTGTGGGGGCAAACAACCTAATTCATTTTAGGCTAGAGCTTGATACATGTCTGAGTGGGATTTTATGTATCACTGGACGTGGCAGCCCTGGGATCCCTTCCAATTCATGTCTTATAATCTTATAATCTTATAATAAGTTTTATAATCCTAAAATCTCATGCTTCAGGTAGACCTGTAAGGTCGAGAAGGGATTTCCCGCCACCCCCAATGTATTATGGTATGTGGTTGTTCTGGTTTGATTTTTGTCTCCTTCCTCTGAAGCAGCAGAGATGGCCACAGCTGAAGAAGGGACACGGGACAGTGTGGCCGGTACTCAGAGGTGACACTGAGAATTCTTTCTTGAGCGCTGTCTGGTGCGTCTTACTCACATGCATAGTTTCTAACTGTCACCAGATGTGGGAAGGAATTTTCATCTAGGTCAGATTGGCAAGGATCTTGGGCATTGGCACACCTCTGTCCCTCCTGTTCTCTGCCTATGGGATACCATAGTTTAGTGTCCTGAAGGTTGTAATGCTTTGCACTAATTTTGGTGGTTAGCCTTGGTGTGGAGGTGGCTGGGGTGGCCTATGCTATACAGAAGGTCAGACTAGATCAGCGGTTTTCAAACTGTGGGTCGGGACCCCAAAGTGGGTCACAATCCCATTTTAATGAGGTTGCCAGGGCTGGTATTAGACTTGCTGAATCCCACTGCCCTGGGTTGAAGCCCAAGCCTGAGCCCCACTGCCTAGGGCTCAAGCCCTTGGGCTTTGGCTCCTTTCCCGGGGTGGGGGGGTTTGGGCTTTTGGCTTTGCCCCACCTAGAGCAGTGGGGCTCAGGTGGGCTTAGGTTTTGGTCCCCCCACCTGGGGTCATGTTGTCAGAAGGGGGTCATGATGCAATCATGTTTGAGAACCCCTGGACTAGATGATCTGATGGTCCCTTCTGGCCTTAAACTCTATGTGGCAGAGGCAAGAATTGAACACAGATCTCCTTAATCACCAGGCCAATTTTCCTGTACAAATAAGTTCAAAGGTAACATTTTCAAGAAGAACCTAAGTTCCATTTTCAAAGCAACTCAGGAATCTGGTCTCAAGGAAAGTCTTTATGCACCGTTCTGAAGAGAGTTATTAGGCTGTTGGTTCATTTCAGTTTATTGTTTGTGTAGGTTACTACTTGCCTTGAGGTACCAGAGTTTGGCTCTTAGGTACATCAGTTGGGTTACACAGGGTGTGGAGTGCTGGTAGAATTTGGCTCTTACTCATACTCCCTGTTTTAATTGACACTGAAATACATACCAGTATGCCAGAAACCAAACCATGCGTATTAAAAGTCTGTATTCTCATCTGCAAAATACTCACAGCAGCCATGATTAACACTTGCATCAATATGATACGTACATAGCAAGACAATATCACTTTTTAAAAACTCCATCAAAGCACACCTAACCCTAACCTGGGCCACTTTCCAACCCTGGGTGTTAACTATGGCTCATGGCAAAAATCCCTACAATTATTTTGGACCCAGCATAGTAACCACTTTGTCTCATCTCAAGCCAGACTGATGCTACACTTGTTTTTTTTTCTTCTCTAACAGTCTTAAAATAAGGTCAGAGTAAATATAACCCACCCCTGTTGGAAGTGGGGAATTTGTGAA
Source organism: Dermochelys coriacea (assembly GCF_009764565.3). NCBI lineage: Eukaryota > Metazoa > Chordata > Testudines > Dermochelyidae > Dermochelys > Dermochelys coriacea. The sequence continues at coordinate 45,081,665 of NC_050074.1, forward strand.
GTGATCTGTCCCTTCTATTCTTATTTTTAGTAAGCAGGGCAGTTGTAAGGGCTTCCTGGCTCAGTGGTTTAGTTGGGGAGTTTTGTTTTTTTTTTTGGTCAATTTACTGCAAGATTCCAGCTGAGTTAAAGTGAACTTTTTTTCAGTTTCACTTGCTGTCACTACTCAGGACTGCCATCAGAAGGAGATCACAGGCAATGCTTGCACTGCTTTCCATATCACTAACTGGGAGTGAAATAAATAGCGCTCGGCTCATTGTAAGGCTCCTGAAATGAATGTGTGTAGAGACCTAAGCTAGCTCCTTCTCCCCAGTGCAGGAGGAGTGTCAGTCACTGAAGATCTCTGTCTCTTTCTCCCCTGTTTTCACCATTAGCTCTACTGGGGCCAGGTCAAGTGGAGCTGTCCAAGTTCTTGACAGGTAATTTTGCTTCTTTCTTATCGCGTTACCGAGCCTGCATTTGAAATGCATGTGCACAGCTCGTGTTAGAAATGGAGAGATCACCTAGATCTGGGAAAGCAATGATTATTAATTGCATCTTGGGAATCAGAAAGCACTGCATAGAAATAGGTCATGGAGCAACATCTGGTCCTAGTCCATCTTTCTGCCAGGTCCCTGAGACGTATTTGCTCACTGGCCGTGCAGAGGACCATCTCCTGGGTGTGTGCATGAGGACACCACATAGTAAATGCCAGTTACTGGATTTGGGTGCCCCAGTGACTGCTGAGGGTTGGAACTTTGCATAGGGGCTGGATGCTATTTGGGATAAGAGAAGCATAGGATTGTTTTAGTTTGTGCTAACAGGTTTCTCTTTATTCTCTTATTTCTCTGCTGGTTCTGGATTATTCCCACTGGGTCTGCTCTGGATTTCCACAGGGAGAGGTGTCTAGACAGGGAAATTAGGACTCCGAGCTGGGGAAGGAGATTAGTAGGGGAATCTGGGACCTGGGGCAAAGACCCTGAAAGGGATCTGCTGACTGGATTAGGGGGTCTTCAACCTGGGAGGCACTTCAGGTGTCTTGGATCCAGACATGGACCTTGGTACTTTTGGTGGGAGGCCGCTGGGGCAGTCTGGGACCTAGGACCATGCCCTTGATCTCAGGACCACCCCTTTAAGTGAATCTCCCTGAGCTGGGCTCTGATCCCACCTTTCCTCTCTGGCTTGGGGCTGGACATGGCTCAGACACACTGTTTAGCTGAGCATTTCAGCAATACCCTCCAGCTCCCAGCAGCCCCAGCCTGTACTCAAGCTGCTGCCGTGGCCCCAGGATTTCAGGGAGGGAGTCTAACTCATGACTTTATGCCAACATATCTCCTGCCAACCTGGCCCCTTGGGAGCCACAAGGCTGTATTCACCGCGCAGCAGGATGTAGCAAGCAATTCCTACATCCTACATGTGCCCGCAAATCCTAGGCTGTAGCACAGCTTCCCTTGATGCCTCCCCATCATCTTCTAAGCCAGGGCTTGCCCTTGTGCTCACTAGCACAGCAAGTGCAGTGAGCTATCAGATATAATCACGGCGCCCTTCTTTAGCTTCTTCACCCTGAGGATCCCAAAGTGCTTTACAAACTGTAGTGAAGTAACCCTCCATTTCCCGCACCCCCAGAGGTACATGACTATTAATATCTGAATTATTACTTATGCCATAATTTTACACAGGGAAACCGAGGCACAAAGCAGCTACAGAGGCTGTGGGAAAGCCACAGGAATAGATCCCAGATCTCCTGAGTGCCTATTCCCTGTTCTAACCAGTGGTCAGAGCTCCCTTGTGTGAGTATTGACATTTGACCTCTGTTCATATCTATCACCCAGCAGTGCTACTCAAGGTTCCTCCGTGCTCTGCCTGGTCAGAGTCCTGATTGTGAAGGCTCCAGGACCCTGGTAGATGTTGGGGGAGGGGCTGTTGGAGCCTACCAGTCACTGTAAGAAACATGGCCATCCACACTACAGGAAATTAACAATTCCATGTGATGGCACATGCCCTCCTGTGCCCATACTCCTAGGAAGACAACCTGTGGACTCATAGCTGCTAGGGACTAAGGGCTGAATTCTCAAAAGGAGTTAGGTGCATAACTTTCATTAACTTCATTAGAAGTTAGGCTCCTAAGTTTTATTTAGGCTTTTAACTATTTTTGAATAGTCAGTCCTAAATACCACCAGTCCTCCTGTGTATGGAATCCTGAGGGCCAGGGACAGCTCCTACTGTAAGACACTGTTAGAGATGACAGTGCACACCTGGCAGAACGCACTCAGCTCCTGGGGGGGATATCGGAGAAGACAAAGGCTGAGGCAATTGGAAGAATAAAAAGGAAAAAAGTTTGTGCCTCCAATTCCACCTCCCCATGTCAGCTTTCAGATTAATGGCACCTCCCTGCTACACATAAGGCTGGGTTGACAGCCAGTGTGACCTGGGATGTTAACCTTCCCCAAAGTATGTTTCCTAGACAAATTCATTGGAAAAGTAGCAATGACCAGGCTCCAGCAGTCCCATTCCTTTCAGATGAAAGCCTAGCACCCGTGACCCATGTGCTCATCTCCACAAAAGACTGTGCTACTGTCATCCCTGCTGCCTAAGGGAGCCAGCCACGGCCTGTTAGACTCCAGGCTGTGGCAGCTGTGAGAACATCAGATCGGTTCTGCATGTTTTCCACCAGTTCCCTGATTGCTTCTAAATCATCTAGTTCAAGGACTTAGTCCTAATCTTCCAGGCACCAGATTTGCAAAGGTATTTAGGAGCCTACACATTCAGAGGGGTGCCTAGTGTGATAGGCACCTTTGGAAAAAAATAAGTCCCATTGATTTCAGTCAGAGTTAGGTGCCTAGGCACTTTTGAAAATCACACTTGGTGCCTATCTGTATCTTTAGGTGCCTAATGCTTTTGAAAATCTTGCCCAAAGTCCTCCATGGTCTTGAATCAGGGTATGTCAGGGCCCTCCTCTCCATATATGCTCCACCAAGACAACGGTGCTCACTGGAGACACAAACTAGAAGGGGCTACAGTGAAACTGGCACAAGCTAGAGACAAGGCATTCTCAATGCTGGGTCCTTGCCTGTGGAACCTCCTACTGGAAAAGTTCTAGGGTAAATCCTGGCTCTATTGAAGTCAGTGGCAAAACTTCCATTGGCTTTAGTGGAGCCAGGATTTCACACCGAGTCTGTCTGTTTTTAGAGGCAGGGGCAAAACCTGCCCTTTCCTGGGAGCAGGGCAGGGCGAGAGGGAGAATTCCAGACTGTGTGGCTGGACTCTGGTATAGCAAGAGCAGAACCCGCTGGGATGATTTATATGATTAACTTAATGAATTTTGCACCTAGACACTACTCTCATTGGCACCTAGGTGGCTAGGCAGACAAATAGATTGACTGGAATGGCACTAAACATGGGTTTTCTGTCTAGAAATCCCATTTATAACTGGTTGAAACTGGATGACTCAGGAGCTGGGTAGTGGGAAATAGAGACATTTACATCTACATCACTGGTTGAAACCCAGCCGAGGTCAGCAGTAAATAGCCCTTTTGTGGAGGTAGCTGTCTGGTGGCCCCTCTGTGAAATGAGCTGGTGGCACTAGTCTGTTTCTTAGCAGACAGACCTTTGATCCTGAAAGCCGCCATCACAACTGGCAGGACTCAGCAGCCTTGCTGGCTATGGAGGGACTGAATGGACAGAGAGTAAACTCTTACTGGCTTATTCAGGTACTTACCCCATGCCCATCACCATAGTATCTGAGCACCTAAAGGATTATTCCCATTTTCTGGTTGGAGAAACTGAAGCACAGAGAGAGACTAAGTGACTTCACCAGGGATGCCCAGGAGAATCTATGGTACTGTCAGGAACTGAACCCTCAGAACCCAAATAGAGCTTCTCCCTCAGCCCCCGAATTGGCCTTCTCAGTACAGGTGTGAAGCAGGGAAGCTTGCACACCTGCTGTCCTTGTACCTTCTGGGACTAAAGAGAAGATTCCAATTTCCTGGACTGTGAGTTGGGAACTTTTCACCACCACTATAAAATACCTGGTCAATGGTTTGCTTTAAAGGCAGCCCACCTCTCCCTCTCCTGAAAGCAAAGGGTTCTGTTATCAGTGATGGGCATAGAAAACGCAGAACTGGTACCCATCTCTGCAGGTTCCTGGGGTGCTGGTTATACACACTTGGAAACTCACCTCATTAACATTGCGCAAGGGCGGAATTTTTCCAGGTGATTTGGTGCTGCACTGTTTCTGCAAGCGTATTTCTCTGACATGTCAGGGACAGGCTAGGCAGGATGGCTTCATTTCCATATAGGAATCTTCCAGGGAGGGGATGTTTTCCAAACTGTTGCCACTGTCCCCTTCTCCTGGAGATAACATTTAACTTCCCAAACAGCACAGTGCACTGGCTGAAGAGTTCATAGGAAATGAGCTCCGATATCTCTTGATCTGCCAGCAGTATCTGTAGAGACATGAGTGTTTGGTTTCTCGGAAGGTGAAAGTAATTTCCCATAAGGTTAAAGCAGATCATTCTTGCTACAGTCATTGAAACGAAAGGTTTCTCTTTGCCTTGCCTTGCCTTCTCAGTCCCTGTGTATTCAGTATTCTGTCCTCAGTTTGATGCAGGAGAGATCAAATTGGGTCAAATTCTGCTCTCACAGCTACTGGTGTGAATCATGCCTGATCACATTGATGTCAGTGGAGTTACTCTGGACTTGCATCATAATAAATGAGAGTGGACTGTGGCTCTTTTTTTTGTGAAATGAGAGTTTTGCTCTGTGAATGTTTCCTTTTAAAGAGACAGCCACAGTTCTATAGTCAAGGCTATAACAAGGGCTCCATTATCTACCCCCTCGATAGTCCTTTAAAAAAGGTTGTGTGCACTTCATATTTTGCAGGTGTGCATGGTGGCTGGAGGATAAGTTTCTGGCAATCATACAAACCATTTCTGAGGTAGGGGTCTTACAGAAAACAAGTGTATTTTTGGCATGTATTTCTACAAAACGAAACTGACTTAGCAACTGCAGATTTCCCTAAGGAGATGAAGTGCTCAGGAGTGTTTCTGGAAAGTGGGATACCAGAGCTGGGGAAGGCAGTGGAACCCCAGGCAAGGGTTGAAAATAGGATGGGGTGTTACCTCCTAAGGGGTTTGGACTATCCACTTCTCAGCTGGAGGGCTGAGTGGTGTGCAAAGACAGACAACCTGATGGGCATGCTGGAGACGAAACCCCCTGCAACATTACACCCTGACGCAAGGGAGCACGCTGGTGGTGAGCACTCACCATTCCAACCGCTCATTCAGGAAAGGGAGAAAGAAATTGGCCCTGAAAAGGGCAATAACAATGATCCTTGGTTGAGGCGGGAATGGAGCTTCCACAGGAGGAGAGATTAAATGGACCAGGAGTCTTGAGATTGGCAAGAAGAGGAGAAAGAGCTAAGCGCTCTTTGTCCGGGGGAGAGAGACGCATTCTCTATCCGTATTCAATGCTGTGATTCCTGAGCAGAGAATGGTTTTGGTTCCCTGGCCACGCTATTGTTGACTATTTATTTTGTGATCAGGATTCCTGCCCAAAGGGGATTCAGCTAAGGCTGCAGTTTCCATCTGCTTAGTCACTCCAGCAGGGCACAGTTCGCTAGGCTTAGCATAGTCTTCTAGATGCTTTCTGTATTCAGTGCAGTAGGAAACAAAGAGCAGAGATCTGGCAGGTCAGATAGCAAGTATAGTAGTAAGTGTCCTTCCCAGGCAGAGCAGCAAACTGGAAGCTGTGCTGAGAACTAGGCAGGCACTGGTTGCTCAGCCCTCCACCAGGGATGGTCTGACACATAACCAACACAAATAACTGCTGGGAGTTCCACCTATCCGCCTCAACTCAAGGCTGGATTTATTCCACTTCCACCACCCTCTTCTGACAACAGAACCCAGGGAGAAGGTCCATTGACCCAATCTCCCATCACCAGCCCTAGGGTCCGAGAGTGAGGAGCTTCACAGTCTGACTTCCTTCTTCTCTCTGGCAACAGGACTGGAGGAGAACAAGCATGAGCAAGAAAAATGACTGGTCCCCACTGTGCTCTCAGCAGCTCATGGCCTGAGTTACTTCTTGGAACCATACACGTCCTAAGACCAGAGCTGATTCCAACCACAGAGAGCTCTGTGGGGAGAGAAGGGGCAGATGGGAAGGGATGGAGTGGACATTAAACAGTTCTGCTCTTCTGACATCTTTCCCTCGATGTTAGTTTGTCTAAAGCAGTTATATAGGAGCCAAACAAAATAATGTGTCAAAACGAAATCCCACCAGAGAGAGACCTGGCCCTAGGTTGTACATGCTTGCTGTGTCCTTCACAGGTTACTCCATCCTACTAGAAACAGAAAGAAAAGGAGTACTTGTGGCACCTTAGAGACTAACAAATTTATTTGAGCATAAGCTTTCGTGAGCTACAGCTCACCTCACGAAAGCTTATGCTCAAATAAATTTGTTAGTCTCTAAGGTGCCACAAGTACTCCTTTTCTTTTTGCGAATACAGACTAACACAGCTGCTACTCTGAAACCTACTGGAAACAGTATCACTGATACAACACCTGTCATCCAAAGGAGCTAAATGTTCTGCAATCCCTGGGCTGAATCTACCCCTCTGCTGTCATTGTCCATCTGGTACCCAGTCCATGAATAATTAGAGAACTTCTACCTTAAGGTAGAAGCACCACATTCATCTCCTAAAAATAAATAGCAGCGCAAGGCTTTCATGTCAGAGGAGCAGGTGGGGAGAACAAATAACTGCTTACAAAATGTTCTTGTGCTTCTAGAAGGCAGCTGTGTCCTCAGACCTTCCTCATGAGCAGGAATGGTGACATGCTGTTGTGCCTAATTCTATCTTCACTTCAGTTCTTGCAGGTGGAGACGGGGTCTGCTTGCAACAGAAGAGAAAGAGAGCAAGGAGGTGTGATTTTCATTCCCATTGCTTCAGCTGCCAATGGAAAAATAGCCTATTGGGTCATCATCTGGAAGACGTGGCAAGGGCACCATGAGCAACAACGAGAAGCAAATGGACCCTGACTCATCCCCTCTGCCTGAGCCACCAAAGAGGAAGAGGGGAAGACCAAAGAAGCAGCCACAGGTGAGTGTCCAAGGCCTTAAGAAGACAATGGAGAATGCTGTGTTGTTAGACTGTTAGATTAATAAGTAGCCACTGAGCAGGCAGTGGCTCACTGGCAGCACCAAGAAAAGCTGGCATTAATAAAATTATTAAACTAAATTAAACTATGCTGTGCAGGATATGCGGTGTGAGGGGTCTGGAAGCAATGCGCTCTGTAGTAAACACTGCTGCTGCTCAAAAAGGGACAGCATGGTACACTACATGTTATCTGCCACCAATGGCAAGCACCTAGTTGTCTCAACCAGGTCTCCAAATTGGCAGCCCACGTTCACCTGGGCCATCTAGCCTCATCAGTAGAGTTAACCACTGCCCTATTCTAGCACTTGAGTGCTGGGGAATAGGGCTGGGTGCAATTTTTTTGGTGAATAATTTATTTACTGAACAATGCACATTGGGGTTGACTGAAATGATTTGCAAATCAGGTTGAATACGATGAATCATTTTGGCTGCAGAAAAAGGGAAGGAACTTCCAGATAAATTGAAACATTTTGTTTAAAAAGAGTTTAAACAAAATATTTTGACTCTTTATTTCAAAATTCAGCTATCTTTACTAAAAAACACACAAAAGGGTGAAAAACACTTGAAAATGAAATGACGTGTTTAGTTTCAGATGGAACACAATATTTATTTGACCCAAAACAAATATCAGGGCGGATTTTTTTTGTTCATCCACTGAACTGAAAATCAGTTATTCCCCAAGCTCTACTATGCTTCTGTGCTCATGACTTGGGGGTGGGGAGAAGAGGATATATGCTCTTTCACTCCTCATTCCATGCATCACAGCTGGAATGAACAAAATTTTGTCCTACATATATACACAATGCACTCAGGTTCCTATGCCTACAAAATCAAATACATGCATTTGTGTTTATATATGCACCAATATATAGATATGAGTGCAGCTAAATTAATAAATATATGCATCAGCATATGCACCTTCATGTAATGAAACGTGTGCATAACAACACACAGACATATCCACTGTGACGAAGTGGAGGATTTTCTTAGTGTTTTGCATGAATACTGTGTGGGTCTTAGTTTCCCTGTGTGCTGTGTGTTTAACAAGGTGGTGGGAGAGGGAGTTTGTTGTTGCAGAGGACCAGGTGTAACCTCGCATAGCAGCAAGGACCCTGGACAATTGCCTGGATATGGGGGACCCTAGCAACCGGTGACCTGGTGACCAGGAGGCCCACCCCAGCTTGGCAGTCAGCCAGTTATGGCCAGTGGGAGGACAAAGGGATGAGGAGAGAGGACCCTGGTGACCTGACCAGCCAGGTCCAGCAGTGGGAATGAAGGATGGAAGAGAGAGGGCCAAGACGACCTGTTTACCTGGGACCGAAGACAAAGGACAGGGGAGAAACTGTTGTGGGAGGTGATATAGGATGATCGGCTGGAAGGAGGGGGCTTCTGGACTGGGGAGAGAGAGCAGTCAGAGCCCACCTGGATACAGGCGAGATCTAGATGTACTGTGCTGAGGGTTGCTAGGCCCGAGAGCCCAGAAGTTTCCTGTGCTGGGTTCAGATGCTCAATAAACCCTTCTGTTTTATGCTGGCTGAGAGTTACTCCAGTCTAGAGATCGGGATTGCATCATTCCCTCTGGGAGTGGAGGCCCTGGGGGTCCAGAGTGTGTGGCCTCCCTGAGGGGGCCCACGGTGAGAGACAGATGTGCTGAAGGCTCCGAGAGGTGTGGTTCCAGGAAGCAGAGGAGCCTACAGCTTAACCCGCATGAGAGTGGACCCCGGAGAAGGGCTGTCACACTGAAGGGGGTTCCTCCCAGGGACTGTATGGAGCTGAGAGACAGCATGAGTCCTATGAGTCTGTGACACCCACATATGCTAAGGCATCCTTCTGTCTGTGCACACACCTAGATGTAGGCTTGGAAGGATTAGATTTTTATAGGTAAATGTCAGTAAATGTCAATTTCACCCTACGCACACAAATCAATGAAAAAATATTTCCATCAATGATCACTGAAATTTACAGATCAGCAAAGTAAGAGAATGAGAATTTATTAATGTTTGACTTAAGGCTATTTACTTGGTATAGTTTGCCATGCAATTTGTGTTTGAATAGTTATAAAGCTTTATAACTTTTTGAATCTCAACATTGACGGTCATTAAATAATTATTGTCGGACACCCCCCCCCATAATTTCCCACATCTATGAACATTTAAATCAATTAAAAATTCTTAAGACCCATAATTTTGTGCAACTATGAAAATTTAAAATCTATATAAATAGAAAAAATGCTTAAAATAATCATTGATATATCCATCAAAATTACACACACAAAAAGAATTCTACCAAGTCTACATATATGCAGCCTGTGCCCCACCTCACTAGCTGTATACTCTATTAAGCTCATAGTGTGCTCTCAGAATAACCCTCATGAAGCAGATACAGAAATACTAATCCATGAAACCCTCCAAAAATGGGAGTGTCTCAGGTATAATGGACAAATCAAAGGTAAAATCTGGTGCAGCACCATTATGAATTTGAAAATCACTTTGAATGCACAAATTAAGAATAGGACCCTCAGCATGTTCAGATAGTGAGCGAGGTTCTAGAACACTGACAAATGAGAACATGGAACTGAAATCAACACGTGCCTTCTGATATCATCTTCATTGTCTTTGTTTGTGTCACTTTCCTGATAGCTCTTGTATTTATTTTCCTTTTTCTCCTTCCTTCCCCTTTTAAAAGAAAATGTCCTCATCATGGCCAGATAAACTTATCATCCCCCATCTGCGAGCCCTGTACACAAACTGATATTATACTTAGGCATGAATGAGACTTTTTTTTTTTAAGACTAGGAATCCGACAATAGGTCAGAAAGGCAAACATTTGATATTTTTGTAAATTTCATACACGGAGTGAATTCTGAGAGAGATGTTAGTGAGTCAGGCCACAGGGACAGTACTTTAGTTTCACATACACAAACAATGCACCTGCACATCTACCAATGTGATATATGCCATCATGTGCCAGCAATGCCCCTCTGCCATGTACATTGGCCAAACCGGACAGTCTCTATGCAAAAGAATAAATGGACACAAATCTGACATCAGGAATCATAACATTCAAAAACCTGTAGGAGAACACTTCAACCTCTCTGGCCACTCAGTAAAAGATTTAAGGGTGGCAATTTTGCAACAGAAAAGCTTCAAAAACAGACTCCAAGGAGAAACTGCTGAGCTTGAATTAATATGCAAACTAGATACCATTAACTTGGGTTTGAATAGAGACTGGGAGTGACTGGGTCATTACATATATTGAATCTATTTCCCTAAGTTAAGTATCCTCACACCTTCTTGTCAACTGTCTAAATGGGCCATCTTGATTATCACTACAAAAGTTTTTTTCTCCTGCTGATAATAGCTCATCTTAACTAATTAGCCTCTTACAGTTTGTATGGCAACTTCCACCTTCTCTGTATGTATATATATATATCTTCTTACTATATGTTCCATTCAATGCATCCGATGAAGTGAGCTATAGCCCACAAAAGCTTATGCTCTAATAAATTTGTTAGTCTCTAAGGTGCCACAAATACTCCTGTTCTTTTTGCGGATACAGACTAACACGGCTGCTATTCTGAAAAAAATGCGATTATTGAAAAGGATTGTTTTAAGTTGATGACTGAGCTGACACGTTGTGAATTCCCTATAGCTATCTCTGTAGGCAGGTGGCTCCTAGAAGACTCAGAATGGCATTTGTATAGATCCTTTCATTTCTTGGTCATGGTGGTTCCAACTGAGATCAGGTCATGAGTGATGGAAAGCCAGTAGCACATGGTGGCTGTTTGGTAGCTTGTGTGAAATGAGTCTGAGGCCTAAATCCACTTCTTAGTGGACCATAACATTGTTATGCATCACATAGCTGAATTGCTTTCTCTCCATAGAGGTCAGCCTTTCAGGGCAGGACCAAGGCATATTTGTAGGAGGGGAAGAGAGACCCCCCTATGGCTAAACAGAGGACTTCTGCCTCCAGGGTTTTCAACATAACACATCTCACACTCTCCTCATTTACAAACTTAAAACAAAGAACCCTGCTTGTTTTTACTTTTTTCCATCAGAGTTTAAATAAGGAACCCACAGAATGTGAGCCAATTCCTATGCATGTGCCAATTCATATAGGTTTGCTTTATGCCACCAAATACTTTTTCTCTCTTCTTCCCTTTCTATGCTTCTATAAAGCTTTATTCTCCTGTGGGTACTAATCCAGTGAAAGCAAGTCAGTACTGAATAGGTGATACTGTGCTGCTTAGATCCACTGTCTTTCAGAGGTGACATAAAATCAAGGGCTTCCTAACCGCTTGTGGTCCTTTGGTACTTTCAGCAAGAGTTGAGAAGTTAACCCTGGTGTCTTGGCAAAATTCCAATTCAGGTAACTACTTCCTGAACTCCCTCGGCAGTTTAAATTGGAGCAGGTGTTCTTTGCTCGCTGTCCTGTGCTGTTCTGTAGTGCTGCTGTGTTCCACACCCAGCAGTGGCTGCATTTTAGCTCTAGAACGTGTGATCCCTTGCAGCCGGTATAAGGTGTATACTTTCCTGGGAACCTTTAGGGGTTACATCAGGAGTTCTATCAGGCTTTCATGGGGGAGCCACAAGGGACACCTCTTATTCCCAGCTGCATAACATCCTTTTAGCAATTATTAGCACAGGAAAGTATGTATCTATCTTGAGAATGTCTCTGACTCCCATTGCTGTAGTATCAGAGCACCTCACAACCACCATGTGAGGTGAGATGGGGAACTGGGGCACAGAGGTATTGTGTCTTGCCCAAGGTCACATAGGACACCTGTGGTAGAGAGTGGGGAATTAAACCCCTGTGGTCAAGTCCCAGGCTAGCACCCTCACCACTGGGCCCTCCTTCTTCCCTGGATACTGCATGTTCTGCAAATGTACTTTAGCTGTCTTCTAATACAGTTTAGCCACCAGAAACAAGGAGCAGAGCCAGTGCCATGTGACTAGCCAGCTCTCTGTGGAACACCAGCAAGTGTGTTGGGTGTTGCTCTTGGTCCACGGGCCGCAGCAGGAAATACACTGGGCTACATACTTGAAGTTATCGTTTGACTGCTAGGTGTTCAGAGTAACAGTTACCCTCTTTTTGTCCAAGCAGGAGCTTCTGGGACCTTTGCCCCTAAAGAAACCACGAGGAAGGCCAAAAGGAAGCAAAAAACTGAATGCCAGCGATGGGCAGACGGTAAGAGACCATGGCACATGCTCAGCTTATAGGAGGATGCAGAGCTCACTGGAAAGCAAACCCTTCTCTCCTCCAGGCTTTTGCTGGGGTAGCACGAAAGAGGCGCTCTCTCATTTAAAGGCAGGCAGTTTGTGTCATCACCTTCTTCAGTTTTGTTTAAGTCTTTAATCTCTGACAAACTTTACACTCCTCTCCCACTGTTACCATTACGTCATCACCCTCTGCACTCTGTCTGCCACCACTGATTGTCCTCTATCATCTGCTGCTACCTAGTTGTCTTCATCCTTCTCCCTCTTTGTCAGCCCTGCCTAGTCCTCTTTGTAATCATCCTAAGCCTTTTCATACTAAGCTTCTGGCACCCAAAGGGCTGCCTCCTTCTTTTCTTCGTCCTAGTCATTGTCAGCCTCAGCATCGTGTTCCTCCTCATTCTAATTGTCCTCCTAGTCATCGTTATCCTCCTCCTCACCCTACTCCTAGTGGTGGTCCTCCTCCTCATCCTTCTCGTCTTCCACTGTGTCTTTCCTCCTCCTCATGCTTCTCCTACACCATAGTCCCCATCTGGCACTCTGTGCCTCCTAATCATGTTCCTCCTTCCCTCAGTCCACTGCCACCGCTTCCACTGCCCAGTCCTTCTCCTAAAACACCACCTCCTGGTTCCTCCTCCTACTACTTGTTTTTGTTTTCATCCTAATTTGCCTACTCCTCCTCTGACATCCTCCAATTCTGCCTGGTTGATATCCTCCTCTAGGCTGCCTCCATCTTCTGCTTCATCTGTTTAGTCATCTCCCAAATCCTCCTTCCCATAGAGCTCCTCCTTCTAGGTGTCCTAGTCTTAATCCTAATTTGCCTACTCCTAATCCATGTCTGCCTGTCCTCCTCCTCTCTGATGCCTGGCCAGCAACCTCCTCTGCTTCCTCTGTCTCTACCAGGTCATCACCACTCTTTGCCTTCTCCTCTTCCTCCTAAGACCCTGTCACCTCCTCCTAGTTAGTTTACTCCTAATCATAATCCGCAGTCACACAGGAAGAGTTTAAAATGAAGCCGTCCTGACCAAGTTTAGGCCTGGCCTACACTTAAAAGTTAGGGCAACATAGTTACAGTGTTATGGTGTGTAAAAAAATTCACATCTCTGAGCACTGTCACTATGAAAAATTCACACACACACCCAAGTGCTGTACTCATGCTGATCCAACGCATGGTGTAGATGCAGCTAGATCAATTGAAGAATGCTTCTGTTGACGCAACTACCATCACTTGGGGAGATGGGGTTCCTACAGTGATGGAAAAACCCTTTTCATTGCTGTGGGAAGCATCTACAGCATGGCACTACAATGTTATAGCTGTGCCACTGTAATGTGGACATGGCCTTAGTGTGTTGATCACAAGTGCAATAAGTTATGAAAGAGGACTAGATCATGTCTTTTCTTATAACTAAAAGGTAGAATCTTCAGCTGAGAAAAGACCAAGAGGGAGACCCCGAAAGTGGGTAAGTACAATGACTTCAAAATCCTCTTTTGTTCCCTCTCCTTGACTTCCTTCTCTCAAAGCCCAGAGGATCCCCCATCTTTCTGGTCTGTTCCTCTTCTCAAGCTTCTTAGCTGTGCTGATGCTCTTTCAGCCTAGGAGGCCCTGATGCAACCTTCTTTGGGTCTTGAGCACTGATCTGGCCAGATAGGAGATCAAGATTCTTCCTTCTTTCTCCCCCCTTCCACCCTCCAGGGGCTGAACATGCTGCAAAAACACTCTTATCCAAGAACCTCTGACAATATGTTATACTTAATTCAGGAAGCAACTCTCTTCCACTCCCTATTCCTGACGCTTCAAAAGCAAAGATTCCTGAGTTTCTCAGCAAGAACTGTGATTTCCTTGGGAATTCTGATGGAGTAAGAGGAATTCCTAGATTTCAGGTTCATTTCAAAAGGGGAATTTTAGAATTCAAGGGAAAGAGAAGGTCACTGGAGTGAGAAACCTAGAACTCTGACAGCAGAGGGCTCATTAATCTTGCAGACAAAAACATAAAGAGACCTAAGGCCTGGAAGATGAAGCTAGATGCCTTATTTCTAGCCTGAAGGTGTGTATTTGTAACAAAGAGGGTAATTAGCTGTTAGAACAATTTACCAAGGAGTATGGTGGATTCTCTTCACTTTAAGTCTTTAAGTAAAAATTAAGTGTCTTTCTAAGAGAATGATCTAGCTCAAACAAAAGATATGGGCTTGTTGCAGGAAGCTGTGAGTGAAATTCTGTTACCTGTTATGCAGGAGGTCAGACTAGATCAGTGGTCACTAACCGGTTTATCACAATCAACTGGTCGATCCTAGAGGACCTCCCAGTCAATTGCGACCTCTGGTGGCGCAGTGTGGCTGCTGTTAAGACAGGCTCCCTGCCTGCCCTGGTCCCATTCTGCTCCCAGAAGCAGCCAGCACGCCCCATGGCCCCGGGGCTGGGGGTGTGTGGGCAGGGGTCTCCCTCCGCACATTTCTCCTGCATGCAAGCACCAGCCCCGCAGCTCCCATTGGCCGGGAACAGGGAGCTGTGGCCAATGGGAGCTGTGGGGGTAGTGCTTGCAGAGAGGGGTAGCATGCGGAGCCACATGCCCCTGTCCCAGGCCAAAGGGGTTCATTGGCCCCTTCTGGGAGAGGTGTGGGGCCGGGGTAGGAAGGGAGCCTGCCTTAGCCTTGCTGCACATGCCACCGACCGGGAGCCACCAGACGTAAGTGCTGCCCGGCAGGAGGCCGCACCCTAACCCCAATCCCTGAGCCCCCTCTCAGATCCAGCAGCCCATACAGTCTCCCAGAGCCCCCTCCTGTACCCAAACTCCCTCCTAGAGCTTGCACTTCTCACCCCCTCCTGCATCCAAACCTCTGTTCCAGGCACAGCCCAGGGCTCCCTCCCACACTGCAGACCCCTCGGCCCGATCCCAGCGCCCGCACCCCCTCCCAAACCCCAAACCCCAGCCCGGTGAAAGTGAGTGAGTGTGGGGGAGAGCGAGTGATGGAAAGAGGGGATAGAGTGAGTGGGGCGGGGCTTTGGGGAAGGGATGGGGTAGATTCTGGGTTGCCCTTAAATTCAAAAAGTGATCTTGGGCGTAAAAAGTTTGGAGACCACTGTACTAGATGATCACAGTGCATCCTTCCGGCCTTAAAATCTATGAACTCAGAAGATGATGCCCATGGAATTCCTCCCTAAGAATGTAATAAGAAGGCTGTGGGAGATGGGAGTTGGGGCTCAGGGAACCCATAGGCATGAGGAGGAACTTGTGTCAGAAACTAATGCCGCGTTAAATCAGTTCTGCAAGTTTCCTACTCCCAAGCCTTCTGATGGCTTTGACCAGACTGGTCCAAATTGAGACCCTTCCTGTGACAGATAATCTGATTCATCAATAATATATATTTATAACCAAGGAAGGTAAGTACGGAGGGAGTATAGGATTAAAAAACTCCACCGAAGCCAGACTGAAGTCATACTCTGATACCTATCCCCAGAACAATGGATAGACCCATGATAAACCTATAAGCCAGATAGATTCATTGGCTTCTCTCAGAGCAACCAATGAAGGGCTGCACTTGAGGCTTGGAAGGAGGGAATTCCCATGGGGGAAGTGCCACGACTTGGAGGGGTTGCAAGGTGATGCTCCCCTAATACAGTACTTCTAGGAGGAAGCACTTGACAAACAGTTGGTGAGGAAGGAATGTCATCTGGACATAGCTGAGGGTTGAATCTCCCACAGGGAAGGCCAGAGAAGAGAAATGCTATTTACATATCAAATGGCCTTTCCTTCTCTGGCATCCAGCTGAGAAAAGGCCACATCTAGTTCAGCTTGTGAGAAGTGTAAATCCAGAGACAATACTCTAAACACTTCTTTTGTTTTAATTTCATCTTCTCCCTTTTTACTTTCAATGCCTCTAATTCTATGGAAATCCACTGTTGTTTGCGGGTTTTAAGCAGTCCGGCCCTGAAGGGAGCAACCTCTAAGGAGAGTACAGAAGGCAAAAGGAGTTCTGGAACTTACGCTCTCCCCCCAGTCTTGGTCAAGGGCCATGGACAAAGGTGTCCTATCCCTTTGAGTTGTGTGGCTTTCAGGCTATGGCAGGTAAACACAAGGGGTGAGGCTGAAGGACCTAGGTGATGGGAATTGGAGGTGGTGTTTGGTTTGCAGTGATAGCAGCATATTGGAGTCTGGCTGTGGTGAAAACTCATAAGAAGCAACAGGTGAAAAAACAAGAATTATAGATGGGGGGGAAAGAAAATCTGTTCTATACTTATTTTCTTTTTGGGTTAAGATTAGGAAAAGGCAGAAGGAGGAGGTGAGCTATGAGATGTTAAAGGAGGAGTAGCAATAGAGCTGTTTGGGGAAAGAAAACTACTTTAGCAACTTCAGCAACCAACAAAAGCAAGTGTTGTATTCATGGTCACATGCAGCCAAATGGGGGCTCAGGAACTGCAGAGAATGGAGAAACCTCACAAGGGAGGAACCAGGCACAGCCAGTGCCAGGAGCCAGGTCGGGGTCTGAGGAAGTTCAGGGAGACCAGGGCCACAGCAGGCCAGGAGAAGCTGGATAATCCAAGGTGGAGGATGAGACCTCAGCGGGGAGCTTGGAGAATGAATGGAATGTCTGCAGTGACAGGAAGAACCACAGAACATTGCCTGGGCAGAGTGCCCAGGGCAAATGGGTCTGGGAGTGGAAGAAAGACCAGCTGGAGACAAAGAGACTACAGCTGCAGGAAAGATAATGTGTGGAGTAGGAATTAAAATGCCAACATAAGAAGGGAGAGCATGACAGACAGCATTATCATGAAGTGGGCATTGAGTGGTTGCACAACCAGAGGCTAAGCTATTGGGTAAGTGGAGATAGAAATCACACATCTAATTCCACAGGCAATGTAGTTCTTGAGATGTTTCCTAAACATAAAGAAGGTGGTACCATCTATGTTTTCTAAAGGCTTTGAATGAAGGTGCACACTGAACTGGGTAGCTGCTGTGGATAAGATGAAGTTTCTAGCTCCCTTACCGAATGGTTAATATTAACAGCATGATCTCAGTGGCTAGTGAAGACTGTTTGAATGACAAGTTTAAAACCACTTTGCTGCAGAAATTTGAAGAGACCTGTGACTCATACAGAAAGAAATTTCAGGGAGCCTGGAAGCAGGGTTTTGAGGGTTATTCTGAAGTTGCTGCTCAGTTTGGAGGAAATGGATATATGGGAGAGGAGTTTTTACAATAGAAGAGCCTTTGGGCTGATGGAAATGGAACAGTTTTATATGCTGTGCGCTCAGGAGTTGAAAGTGTGACTCATGGATTGGAAACCCAAAATGCTGTATACGGCAAGCAGATTAGCTGAGGAGTATATCGATAGTCCTTCTGGGACAGATGAAAGGTTGGGGGTGGGGGAGGTGATCACTGTAGTGCTTAGGAGTCCTAGTCATGGACCTGGTTCTCCTTGTGCTAGGTGCTGTACAAACACAGGTAGGAACTTCAGAATGATTTGTAAGCTGCTGAACTTGAAGCTTGGGAAGAGAGAGATTCCCCTGGGGGTTAACCTGGCTATGGAGGTTGGCAGAAAAAAATGTTTTTTGGGGGGGGGGAAGGATAGAAGATGACCTCAGGATACTTGATAAACAGGGTAATGGAAACTCTCTTTCTGGGTCCAGCATGACAGGGGAGGCCAGAGAAGATAATTGCTCTTTAAATACACGGAGGTGTCTTTTCTTCTCTGTAACTGAGCTGAGAAGGCAGCAGCTAGTTCAGCTTCTGAGAAGTGTAAATTGAGGGTTGTTAAGCAAAACACTTCTTTTGCTTAAATTCCATTTTCTCTGTTCTTATTCTCACCACTTGTAGTTTTAACGAGATCTGCTGTCATATGGGTGTTCCAAGCAGTCTGGTCTTGAAGGCAGCAAACTTGAACTTCTAAGAAGATGTATAGGAGGCAAAAGGGGTCTCAGTCAAGGGGGATAGACAAAGGTGTCCTATGCCCGTGAATTGTGTTGCCTTCAAGCTACAGTAGGTGTATGCAAAGGGAGAAGCTGCAAATCCTTGATGAGAGTTGGCAGTGGTGGTTGGTTTATACTCCCGATAAATTTACCCATTGGTCTGTAATAATCTGAGTTGGTTCATCTCTAGTTATTGCCGCAAGACCCATCTTTTCTCCCAGGTCAGTAAGGAGATGGGTGAGGCTGGATACTTGTGTGAGCAGAGCTCTGGTGGGGTCTCTGTTGGGATGAGTGCATGAAACATTGTCATCATGGTAATGATGCCCCTGTTTATCTAAGCAATGAGTTTAGCAAGAGTTGGAAAGCACTATTACTATAGAGCTGCAGAAATCTAAGCAAGTAAATACACAGAAAGCTGAGGCTCCCTAAAGAGCATGACTTGGGGAGGGGAGATAAGCACTAACCAGCTGTCAAACACCTGCTGGCACAGTCTGCCCTGTGGTTAAACTGACACTAACCTATAGGAAGAAGACTGGCTCAGCCATGATTCTCAGCCCACTTCGCAACTGTTCAATGTGCCTGACATGGGTAGAGACCAGGATCACCCCAGGTGGCATTTGAAGTGCAACGAGTGGAGGGGAGGGCAGTCAGGCATGAGTTTAAAGACGTGCGGATATCTCCCTGGGGCTCTAAAGAGAAAATGAGTTGAGGAGGAGTAGGAAGAACTGAGAGAGAAGGACTAAGAGATTCTTCCAACATGAAATAATTGAGCTAGGCAGAAAAGGTTGTTCTAGCAGAGGAAGTATTGTCCAACAGTTAGGGCACTAGTTTGGGGCCTGATTTCTCTGCTCTGCCATAAACTTCCTGTGTGACTTTGGGTAGAGTCAGGCTGTATCTCTGTGCCTCAGTTTCCCTATCTGTACAATGGGGATAACAGCCCTGCCCTGCCTCCCAAGGGTGTTATGAGGATAAACATATTAAAGATTGTGAGACACTAAGATACCATGTTAATGAGGACCATATAACTACCTACCTCAGACAGACAGAAAAGGCAGCAAAAGGCAGTGAGTATCCAAATACAATTATCGAGGGTTCTTGAACACAAAACCAAGTAAAATAAGAATTGTTTCTATGTGGCATAGCCTTGCACTGTCCTTTGACAGCTAAAACATCCTTTCACATTTTTATGTATTACATCACAAAAAAAACTACATTAAAAAGTAGAGCTGGTTGGGAATTTTCCATCAATGTTTTTTCATTGGAAATTGCAGTTTTCACAAAATTGAAAATTTCCCTGCAGGGAATTTTTTTTATTTCCCATCAGAAAAATCTAAACAAAGTAGATCATTTTGGGTTGGGTTGACCCAAATCAGAACATTTTCAGCTCAAATTGAATCAAAAAGTTTTGTTTCAGGAAAGTTCGGTGTTAATCTGTGTCCCCTTGAGCTGATGCAGTGTCTCATGGGAGATGGTAGTTCAGGTGCTTCCTGCCCGTGTTCTTCTCTATGGGCCAGACTCCCTGACTAGACTGCATCTCCCATTATGCATCACAGTCTTCTCTCTGGTTGAAATAATGTGATGCACCATGGGAGTTAACATAACCATGCATTTGCATCATGAAGATGTGGTCCAGCCAGGGAGCGCCTGCCCACGGAGGAGAATAGGGGGACCTTGAATTGAAACTTCTATAAGACACCATAGCAGCTTATGCAGGCACAGATTAATGTTGAACTGACCTCAAACAAAACATTTCAACAGGCTCAACAAACTAAAATGAAAGTTTGATGCTGCAAGGTTGAAATGAAAGGTTTTGAATCAACCTTTTTTTTGTACTTACTGTTCTGTGATATTTTACTTTTCTGTCCCAATTCAGGCTGAAACCAAATTTCACAATATCGC